>NC_063332.1:113280590-113438806 GCF_021869965.1 Rhincodon typus
TCCCACCTATCCCCTCCTCCCACCTCAAGCCGCACCTCCATCTCCTACCGACCAACCTCATCCCGCCCCCTTGACCTGTCCGTCCTCCCTGGACTGACCTATCCCCTCCCTAACTCCCCACCTACACTCACCTTTACTGGCTCCACCCCCACCTCTTTGACCTCCTCTCCACCTATCTTCTCCTTTATCCATCTCCTATCTGTCTCCCCCTCTCTCCCTATTTATTTCAGAATCCCCTTCCCCTCCCCCACTTCTGAAGAAGGGTCTAGGCCCGAAACGTCAGCCTTCCTGCTCCTCTGATGCTCCTTGGCCTGCTGTGTTCATCCAGCTCTACACCTTGTTATCACTGACGATGGCCAGTCTTTCTACCTCACACATTAATTTCTGGTGATCTCCAAGGATTTGTCTTCTTTACCTGTAAGCTGCTGCTTGACACCATTTAGTCTTGCGTCAGCTCCCATTTATTGATGGTATTCAACTCTTCCTCCACTGCTTTCCCTTTGTCAACACTGCTGTCACAGTAAGTCTGATAATATGTTGCAGATGAGTTAAATATTCCTTCATCTGAATGGTTATATTAGTCCCAAAATGATCTCTTTTTTTATACACATTAGATGTTGTAAGGAGATAACAATACTAACATGCAACAAGCTAATTACTACTTAATAAATCAAACACAGCTGTATGTAGTGTAATTAGCAATATTTAAACAACACATGAAGAAAGTCGAATACATATTAATGTTTAACATTAAGAGGTTATTTAAAAATACTTCTACATTAAAAATGGTAACATGGAAGTAATTTAAGCCACAGCATGTCTTTGCCAATAAATTCTGGTAGCTAAGTTGACACTGTTTCCCTGGCAATATTTGTACCAGATTATGTTTAAGGTAGGAGGGCCTCTCAGTCTGGTTTCATATTAGGATGCTACTCTGGAGAAGGTGCAACATGAGAACAGAAAAGTGAACATTGCTCCCCATTGCGATAATTTCCTCCTGGTTCAGCTTTCCTATCTCAGGCAGCATATTGACACAATGGTTAGCACTGCTGCCTTGCAGTCTCAGAAATCCAGGTTCGATTCTAACCTTGGGTGACTATCTGTAGGGAGTTCCCTCCCACAGTCCAAACACGTGCAGATTAGGTAGATTGGCCATGTTAAATTGCCCAATAATGTCCAGGGACAAATAGGCTAGGTGGTTAGTGATAGTAAATATGGGGTGATGGGGATGGGATGCTTTTCAGAGGGTTGCTGAAGACTTGATGGGCCAAATAGCATCTATCTGCACTGTAGGGGTTCTTTAATTCTATGAAAAAGGATCTCATTAGTATGACTTTTAGAAAAAGTGCTGTTGTCATAAGGGTGAGACAGTAGGACATAGTCTTCATCTGGAATGCCATCTAGTGCTGGGACAGTCTCCATGTCTGCGGTAATGTTGTCAGTATTATCAAAGAACCCCTGTTTTCTTGAAAGAACGTTGTTAGCGTTGGTTGGTTACTGTGGTCCAGGCATCTTTCAATAAATGAATATCAGTGAAGAGCAAGAGACAACACAGTGTGGAGCTGGAGGAACACAGCAGGCCAGGCAGCATCAGATGAGCAGGAAAGTTGACATTTCGGAAGAGCAAGTTTTTTTTGCACACCAGGGTGTGTTCACAATTCCTGGCTGTCTCTTCAAAGACATTTTCATTCCAGTCAATACTGAATTGTACAAATTGTAACCTAAACCACTTAAGGGGAACTTAGTACACAAGGAAATCAGATTGTTACAAAGTGTTACTTACTCACGAAACATGTTTGTTATCGTAGTCAGTGTTGAGCAGTGCTCACTGCAAACAGATGATTAATTATAAAAGGGAATTGCACCTCAACAACCCCATCAACATGTTTCTGTCTGAAGTGCATAGCATCCTTAACACACTATAACCAATAACTTTGTAGCTGGCAATGAAAATGAAAAATGGTTAGTATTTTCTGAGTAATTTAACCCTAAGTGGTTCAAATGGTGATTACTACATTGGGAAGGGAGGAGCCATTTTTTTTCACTTTCCACTTCTTTGCTAAATCAGGCTTTTCAAAACCTCAATATCCTATTTGACCCACAGTTCAGTATAAAACTTAATCTAACCACCATGGCTGCTTACTTCCATCTCATTCATTCGTTGTAACTCAACTATTCCATCACTGTCCCGGAGATCTTGCTTCCTCCAATCACTAACTTCATACAAAATCATGTTGCCTGCATTCAATGCTGAACCAAATTTCAGTCACCCATCACTACTGTCCTTGTTGCCTTATATCAGTTCCTATTTCCTTGATGCCTGAAATTTGAAAACTTCATCCTTTTGTTTAAATCCCTTCAGAAATCCACTCTAGTCCTACCTAAATAACTTATTACAGAATAAAAACTCAGTCTTTATTCCCTCAGTTCCTCCATCTCCATCACATATTTTCAGATGAGGCCAACTTCGTCAAGGGAGCCTTCGAAATGTCCACCTTTTTCCTCAACTGAGGATTCCCCAGCACTGTTGTCGACAGGGCCCTCAACCAGGTCCGACCTATCACCCGCACTTCTGTCCTCACCCCCTCACTTCCCTCCCACAACAGTGATAGGGTTCCCTTTGTCCTTAGCTACCATCCCACCAGCATCCACATCCAGAAGATCATCAGACACCATTTCCCCCGCCTCCAGCAAGATGCCACCACCAGACACATATTCCCCTCCCCTCCCTTTTCCGCCTTCTGCAGGGACCGTTCCATCCGGACACCCTGGTCCACTATTCCTTCACTCCCAACAAGCCCCCCGCCCCATGGCACTTTCCCCTGCATCCACTGAAGGTGTAACACCTGCCCACTTACCTCCTCCCTCCCCAGTATGCAAGGGCCCAAATATACCTTCCAGGTGATACTTCCCAGAATCTAGTCTACTGCATTCATTGCTCACAATGTGGTCTCCTCTACATTGGGGAAACTAAGCATAGACTGGGTGACCGCTTCACAGAACATCTACGTTCTGCTCATAGAAAAGACACTGAGCTTCCAGTTGCCTGCCACTTTATCGCACCACACCTGGCCAACATCTCTGTCTCTGGCTTGCTGCAGTGTTCCAATGAAGATCCGCACAAGCTGGGAGAACAACACCTCATTTTCCGCTTGGGGACCCTGCAGGCTCCCAGACTCAATATTGAGTTCAATAATTTTAGGGCCTAAATTCTCCCATGTCTTGGCCCCCTACACCACACACCAGGCCTTGTTATCACATAGCCTGCCAGTACACACCCCCTGTTGTTAGTCACTAACAGTCTCCATTAACAGCTATTCACCATCCCAGCCAGAACATTATCAACTCTTTTGCCTATCCAACTGCTCTTCACTCTCTCTTTGGGCTCTATCCTTTATCCTATCGTTTACTCCCGTCTCCATCCCCCTCCCTATTTTCTGCATATAAACCGACGTTTTCCCAGCTATCGTCAGTTCGGAGGAAGGGTCACCAGACCCGAAACGTTAACTCTGATCTTTTCTTCACAGATGCTGCCAGACCTGCTGAGCTTTTGCAGCAATTTCTGTTTTTATTCCTGATTTACAGCATCCACATTTCTTTCCGTTTTTATTCAGTATTCAGCTCCAGGACATCTCTGCAGGAATTCCTCCGAAAGTCCCCGAGGACCAAACATCCTCAGCAGCTCCATCAGAGACCTTCCCTGTATCATAAAGTCAGAAGTGACGATGCTTGTTGCTGATTACAAAACATTCAGCACCATTCATGACTCCTCAAGTATTGAAGCAGTCCATATCCAAATAAAGTTAGACCTGGGCATCATCTGTCAAGTGACCATCATCATCAAGAGAAAATGCAACCATCATCCTTTGATATTTGGTGCCATTGCCACCTCTGAGAGCCCAACAATCAACTTCTTGTGGATTATCAATTGACCAGAAATTTAACTGGACTAACCGTATAGATACTGTTGTAACAAAAGCAGGTCAAAGGCTAGGAGTCTGTAGCAAGTAACTCGCCTCCTGACTCCTCAAAGCCTTTCCATCATCTACATGGTGCCAGTTAAGATAGTGATAGATGGTGATAGATACACTTGCCTAGCGGGTTACAGCTCCAACTACACTCAAGAAGATTGACACCATCCAAGACAAAGAGCCCACTTCATTGTCAATACATCCACAAGCACTCACTACCCACCACCAGCAACAAATAATATATGCCATCTGCAAGATGCACTGCAGAAATTTATCAAGGCTCCTTGTACAGCTCCAAACCTACAACGACTTCCATCTAGAAATTTACAGGCAGCAGATACACCACCACCTGCAAATTCCATTCCAAGCATTCACCGACACCTTCTCTATGGCAACTAGGGACTGCCAATACATGCTGGGCTAATGAAACTCGAATCTTCTGAATGAATAATAAAAGAAAAATCAGACTGGACTCTTACCAAATCCAGCAGGAATCACCGTCTGATGGATAGAAGCAGGAATTCAAGTGACAGGTTTAGTTCAGTTGCTTCATCATCTTTTCAATGCAGAGTCACGCCAATAGCCTGGGATCAATTCCTGCATTGGCTGAGGTTACCATGAAAGATTCTCCTTCTCAATATGTCTCCTTCCCTCAGGTTAAACCACCACCAGTCATCTCTCTCTCTCTCCCTCTAATGAGAGAGCAGCCCTACGGTCTGGTAAGACTATGGTGATTTTAGTGGAGATTTGATAGAAAGGTTTAGCAAATTATAAACCTAGCTAGAACTCTTGTAGGCCTCAATGCAATTCCCAACAGGTTAGGCCTGGGAAGGCACCAAAACTGTTCTACTGGGAACTCGGGTTAATACTGAGGTTAGACTCTGGTCTAATTTGTATATTTAAACCAACAACACGCCTCTACCTTCAGATAGATGTCCTTCCTGCTCCCAGCTGGTTAATTGTGTGTAAAATTCCTATTTTAAAGTGGTTCAGAGATAGTAGGAACTGCAGATGCTGGAGAATCTGAGATAACAAGGTGTAGAGCTGGATGAACACAGCAGGCCAAGCAGCATCAGAGGAGCAGGAAGGCTGACGTTTCGGGCCTAGACCCTTCTTCAGAAATGGGGGAGGGGAAGGGGGTTCTGAAATAAATAGGGAGAGAGGGGGAGGCGGATAGAAGATGGATAGAGGAGAAGATAGGTGGAGAGGAGACAGACCGGTCAAAGAGGCGGGGATGGAGCCAGTAAAGGTGAGTGTAGGTGGGGAGGTAGAGAGGAGATAGGTCAGTCCAGGGAGGACGGACAGGTCAAGGGGGCGGGATGAGGTTAGTAGGTAGGAGATGGGGTTAGGGCTTGAGGTGGGAGGAGGGGATAGGTGGGAGGAAGGACAGGTTAGGGAGGCGGGGACGAGCTGGACTGGTTTTGGGATGCGGTAGGGGGAGGGGAGATTTTGAAGCTTGTGGTTGACTTGTTTCAAATGAACAAGCTCACAGTGCCTCAGATCTAAATGAGTGAGGACCAATCTGAGGGACATAGATAAACTGCAGAGCTGGGCTGAGAGGTGGCAAATGGAGTTTAATGCGGAGAAGTGTGAGGTGATTCACTTTGGAAGGAGTAACAGGAATACAGAGTACTGGGCTAATGGTAAGATTCTTGGTAGTGTGGATGAGCAGAAAGATCTCGGTGTCCATGTGCATAGATCATTGAAAGTTGCCACCCAGGTTGATAGCGTTGTTAAGAAGGCGTACAGTATGTTAGGTTTTATTGGTAGAGGGATTGAGTTCCGGAGCCATGAGGTCATGTTGCAGCTGTACAAAACTCTGGTGCGGCCGCACTTGGAGTATTGCGTACAGTTCTGGTCACCGCATTATAGGAAGGATGTGGAAGCATTGGAAAGGGTGCAGAGGAGATTTACCAGGATGTTGCCTGGTATGGAGGGAAGGTCTTATGAGGAAAGGCTGAGGGTCTTGAGGCTGTTTTCGTTAGAGAGAAGAAGGTTAAGAGGTGACTTGATAGAGACATACAAGATGATCAGAGGATTAGATAGGGCGGACAGTGGGAGCCTTTTTCCTCGGATGGTGATGGCTAGCACGAGGGGACATAGCTTTAAATTGAGGGATGATAGATATAGGACAGATGTCAGAGGTAGGTTCTTTACTCAGAGAGTAGTAAGGGCGTGGAATGCCCTGCCTGCAAAAATAGTAAACTCGCCCACTTTAAGGGCATTTAAATGGTCATTGGATAAACATATGGATGATAATGGAATAGTTTAGGTTAGATGGGCTTCAGATTGGTTTCACAGGTCGGCGCAACATCGAGGGCCGAAGGGCCTGTACTGCGCTGTAATGTTCTATGTTCTATGTTCTATGTTCTATCTAACTTACCTGCCAATAGAAGCCCATTTGGGTTAGTAGAAACTGTCGATGCTGGAGTCTGAGATAACACAGTGTGGTGCTGGAGGAACACAGCGGGCCAGGCAGCATCAGAGGAGCAGGAAAGGTGATGTTTCAAGTCAGGACCCTTCTTCAGAAAAAATGATTTATAATTTTTTCTGAAGGAGGGTCCCGACCCGAAACGTCAGCTTTTCTGCTCTTCTGATGCTGCCTGGCCTGCTGTGTTCCTCCAGCTCCACAACTTGTTATCAATAGAAGCCCACAATCTCTGCATCACAAGGTTGAGCTCCCTCTGGAATGACTTTTCATAAAATTAGAGCTCAAAGGAATTTTGCATAACAATGCTATCTACCGTGCTGAAAAAAGGAAATTAAACTGCTGCAAGTCAAACTAGGCTGGGAGGCTAGCTGAGCATGTCGCCCAGTTAAAAGGAGCAAAATAAGCCTTTGTGACAGAACTAGGTCAGTTACTTTGTGCACCTCAAATGGAGATGCAGCAATGTAACGTGTTGTGCTTTGTCACTTTGAGAAGTAAAAATGTATTTAGGCTTTTTTCACACTTTGGGCAATGTTCAGGAAACTGATGTAATTGATCAGCCGTTAGCCTGGAGCATTTCTGCTTTGACGGATTCAAGCAGAGTTGCCAGGGCAAGGGACTTTGGCCCCTTCGCCACAATGCTGTCAAATGTTTAAAGGTCATTTCTGTAAATTGTTTCATTTGGTTTAAATCATTACTTAATCTCACATTTTATCCAAATGTTCAATCCTAAATATATATTTGTCTATAATCATTTAAGATCAGGGTTTCAAATCTAGATATAAAACCTCGTGAGAAATATACCATCAGGCGAATGGTAACAGGCTACAGTGAACAGGGATATTGTTGCTGTGTAATTGTTACAAATGCAGCCTTGTGGTGCCATGGTGACAGATTGCACATTCATTCACTATGGTCTGATGATCAATAAATAAAAGATTGCACAATTTTTCAAAAACTGTGTTTAGGATTTAATCTTATATACTATCTACTATCAGATTTATTTTACGACTTAACTTCCCAACAACAACTAGCTTACAAAGGATTGGGTCTTTCCTGTTGTTCTAGTTGCTAATCTACTGGTGAGAGTTTGCCTCCAGCAAAATGTATTTTTTCCTGTGGCAATGCTTGTATTTTTTTTTCCCTGAAACATAAGAAACTGGGTGTGGACCTCGAAGCATTGAAGAATCCAACACGCATTTGTTACAACTAAATATTACGCTCAAACATTATATTTCTCAGGCATAAAAGGGTCTGGCGTAATTTTACATCAGAAGAGCATGCTTCAGACTGTCTTACTTCAACTGATCTGAGGAAAGATGGAACATGAAATTTTTATACCCGCAAGTGACATACTATGTATAATACAGTGATAATATTATCAGTTAAAGAATTACTGACGCACTGACTGTGACACATAACACAAGTCATTATGGGATGTCACGTGAAATTATTATTGTCAGAGTCTTTGGCCCACACCTTGCCAAGAGGAAGATCATGGGGGTGAATTTTATGGAGATCACAAATGCAAGAAACATGGAATGCAGGATGATTCACTGCAATACAAGAGAGTCAAAATTTCTATTTCCTAAAAGTGGGTTAAGTTGATATGTTTAAGGTCAGTGCCATGTTGTCCCTCACACTGGCCAGTATTCATACTCATAATACATTGGTTTGACATAAATATTCATTTGTCTAAAACATTTTATGTGTCATAACAATGGATCATAACCTTGAATTACTTATAAGTACCTGAAACCATTAAGTACAACGTGTTTTTTTTTAAATTAAAGATATAGACGCCGAAAAAGTGGCCGAGGATGTAAAATTAGTAGCTGTTTAAATTCTCTGTGTGCATTATACCCAGTTATGAGAAGTTATTATGAAGTATAGCAGCTGAAGACTATCAAGGGACAGTAATACTTTAATGGAGGAGATAGCATTCAAAACACTGAATTGTGATCTCTTGTAAGTTTTGTCATGGACTGTAGACTCAGATTCATACAGAAACAGGCCCTTCGGCCCAGCTCATCCAAGCCAGGTTTCCTAAACTGAACTAGTCACATTTACCTGCATTTGGACTACATCCCTCTCAACATTTCCACGTACCTGTCCAAATGTCTTTTAAATGTTGTAACTGTACTCACTTCTACCACCTGCTCTGGCAGTTCATTCCATATACACATCACACTCTGTGTGAAAAACGTTGCCCTTCAGGTCTCTTTTAAATCTTCTGCCTCTCACTTTAAACCTATGCCCT
Source organism: Rhincodon typus (assembly GCF_021869965.1). Classification (NCBI taxonomy): domain Eukaryota; kingdom Metazoa; phylum Chordata; class Chondrichthyes; order Orectolobiformes; family Rhincodontidae; genus Rhincodon; species Rhincodon typus. The sequence goes on from NC_063332.1 coordinate 113,289,250, forward strand.
CTACTTTTCGACTCCCCTACCCTGTGGAAAAAGACCTTGGCTATTCACCCTATCCATGCCCTCATGATTTTATAAATCTCTATTAGGTCACCCCTCAGCCCCTTACGCTCAAGGGAAGAAAGCCTCAGTCTTTCCTTATAACTCAAGCCCTTCAATCTTGATAAAATCCTTGTGAATCTTCTTTGCACCCTTTCCAGTTTAATGACATCCTTCCTATACTATGACGACCACAAGTGCTTTGCATCCCTCTCTCAGGATGAGGCTGCCCTCACCTTGGGAGCTGCCCGTCAATCTGCTTGCTCAGCAGGCACCATCACTTCCGGTGATGTCAGAGCTCTGCAGTGAATACCATCAGGAATGCAGGAAATGGCTCCAAGAGGATCTAAGTAGAGAAGGTTACTCCCAGGGTGTCAGGGTGGTGAGAGATCTGCACGCCTAGGGAAGGGCTTGGGGAGAAAGGGGAGTGGTGGCTGAGTTCAGTTGGTCAGACAGTGCAGAAGAAAAGTGGGAGTGACATCTTGGGGGAGTGCCCCCAGTGTATGCAGGGCAGGCCCTGAATCTAAATCAGGTGACCCCTTCCTTCTTTTTGTCATGTAGGCCCTTATAAACAGTCCGCCTAATCCTGTCTGAATGCCCACATCAGCTATATGATATTATTTAGTACAAGAGGCTTGCAGCAAGCCTGAATGTTCCTTAATTACTTATTTAAATAAGACAAGTTGGCAGCCAATTTTGAGACCAATCACTCTGTGTATTGTGGGGTAAGCTTGGAGAGGCTGTTGGGATAGATACCTGACCTATTTTATTTGGGTCCCTGAAGTAAACAAGTCCAGTGGGAGTAAGTAACCTCCAGATGAATGGATATTTCTAACATTGAGCACTGTGTAATACTGGAAATTGGTTTGCTATTAGTAACAATATGCATCACAATATCAGTTAAGTTTCATTCGCCAAATTGTTTGTACTCAATTGCCAAAACCAGAAATAGTCACCATAGAACTCATGTGTTCATTGTTAGTTAGAAATCACTGTCACATATCTGAGAATGAAGCACGATTTAAATATTTATTTACTACAGTCAGAGTGTTGCAGAGAGAATAGCTTTACTTTGATCATCAATCATTTAATTTATTCTTGTGGTACTTGGAGAAAAATGTGATTTACTCCCATTTCCACATTTGGACAAAACTTTCTATCCCTCACCAAGCTCAATACTATTTGTGTTCAATTTTTTAAAAAGTGCTGCTGTTTGTTTATCTGAAGCAACAACAGGATTTAATTTCTTCCAATTAAAGTATGTCCAGCAAATACTTTATCCAGTTGTTTCTGTTGGGGTCGTGGGTGCTCAAAGAAATGTCATCTTTCACAGGAAATAAGCACCCCAAGACTATCCATTTAGTTTTTGTAGGCAGAGGCCTTTCGACTACCAAAGGCTTCAAAAATTTGAAAGTAAGATGTGTCATTTTTCTAAATGATCACTCCTGGTACCTTGTGGCTTGTGCCAATTCTACCAATTGGTGCTGGGCAAGGAGTTTGAGGTAGAGATTCTTTTGTCTTTGCTTTATCTTGGCCTGTCCAGTCATTATTGGTAAAGGATACATACAGAATCTACAGAAGAGGCACTGTTTTTGGATAACAAGTAGGTTTATTGCACTGTAATGATAAGTGCAACTACGTTTGGTTAGGTATAATTACTAAGGCATTGAAGAAGTGTTACAGATACATCTGCTCCTCTAAATGCTAATGTAGAACTCCTTATGTCAATGTACAGACTAATGTGGCATCAGTAAAATGGGTGGAGTCAATGCAACACGAACATTAATTCCTCATGCAACATGGGATGTTCATTGTCACACATACCACATCATTTATACTGGCACAACTTTCCCAGTGGTTTTACAGGCCAAGCAGAACTGCTTTCTACATCAGTATATTCCTAACCTGGGAGGGAAGATGAAGTGTCAGGCCTTGGAAACTGGATGGTTGGTGTAGATAATTAATGCAGGGAAGCATGAGGAAAAAAGTGACAGAAACAACAATTAGGTTTGATATCACAACTGAATAGAGAGAGTTTGCCTTGACAAAAAGGTTTGTTTCATTGAGATAAAAGCCTAGATACACTGAAAAGGGAAAATAAGTATCTAGCATGTAAACAATGAGAAACCTTCAAACAGGAGATGAGTATGGATCATATCAGATGTACTCCCACAAAACATACTGTTGAAACTTATTCTTAACTGTACAGTGGGTGTCTCTATCAAGAACTGCAATGGCTCAAGTAGACAGTGCACTACCATCTTCTCAAGCGCGATTGTGGATGGGCAATAAATGCTGACAACCAGTGATCCTACATTCTGTGAATTAATAAAAGAAGAAATTAAAATGAAAGTAAGACTCTAAAAAAGTATAAGTTAAATACAAGCTGACCGTCAAGAAAAGTATAAAAACAAACAAAAGAAGTTCAGAAAGACCAAGAAAAGCATGAGAAAGTTGCACATAATAAGAAATATTAAAGATTTATATCAACGGCTACAAATGGAAGGAATAATTAAAGAAATTGTTACAACCAAGATGAACAAATTATTTTAAAAGATATAGGAACGGCAGGAATACTAAATTAATATTTTGTTTATGGCGAATAATTTCAATGTTGGGAATAACAGACTGAGATGCTAGCAAAAGGTCATTATAGCTAAGGAACTGATACTTAAAAATTAATGTAACTGATGGCAGAAGTGGCACTAAATCCAGATGGCAGAGTTTAAATCTCATCCTTTAAAAGATCCTCAGATTTGGAAGCTTTGCAGAGAACTGGAGCGTTGCCAATGTAATAGCTCAATGTTATTCTTCTAAAAAGGAGAAAGGAATGAGAATTGAAAGACTAGTCAGACTAACATGGGTAATTTTATGGACTTTACACAAAATAAAACTCATGCTCACCTAAAATAATGTAAGCAATTAAAGATACTCTGAATGCATTTCCAAAAGGCATTTGTGTCTAAAATATGTAATGTATGCTGTTTAGTAAGGAATTGAGTACATTGATAAAGGAGAAACAGTGGGATATTGGGTGGAAAACCTAACACATTTGACCCCAGCATAAATGTCTGGTTGTATTGATGAAATTGCTAAAATCAGCAGGGTTGTGGGAACAGGAGGAGGCTATTCTGTCCCTATTTCACCATTCAGTTGAAGAATGGCTGGTCTATGTCTCAACCCCATTTATCTACTGAGACAACAAGGTGCAGAGCTGGATGAACACAGCAGGCCAAGCAGCATCATAGGAGCAGGAGGGAGGGTCTAGGCCCGAAATGTCAGCCCTCCTGCTCCTATGATGCTCCAGCATCTGCAGTTCCTACTATCTCTGACCCATTTATCTACTGTTGTTTATCCCTTAACACTCGAACTCCATTAAAAAAGACCACTAATCCCTGTGTTGAAAACTTCAATTGATCTAGCACAGCTGTTTTGAAGATCAAGTTACAGATTCATTTTCTGAAAAAATGCTTCCTGATATCACTGTTGCATGGTCTAGTTCTAATTACAGAACAAAGTCTCTTTGTTCTGAACACTACCAAGAAAGGAAATAATTTCTCTCTATTCATCCTTGCAAACCCCTTTATTATTACAAAGACCTCCATTTTGTCAGCACTCTACGCCCCATTTCCCTTACCTCCCTCACATTCCACATCCCTCACTTCCATCCTCGCTCTTCGTCCGCCATGGTCCAATTTTTTTCCTGGTCTTTGAATCCCAATTGACCTGAAAGCAACACTGAGTCTTGACTACTACGTGCAACACCATATGGACTTGGCAAGTACATAAGCATATAACAGGACAAAGAATGCAATATTTAATACTGAAATGGAATAAAGAACTTTAAGATTTTTGCAAAGATTTGTAAAAATAGAATAAAGAACTGCAGATGCTGGAGATCTGAAACAAAAACAGAAATTGCTGGTGAAACCCAGCAGCTCTGGCAGCATCCGTGGGAAGAAAGCAGAGTTAACGTTTGAAGTCTGGCGACTTTTCAACAGTTCTGATGAAAAGTCACCAGACTCGAAATGTTAACGCTGCATTCTTCCCACAGATGCTGCGAGATCTGCTGAGTTTCGCCAGCAATTTCATTTTTTCAATGCAATGTTTAAGACTATTTGAATGCACTGAACATTTTCAGATTTTTACATACTGGTAGGTTGTTGACAGCAGGAAATCAGAATACTGCTGCAAACTCATGAATCTGCTAGAAACCTACTGAGCTATTCCAGCTTTAGCAGCTAATGATGTATTGTCACTGCATAATTTCTGAAAACATACAATTTTATACTATATCATTTAAATGAAAGCAGAATAAATGTTGTGCAATTGCTGAATAACTGTCTAAATAAACAGTGCAGAAATACTCTATGCTGATGAAAACATGAACTCAGACATCTATCCCTGAACACAAAGATTGTTTAAAAAGTTCCAGATGGCACTTGAGAGATTCAGTAAATCTCAGCTGATGACTAATCTACTTACAGAGGTAATGGCTGAATGATAAAGTTCAGTTCCAGCCAGTGTTTGCTGCATTGTACCATTCTCATAAAATTGACTGAAAATGATTCTGCATCCTTTGTTGCCAAATGCATCCATTTGATTACAATGTAAGTGCAGCACATTATCACAATGATAGTTCAATGTACCTATCAAATTGGCTTACTTGGTCAATCTATCATAAAGCTAAAAACCACCAGAAACAAATACTTGGGGGGATCATGTTGTACTTACAGGTTAGTTAGTGGATCAGTTTTCCAGCTTCTGATGCAATTATATGACTTTTTAGAGCTTTCTTACACTTGTCTAAGGTTTGAATAGAGTACAAGGAGTAGTCTGGCTTCTGCCCAAGTACCTATTTGGTTATTTAAAAGCTTATGCTGAAAGATAAAAACCGAAAGAACCGTAGATGCTGTAAATCAGGAGCAAAAACAAAGTTGCTGGAAAAGCTCAGCAGGTCTGGCATTATCTGTGAAGGTAAAAAACAGAGTTAACGTTTCGGGTCCAGTGACCTTTCCTCGTCACCGGACCTAAAACATTAACTCTGTTTTTTTCCTTCACAGATGCTACCAGACCTGCTGAGCTTTTCCAGCAATTTTGTTTTTGTTCATTGTTTATGCTGAAAGATGTTGCTTCCATACATGAAAGGCCTGGTAGAACATCTTCTAGGAGTAAAACATGATCCCACAGCTACCTAGAATACACCTCCTCTCACCCACCTTCCTGCAAGAATGCCATCCCCTATTCCCAAATCCTTCGCCTCCGCCGCATCTGCACCTGAGATGAGGCATTCCACTCCCGGACATCCCAGATGTCCTCGTTTTTTCAAGGAAAGCAACTTCCCCCCCACAGTGGTCGAAAACGCCCTCGATCACCTCTCTCTCATTTCCCGCAACTCATCCCTCACACCCCCTCCCCACAATAACAACAAAAACAGAATCCCCCTCGTCCTCACGTACCACCCCACCAACCTCCGGATCCAATGCATCATCCTCCGGGACTTCCGCCACCTGCAATCTGGCCCCACTACCAAGGACATTTTTCCCTTCCCACCCTTATCTGCCTTCCAGAGGGGCCGCTCTCTCCATGACTCCCTTGTCCGCTCCACACTCCCCACTAGTCCCACCACCCCTGGCACTTTTCCCTGTAACCGCAGGAAGTGCTACATCTGCCCCTACACCTCCCCTCTCACCTCCATCCCAGGCCCCAAGAAAACCTTCCACATTAAACAGATGTTCACCTACACATCTGTTAATGTGGTATATTGTATCTGCTGTTCCCGATGTGGCCTCCTCTACATCGGGGAAACCAAGCGGAGGCTTGGAGACCGCTTTGTGGAACACGTACGCTCGGTTCGCGACAAATGATTGCACCTCCCAGTCACGAACCACTTCAACTCCCCCTTCCACTCCTTGGACGACATGTCCATCCTGGGCCTCCTCCAGTGCCACAACGATGCCACCCGAAGGTTGCAGGAACAGCACCTCATATTTCGCCTGGGAACCCTGCAGCCCAATGGTCTCAATGTGGACTTCACAAGCTTCAAAACCTCCCCACCCTGACCTCATCCCAAAACTAGCCCAGCTCATCCCCGCCTCCTTGACCTGTCCGTCTTTTCTCCAACCTATCCACTCTTCTCACCTCAACCCCCACCCCTATCTCCTACCTATCAGCCTCATCCCCGCCTCTTTGACCTGTCCATCTTCCCTTGACTGACCAACCCCCATCCTAACTCCCCAGCTACACTCACCTTTACTGGCTCCATCCCCGCCTCCTTGACCTGTCCGTCTCCTCTCCACCTATCTGCTCCTTTATCCACCCAACATCCCCCTCCCCCTCTCTCTCTATTTATTTCAGAATCCCCTACCCCTCCCCCATTTCTGAAGAAGAGTCCAGACCCGAAATGTCAGCTTTCCTGCTCTTCTGATGCTGCTTGGCCTGCTGTGTTCATCCAGCTCTACGCCTTGTTATCTATGGGAGAATGGAGAGAGATCACACAGAGTGGGACAGCCTGCTGGAGGAGGGTGAAGGAAGAGAGGGGCAAAGGCTCTCAGCAGAAGGTTGTATCTGCAGAAGGTCTTAAGGGAACAATTTACTTACTCTATCTTCACCAATACTTAACACCTCTTGTAAAGTCATAGAGTCATAGAGCTGTACAGCATAGAAATAGACCCTTTGGTCCAACTTGTCCATGATGACCAGATATCCTAAATTAATCTAGTCCCATTTTCCAGCATTTGGCCCCTATCTCTCTAAAACCCTTCTTATTCATGTACCCATCCAGAAGCCTTTTAAATGTTGTAATTGTACCAGCCCCCACCACTTCCTTTGGCAGCTCATTCCATACACCCACCACCCTCTGTGTGAAAAAATTGCCCTTCAAATCCCTTTTAAATTTTTCCCCTCTCACCTTAAACCTATGCCGTCTTGTTTTAGAATCACCTGCCCTGGGAAAAAAACCTTGACTATTCACCCTATCCATGCCCCTTATGACTTTATAAACTTCCATAAGCTCACCTCTCAGCCTCCAGAGAAACTAGCCCCAGCCTATTCAGCCTCCCTATTGATCAAATCCACCAACCCTGGCAACATTCTCGCAAATCTTTTCTGAACCCTTTCAAGTTTAACATCTTTTCTATACCAGGAAGAACAGAATTGAACGCAATATTCCAAAAGTGGCCTAAACTATGTCCTTCAGGGCCACAACATGACCTCCCAACTTCTATACTCAATGCACTGACCAAAAAAGGCTAGCATACCAAATGTTTTCTTCACTACCCTGTCTACCTGTGATTCCACTTTCAAGGAAATATTAAGCTGTACTAAAATGTAGCACCTCACATTTATCTATATTAAACCCTGTCACTCGTTGGCCCATCAGCCCATCTGATCAAGGTCCCATTATACACTGAGGTAATCTTCTTTGCTGCCCACTACACCACTAATTTTGGTGTCATCTGCAAACTTACTAACCGTACCTCCATGTTCATATCCAAATAATTTATATAAATGACAAAAGGTAATGGACCCAGCACCTATTCTTGCGGCACACCATTGGTCACAGACCTCCAGTCCAAAAAAACCCTCCATCACCATACTCTGTCTCCTACCTTTGAGCCAATTTTGTATCCAAATGGCTAGTACTCCCTGTATTCCATGTGATATAACCTTGTTAGCCAGTCTACTATGCAGACCTTGTGGAACACCTTGCTAAAGTCCATACAGACAATCTCCACTGCTCTGCCTTCATTAATCTTCTTCGTCACTTCTGCATATTTCTCAAAATGGATGTGCCAAAATGTGCTGTCTGGGGTGCTTCACCTAGCATTTTGCTGCTGCCTCTTATGTTCAATTTTCTCCTGTATAAAAAAAGGGAATTGTGTCATTGTGCATCCTGGGTGATATGACTATCATGACTGAACACCAGCCAATGTATGTGAGCTACGAAAAAAATAAAAAAAACTGTGGATGTTGGAAATCAGAAACAAAAAACAGAAGTTGCTGGAAAATCCCGGAAGTTTTGGCAGCATCTGTGGAGAGAAAGCAGAATTAACGCTTCAGGTCCAGTGTTCTGAAGAAGGGTTACTGGAACCAAAACGTTAACTCTACTTTCTCTCCACAGATTTTGCCAGACCTGCTGAGATTTTCCACCCATTTCTGTTTTTGTATGTGAGCTATGAACTGTGAATATAAAGCTTGAAACAGTGCTGTGTGTGTGTTAAGGCCAGTAAGGCATTTGAAATGTACTATTGATTTCTAACTCTTAGATTTTGTTGTTAGGCGGGTGATTGGGGACGGTGAATTGAGAAGTGGCAGAGGTTAGTGATGAGATATACTATTTGAAGACGAACCCACTCACTTTGGCATTTCACACCAGATTATTAAACTTCTTCTTGCAACGGATCTGTGTTCTTGGAGAAACATTCCAGGAATTGTGCTCCACTGTTCCTTTGTCACACAGCTTCCTGCCACATTGCAGATACAGGACATCTTGCCTTCTCTCCATCTCTTCTACCAAGACCTCCAGTATATCGCTTCAACAATTCACTTTTCACTCTTTCATGTGAACAAGGTTTACTTCAGAAAAAAAACTCTCATCACTTCTTGCAGCCTTCATGCAGCCTTCATGCATCTCTCCTTCAAAAGGTGCAGGCTGGTTTTGATGTAACACTAACAGCTAGTGATAATGGGTCCCTACTGATGCATGCAGCTAATGAAAAGATGGGGAGAGCTGGCTATGCATATAGCCTATAATGTATTATTTGCAATACACTGAAAGCATGCAGCTTAATCATGTGCTATGATAGTCATGCCTGTTTTTAGATTATCCAGTTTAACCTCCTTGAAGCTTATTGCATTGGGAAGATGTGTTTTTGTCAATTGAGAATAATACCATGGTCTGTCTCAGGGTTAAGTTTCCATCTTTGCAATTCAGCTGAACAGCCAAGTACAATAGAAAGCTACATCACATTCTGTACCAAAAAGTCCCCAGCTAATATAATTAAAGCCTCACTGTGGTCAGACATGGACTGTGAAATTCCAGGCCAGCAATCATTGATCAAACCCATCCAATAGATGAATTTCCGTAGTAATACTCAAAGGGATTCTCGTCCTCAAATAATTATAGCTTCAATTTGTAGTTCAGCAGCATTTCAAAATACTGATAATAATCTTGTGCAGCAAGTAAAGAACTTTGCAAAACTGGAGGAAAATACATGCCAAAAATAGCCACATGAATTGCAAAGGTTGAGGCATGCTAACTACTTCTAATGTTACCGTAAGACCATAAGATATAGGAGCGGAATTAGGCTATCCACCCATCAAGTCTGCTTCACCATTCAAACATAATGGCCGATATGTTTCTCAACCCCATCCTTCTGCTTCTCTCCTTAATCCTTGATCCCTTTACAAATCAAGAACCTATCTATCTCTGCCTTAAAGACATTCAATATCATGGCCTCCACAACATCCTGTGGCAATGAGTTCCACAGATTCACCACTCTCTGGCAGAAGAAATTCTTTCTCATTTCAGTCTAAAAGGTCATCCCTTCACTCTGAGGCTGTGCCCTTGGGTCCTAGACCCTCCTCTAGCGGAAACATCTTCTCCCCATCCATTCTATCCAGGCCTCTCACTATTCTGTAAGTTTCAATGAGATCACGCGTCTTCCTTCCAAACTCCATCAAGTACAGACCCAGAGTTCTCGACCGCTTCTCATATGACAAGCCCTTCGTCCCAGATCATTCTTGTAAACCTCCTCTGGAACCTCTCCAATGCCAACACATCTTTCCTTGGAAATGGGGCCCAAAACTGCTCACAATATTCCAAATGCAGTCTGACCAGAACGTTATGCAGCCTCAGCAGTACATCTCTGGTCTTGTATTCTTGCCCTCTTGAAATAAATACTCACATTGCATTTGCTTTCCTAACTGCCAACTGAACCTGCATGTTAACCTGAAGAAAATTAGAACTGAACTAGAACTCCCAAGACCCTTTGTGCTTCAGATTTCTGCAGTCTTTGCCACTTTAGAAAATTTACAAAATGCACATTTGACAGGTGAGATGAGGCTTTGATACAGGCAATTATATGTCTAGTCTAAAGTAACTAATTACGTGAATGAAAGTCTGTTAAATTTCACAGATTTCTGACCCTCAGCAATCACTTTGGCCTATGATAATGATTGCTGCGGTAACTTGACCTTGCATTGTACAAACCATAGAAAATTGGCTGTCATTGGAGTTGATGGTGAACCTTTGGCAGCAAGCCTTCCATTACATTGCATTTATCATAGTTTGGTTTTGTTTGCCTAGGTATTTCTGCATTGTTCAATGCCCTTCATTTCGCTAAGCAAGCCTTTTTGTTAAGTTACAAACTGTAACTAACAAATTTCTGAAGAAGGGTCTAGGCCCGAAACGTCAGCCTTCCTGCTCCTCTGATGCTGCTTGGCCTGCTGTGTTCATCCAGCTCTACACCTTGTTATCTTGTGAATTTCCAAACTGTGATTGGATCTAATTCTGATTCAAACTGATTTTTCTAGAACCAATTTAATCCATCTGGGCCCAAGGGCCAATTTGAGTTGACCTGAAAACAATTTATCTTCTTCAACTTTAAATTTAGCCAGTGTGCTGATTGAAATCTAAAATTTGCTTTTGTTGGATAATAGCATCATTAGCATTTCAATCACATTTTAATGTTTTCAATTTAGAGACCTTCGTAGAGCCAATCCCAACACTACAAAATGCCAAATTGACCAGAAAGGTCAAAGTAAATTTGAAAATATATGTTTTATTTCCCTTTTTGTTTTGTTCTATGATATATGTTACACAACAAAAATTTTCTTCTCTTATTACCATGCTCAAAAAGACAACTGCCACATGGGTCATCTTACGGAATGTAATCCTGGTCTACAAAATAATGGAAGGGAAAGATGGTTGAAGGAGGCAAGAGGGTCTCTGTGTGAGGTATCATGCCAGAAGGTGATTGACAGTGGGAGAGATGTCTCTAGTACAGCAAACAAGTCAAAATTGAAACCATATTTGCTGAAGATTTTAACTTCAGAATATAATGGTAATTACATTCAGCAATGGTAATTATAGAATAAAAACCGAAAGAACTGCAGATGCTGTAAATCAAGAACCAAAACAAAGTTGCTGGAAAAGCTCAGCAGGTCTGGCAGCATCTGTAAAGGAAAAAACAGAGTTAACGTTTCGGGTCTGGTGACCCTTCGTCAAAACTGATGTTTTGAGGAAAGCCCAGACTTTGTGACAACAGGGCATCAAATGGTGTCTTCTATTAGAGTCATAGAGTGATAGAGTCGTAGAGTTGTACAGCATGGAAACAGACCTTTCGGTCTAACTCATCCATGGAAACCAGATGTCCTAAATTAATCTAGTCCCATTTTCCAGCATTTAGCCCATATCCTTCTAAACTTTTGCTATTCATATACCCATTCAGATGCTTTTTAAATGTTGTAATTGTACCAGCCTCCACCACTTCCTCTGGCAGTTCGTTTCATACATGCACAACCCTCTGTGTGAAGTTGCCCCTTAGGACCCTTTTAAATCTTTCACCTCTCACCTTGAACCTATGCCCTCTAGTTTTAGGCTCCCCTACCCTGGGAAGAAGACCTTGGCTATTCATCCTATCCATGCTGTGAAGGTGCCAGTGTTGGACTGAGGTGGACAAAGTTAGCAATAGTCATTCAGTCATTCAGTACTTCCCCGGCGTGGAGAGGCCACGCCATGTTCTTCGCAGCCTTCAACATGTCATCAATGATGATGAGCATCTCGCCAAGATCATCCCTACGCCTCCACTTATCACCTTCAAACAACCGCCAAACCTTAAACAGACAATCATTCGCAGCAAACTACCCAACCTTCAGAACAACATCGACCACAACACCACACGACCCTGCCATGGCAACCACTGCAAGACATGTCACGTCATCAACATGAACACTACCATCACACATGGGGACACCACCCGCCATGTACGCAGCAGACACTCATGTGACTCTATCGATGTTGTCTATCCCATACACTGCAGGCACAGATGCCCCGAGGCATGGTATATTGGCGAGATCATGCAGCCACTCCGACAACAGATGAATGGACACCAAGCAACAATCGCAGTCAGGGAATACTTCAGTGGTCAAGGACATTCAGCCTCCGATCTTCGGGTAAGTGTCCTCCAAGGTGCCCTTCGAGATACACAACAATGCAGAATCACTGAGCAGAAACTAACAACCAAGTTCCATACCCATGAAGATGGCCTCAACCGTGATCGTGGGTTCATGTCAAACTACACGTAACCCCACCACACTGTTCTGTATCTGTAAAACCTTCCTTATTATCCTGTTTTGACACCATCACCTGGATAAATTATTATGATCTCTCTACCTTGATTAATTTTTACAATTTTGGATTACTTATGACTTTAGTTAGACATTCGGCATGCAACTGTTATACCTATCATGTTATTTTAGTCATTTGGTTTGTCTCCAGCACCACCTTGTTTTAATTTTTTAAATAATTATCTTTATGCCTCAATTAATTGGATTATAGGTCATCCCTTTGCTTGTTATTCAACTGTTGATACTTTACTCATACCATCTAACAATTCGGATCACCTACAGCGACTTACTATTTGACACTCCACTCACACCGTTGGTATGATATTTTGATCTGTCTGCCCATTGATCTCTCTGCCTGTAAATTCTGTGTCTGTGTGCTCTTCTCTCTCACTTCACCTGATGAAGGGGCTACTCTCTGAAAGCTTATGATTTCACTTAAACCTGTTGGACTATAACCTGGTGTGGGGTGACTTCTGACTTTGTCCTCCCTATCCATGCCCCTCATGATTTTATAAATCTGAATAAGGTCACCCTCAACCTCAGATGCTCCAGGGAAAATAACCCAAGCCTATTCAGCCTCTCCCTATAACTCAAACCCTCTAATCCGGGCAACATCCTTGTAAATCTTTTCTGAACCCATTCAAATTTCACAACATCTTTCCAATAGGAGGGAGACCAGAGTTGAACACAATTTCCAAAAGTGGCCCATCCAATGTACTGTACAGCTACAACATGACCTCCCAACTGCTATACTCAATGCGCTAACCAATAAAGGCAAGCATACCAAATGCTTTCTTCATTACCCTGTCTACCTGCGACTCCACATTCAAGGAATTATGAACTTGCACTCTAAGGTTGCTTTGCTCAGCAACACTCCTCAGGACCCTACCGTTAAGTGTATAAGTCCTGCCCTGATATGCCTTAACAAAATGCAACACCTCACATTTATCTGAATTAAACTCAATCTGCCACTTCACGGTCCATCAGCCCACCTAAACACTAAACAATAGTTAAACTCAGTCTTACAAGTTTAGATTGTTTGAGTTCTTTGTATGGCAGCTTTGTTGAAAATGCAATTGCATAATGTCACACCAACTGAAACAGGGCTTCTGAAACCACAATGAGTAGACAAGCAACTGTGTATTTCTTTAACCAACCAGATTGCAGGATTGTGAAATTAACAGCTCAAGGACGGAGCAGGAAGGACAAATTTATAAGAGTGAAGGTAATGGCATTTCAGATAAAGAACGGAAGTAAAATGAAGGAAAGAAAGATTAAATTAAACCAGAGAAAAGTTAGTAAAAATAAAACTTATACATGATCTTCAAAAACAATCTCCACTCTCAATCATTATCTGAAGGAATAAGACTCATTTGTTGTAATATATAACATTCAGTTCCAGAGAGGTTGATTGGTAATAATTAACACATATCAAGTTATTGAAAGGATATTTATATTTTTGAGTTAAAGCATTTTGCTGAATGAGATTCAATGAATCCAGCCTGCCATGATTCACAGCAGCTTTTTTCACTCAATCATCCACTCTTCATTTCATTAATTATGCATCCAAGCTTTATGGATCTGTCTCCTGGAATCATGTGGGAGAAAGGTGGAAGTGCTGAACCCTCAGAGGATACACTGACTATCCCTGATAGGCCCATTCTTTACCAAATGCAAGTAAATCCTGTCCCTGAGAATCTTCTCCGATAATTCCCCGCCACTGACCTAAAGCTCCCTAGCCAATATGTTCCTGGATTAATCCTGTAGTCCTTACTAAACAAAGGAACAACTTTGGCAATTCTCAAGTCTTCTGTGACCTCAACTTGGCTAGAGTGGAGAAAAAAGTTTCTACTAAGGCCCAGCAATCTCCTCCTTTGCCTCCCTCAGTATCCTGATAGATTGTGTCAGGCCCTCAAGACATATTTTACATTGTTGTTTTTCAAGTCACCCAATGCCTCCTCCATCTTAATATCAACACATCCTAGAATATCAACATACCCCCTCATAATCTTACCATTATCTAGGTCCTTCTCCTTGGTGAATACTCATTAAGGATCTCACCCACTTCCTCTGGCTTCATTCATAAATTCTCTCTCTTGTCCTTGAGTGTACCTATTCCTAGCTACTCTCTTGTTCCTAATATACATATAAAATGCCTTAATCTCCATGATCCTACTTGCCAAGGATATGTCATGGTCCCTTTAGCCCTCCTAATTCCTTGTTTAAATTCTTTCCTGCTTCCTTTCTATTCCTCAGGGGCCTTGTCTTATTTCAATTTCTTAAGCCTTACATATGCTTCCTTTTTCTTTTTGTCTAAACTTCCAATATTTCGTGTCATCCAGGGTTCCTAAATCTCACCATCCTTATCTTTCATCCTCACAGAAACATGCTGGTCTTGAACTCTGATTAACTAGCATTTAAATGACTGCCACATGTCAGATGTAGATTTACCCTCAAACAGCCACCCCTAGTCTAATTTCTCCAGTTCCTGCCTAATACTGTTGAAATTTAGCCTTCCCCCAATTTAGCACTTTCACCTGAGGATCAGTGGTATCCGTATCCATAACTATCTTAAAGCTGGTGGAATTATGATCACTGTGCCCAAAATCTCTTTCACTGAATCACCTGGCCTCAGTCATTCTCCAATACAAGTAAAATACAGTTCCATCCCAATTTTCATATTGTATCAAGAAGCCCTCCTGGATGCATCTAACAAATTCTGCCCTATCTAAACCCCTGGTAATGAAGGATTTACAGTCAATAATGGGGAAGTTATGATCACTCCAACTACCCTGTAATTTTCACATCTTTCCATGATCCACTTAAAAATTGTTCTTCTGTTTTCTGCTGGCTCTAGTATAAATCCTTCATCTTGATTGTAACTTCCTTATTCCTGAGTACTTTGCATATGGCCTCACTGGATCAGCCCTCCAAGATATCCGCTCTTAGTTTAACTGTGACATTCTTCTTAATCAGTAAACCACACCCCACCACCACCTCTTTTACATTTCTATCATAACTATTAGCACAATGGCTCAGTGGTTAGCACTGCTGCCTCACGGTGTCAGGAACCTGGGTTCAATTTCATTCTCCACTAACTATTAGCATAGAGTTTACACATTCTCCCCGTGTTCTGTGTGGGTTTCCTCCAGGTGCTCTGGTTTCCTCCCACAGTCCAAAGATGTTGGGTGGCTTAGGTTAGGTTAGGTGGCTTGGCCATGCTCAATTGCCCATAGTGTCCAGGGATGTGCAGGCTAAGTGAGTTAGCCATAGCAAATGTGAGGTTGCAGGGGTAGGGGTGTGGGTCTGAGTAGGATGCTGTTGAGAGAGTCGGTGTGGACTTGATGGGCCGAGTGGCCTGCTTCCACACTGTGAGGATTCAGTGAATAGCTTACAACATCCATGGAGACATCAGGTCCAACACATTTAGTGCCTGCTGCTGGGAGCATGGTCCTGCACCATATTCTTGCAGTCATCAGTGGCAAGCTGAGAGGCAGGCAAGGTGACTCCATATGCCCCATCCACTCAGGAAGAAACATGGTGCTAGCAGGCATCCATAAAGAGGAGAGGCAAGTGATGTTGGTGAATTCTAGGACATTCACTGAGTGGGTTCAAAATCAGACATGAGATAGGCCGTAGGAACAGGGTACATAATTAATGAAGGAAGCTTAGTAAGATCCAGTGAGAGAGTGTGCCAGGCCTCTTGGTGAAATAAACCTCCAAAAACTTTGACATCACTTGAACTTAGCTAAAAGAACATAAGATTCAGCCCTATATTCTGAGTTTTTCAAGCATGTGTTCATTGACCCTGGTTAGTACCCTGTATGCAGGGATCAGACCTCTGCAGGAAAAAGGAACATGTCCAGGTGTCTTCCATTTTTAAAAGATTAAACACAAGCACAGGAGACAATAATGCGTTCATGCATTCCTTATGGCAATGCCTCAACCAATGAGAGCCTACTCTCCAATCAATCATGCAGCATAAATTGGAGTTCCATTTACAATGTGACATTCTTGTGTCTGTCCTGATGAGTGAAAGATGAAATTCAACTGCATGTCTCCAGTTTTCTCACATTCACATTACTCCATCATGTGTTACATATTGTATCAAGATGGATAACTGATGGATAACTGCAGTCTCCACGCCACTTCCACACTTCAGCAAACCTAACACTGCTTTTATCCTTCAAATATATT
Organism: Rhincodon typus; assembly: GCF_021869965.1. NCBI lineage: Eukaryota > Metazoa > Chordata > Chondrichthyes > Orectolobiformes > Rhincodontidae > Rhincodon > Rhincodon typus. The sequence goes on from NC_063332.1 coordinate 113,305,834, forward strand.
GCATTAACAGTCCTTCATCTGTGCTTTCAAAGTTTCTTAAATGATTACTCCCTTTCACTATTATTGTGAAACTGAAGCAAACAAAAGTAAAACCATTGTAAATGAAATTTTAAACAGAAAATTTCACAAGCATATTCAGCACTATATAGCATAAATTTCTGCTATTGCTGTTCTTTTAAGTGAATCAGCATGAAGCACCAATAAGTTGCAATTAATAACCCAGCCAATCCTCCCAAAATACATAAGACTAAATCAAGTCAGTCTGCAGCAGAGGGTCATAACAGGAAGCAGTGCAAAACATAAATAATATAATGACCCTCCAAATTCATGATAACATAGAAATACAAAAGCAAATCAACTAAATAATAGATAAGCATTGGAATTTATTGAAAAAGAGATCAAAATCTTCAGAACTAGAGGCATCAATCTGCAGAAGAAAATGTCAGCAGATAATAATATCTTAGGCTTTCCACAGAAACAGAAAATAGGTGAAATCCCCAACCAGCCATGATTCTGATCACTTTCTGTTCTCATGCAATGTTTTGTAGTTGGGCAATAGTGATACAAGTGTTTAATTCAAGTAGGTAGATATTTATTTTAATATTATTTTGAGGATCTATCCATCCTCAACACTGTTTTGCATTATTTTGAATGGCAATTATTGAATAGGCTTTAAAAGGTGGGCAGGATTTCTAGACAACAGTATAATGGGGTCAAGTTAAAACAAGGTACTGTATATTAAGATAAGTGCATATCGGCCATTCTTAGCCAATCTCTTTCTGCTTTGGTATTGCTGTTTTGTTGTTAGCATATTACATATTCAAAGAGATTTGTATCATTTGTTGTAAATTGATTAGTTATTCACATGTGTGTTTACTATTGGAAGTTGGCTTATCTGACTTAATTTGATTTGGATTTGTCACATGTTGCAAAATACAGTGAAAAGTGTTGCTTTGTGTGCTCTACAGGCAGATATTACCATACAAAGTGCATCAGGGTAGCAGAACAGAGTGAAGAATACAGAGTCACAGCGCAGAGAAGATGCAGAGAGAGATCAACATTAACATTTGATGTGGTGGAAGAGGAGAGGAGAACCTAGGAGCCCAGAATGTTTTCTTCCCCCTCCCCCCTCCCCCACCACCCCTCCTCCCAGCAATCCCAAACTAGAATGTTAGATGAAAACCAAATTTTACCCTACAGAAAGAGCACACTGCAATTGGTGTTAGCAAGGGTAGAGTGTGACTTGTGGTTCTCACTGTAGTAGACATCCTGGTCTTGGTAGCTGTTGGCTAATCTGCTTGGCCAGCTCCAATAATCCTAACTGGAACTCAGTAATGAGTATTACCAATGCTGCAGGCAGGTGCACAAGGAAGGCATCTAGAGATCCTGGATGAAGGTAAGTCAGGGGAGTATTGAGAAGTGGGATTCAACCAGACAGGGAGGCGTGCAGGTGCTTGAGCGTGGGTTTTGTTGAACAGGCAGTTTGGAAGGAAAGGGAGAAACCAGCCATGGGATTGTCAATGATGCATTTTGAGAACCCCTCAAAGATAGTACCTCCATTTCCTTTCGCCCTTTTGAAGACTTTTTAAAAAAATAAGCAACTCACTCCTACTGGGCTGACCATGCCAATATGGTAATATTGGTATGGGCAGGGATTTATCTGTGACAATTGAGTTTTGATATAATGGGCGGTCTGCCAAATTCAGGGATTCCCCCTCCCCAACCCTCTGTGTTATAGGAGTCAGCTCAGGAGTGGGGAAGGTAGTGAGCTTGCCACTCATCATGCTCCATTCTAACTAAAACATACCCAGTGGGGACACATTAAACCCAGTCATTCAGGAGGGATACCAGGTTTGCCAAAAGGGATGCTCTGCCACCTGCTGGTACCCACATGACTGCAAATGGCTGCAGAAAACCTCTCCATTTGGTCAATGTTTAGTAGCAAATGGGGAGTCATAGCAGATCTGAGGTACCATTAATATTTTTGATTTACCGGATTCGAGTCACTCCCTGAAATACCTGACCGCACTGGATACACCAAAGCTCTGTGCACCTACAACATGTTGGTTGCTGTGCTGAAGATTTGTTCTCAAGAATGAGCTGGAACCTAAGCTGACTGAGCACAATCTCAACGTTGGGATCTACTCAACAATATGGGAAGTTGCCCAGCCCTGATGTGCGTAAAAAGCCCCAGGTCACCCCAGGGAAGTTATCATATGAATATTGTATCCTCAGCCATCAGCAGAGTGATGGCTATGTCACTGGCAATGTTGTCAAATGACACTTACTGAGCAACAATCGATTCAGCGATGCTCAGATTAGGTTCCCAAATGATAGTCAGCTTACGATCTCATAAGAGTTTTAATCGAAACATAGAGAAAGGAGCTAAATTCTAGACGTCAAGTGAGAATGACTGTCCTTAATATTAAGGCTAGGTGTGGCATTAAGGGCCTGTAGCTAAATTAAAGCCAATGGGAATCAGGGTGTAAACTTTCCACTGGTTGGAGTCAAATCCACAACGGGAGGATTATTGTTGGGGGTCAATCATTATAGCCTTAGGACATCACTGCAGGTGTTTCTCAGAAATGTTCTCAGCTCAAACCATTTTTAGACGCCTCATTAATAACTCTGCAACTGTAAGAAGACTTCCATAACATGTTGGCCCTTAAAACTCGTACAGGATTGAGCCCAAGTGTTAAAATGTATACATTTAAATGCAAATCCAGAATTGCTTGGTATTAGTTAATATTAAATATCACGACGGCATCTATATGAAAGTAAAAGGTGTGAGAATTGTGTGGAGCCTCAAGAGGGCAGAAGCACAGAGGAACAGTGATTGTACCTGTCAGTATTGTCTTCTCTTAGCTGGGAAATAGCTAATTTCAATTAGCTAGTTATTTACCTGTTGTGTTCAATTTCTTGAGATTACACAAGTCCTATCACTTAGCAAATAAATTTAATCAATTGATGGCCTCACCAAAATGCACTTCCAATCGTTCAGGGGAATAAGAACATTTTCTGAATGACTTTTCTTAAATTAGTCAAGTCCTGAGCAGCGGACTGACTTTGAGCAGTAGGGTACCACACCAAGAAAAAACACAGAAGATCCTGGGAATATTCAGCAGGTCTGGCCAGATCCATGGAGAGAGAAACAGAGTTAATGCTTCAGGTCATGACCTTTCTTTCAATGGAACCCAACCACCCTGAATTCTGCCTCTTCAGGTCATGTTGGCAGGGATAGCCACTAACTTCAGTTAGAGCTGCAGAAGGTGCCCTTGACAAAATGCTAATAACCAAGCCTATATTTCCTGGCACAGGCAGTGTCCTGGGGAATTATCTTTTCAAGATCTTGGTTAACAGAATGTCTGATGCAGAACATGTGCATCTACCATGGAACATAGGGCTGATGCATCAATTGCATGGTTAGTTCTTAACTTTGACTGCTTCTTTCTGCAGGCAAGTTACAATATATTGGACACAGAGGTCTGCCAACCTTGAACATTCCAGATGAGTTGATTAAGAAAAATCTTTGCATCAATTATACACTTGAATGTCAATCTGTCTAAAATCTGTCATTCGTTGTTTTGGAGATGGTTGCAATAACGGTGAAAGAGAAAAATCTAAACTGTTCAGCACCTGATAATCCATACCAATTTTCTTATTATTTTGATAGTACATAATCTGTGAAATATTTGCAAATCATCAGGGTTCATGGGACATAGCTGCAAGGCATGATACTCTGGAGATTTAATATGAAGTTCAGTTGGCTAGACAGGCTAGTTCGTGATGAAGTGTGATGCAAACAGCGTAGGTTCAATTCCCCCACTGGCTGAGGTTACCACGAAGGTCCCTCTTTCTAAACGTCTCTCCCCGCTGTGACCCGCAGGTTAAATCACCACTAGCTGTGTCTCTCTAATCAGAGAACAGCCCCATTTGCAACTTTATCTTATGAAATAACTCCACTGAGACTGGTATCCTGTCATGAAGTCACACTTCATTTACACATGGAGAGTTTATGACACTTACCCATCTCCCTCAGAGCCAGCTCTCACAATGTCAGAATGTCTGTCACTCCTGTTTATATCTGTCAAACAGGGGTCCCTGATTGGGCCAGGTTAACAGCCCCAATCAGGGAACTCATATTCTATGAGATCCTCCTGGCTGACCTCGTTACAATCACTACACCTTACACAGCCAGTTTTGTACAAACTGTGAGGTTTGAGCGTGAGTCTTCCAGCTGTGCAAACTACATCAAGGTCAAGTGCTTTGGAGACAAAAAGGACTGCAGATGCTAGAAGCTAGAATCAAAAACATGTGGAGCTGGAAAAGCACAGCAGGTCAGACAACATCCGAGGAGTAGGAAAGTCGATGTTTCGGGTCAGAACCTTTCTTCAGGACTCATGTTCAGTCGTGTTCAGATTGCAGGTCACTGCGTGATGATGCTACAGTGCCTTGAGAAGTGTCTGACGCTAGTGGTGCTGTTGATAGGAATGACATTAGAATATACACTCACTGATCTGGACCACTCATGTGAGGTCATTGAATTTCTTAAAGCACAATGTCTAAGGCCTTGGGATATGATTGGCATTCATAGTTATTGTGTCCCTTTGCCTGCTGAGACATTTTCTGGAGGCTCTCCTGCATCCCTGTGAACTTCTCTGCAAATCTTCAATCGAGATCTTTGACCCAGTGTTGGGACATCTGAGAGCGCTGTCACATTGTCCCATATCAAGCTCAGTTTGACAATACTTCCAGTACTGCTCCAGCCAAAATGTATCTCTCTTTTAAAAGGTTTGGGTTGGCTTCAAGTGGTGCAGACTGGCTCAAACTCACGCTAGCCTCTGATGATTTTGCACCCCTCTGTTCACTTGTGCAATAATTCTCCAGCTAGCTGCACATATCAATGAGCGAGTCACATGAAGTTTGTGTACTGGCTACATTGAAAGCACTGGATGCATTTAATTGTGTATCATAATCCCTAGGCCTTTTTTTTTCAATTTTAGTGAATTTTATGACCAATTTGTTCAAAGTACATTGATGTTTTCATTGGAAACTAGTGTTTAGCTAATGATTCCAGCAACCTTCACATTGTAGGTTTCCCTCTTAAAAAGACAGCAGGATTATTTTTTAATTTAGTTTGATTGTCATCTTCTGGTCATTGACCTTCATGCGGATATCCTTCCACGTGCAGATGTTGAAGTCAAAGTTCACTTTCTCAGTGATCATGTGCCAATCTATTTGCAACTTTTTTTTTGATTTATTTGACAGCTCTGTCTCGAGTAAGACAGCCCAGAACCTCGCAACCTTCTGTCAGGATATCAAAGTCCCTGCGGGGGATGGCACACTTTGACTTGTGAAATATGGCTCTGGCTTTAAAGCTTTTCCTTCCCACACAGCATAATATGCAGAGAAGCCACTCTTTTTATCACTTACAAGACTATCTAGCCATTATAAAAATATGAATGTCATTATCAAAACAAAACAACAGGTCTAATGATTAACCTGTTTACTTCAGTGAACAGTAGAAAGTGTCAGCCAGCAAGGGTAGGTGGATCAAATTTAAAAACTGAACTGGACTAAAACTGACAAAAGCCAACAATGAACTGACAAATTGTTAAGTGAGTCAGATATTAGAGCTGTTTTCTGACTTTGATCTCCTCATCAGGGAACTTCCCTCACTGAGAGCCCAGAGTACAAAGCTTTTAAAAATTCTTTTGCTGCTTTCAAAGATGCCATTAAGGACTGTTGGTTTGTTTATTCAATGTTAGTTCAAATGGGAGAGGGCAGGGTGTACTTGACATTAATCCAACAACTAAAATGCCAGTACAAGAGAAATGAGTCACAAAACAACTTTAGTCTTATTTACTTATATGGATCAAGATTACTGTTGAGTAACATTATACGATACTTATGTGTAGTCTCTCTAAATCTGATATTAGAAGCACAGTCTTTTGATGATCTGTCATCTTTGAATTGTACCTGTTATTTTCAGGCTTTCTAAAGTTTCTTTGGTACAGTGTACATCAATCAAGATGGAGTCCAGCAGTTAACCTGATAATAAAGGAACATTTTATAGTGTTTTTATAGCCTTACGATATCGCAAAACACTTTTGCTGATTTAGAGATGCAGGAAAGAATCTTGTGCTTTGGCTGGTTTGGAGATTAAAGTCTACTTAGAACATAGAACATAGAACATTACAGCGCAGTACAGGCCTTTCGGCCCTCGATGTTGCGCCGACCTGTGAAACCAATCTGAAGCCCATCTAACCTAAACTATTCCATTATCATCCATATGTTTATCCAATGACCATTTAAGTGTCCTTAAAGTGGGCGAGTTTACTATTTTTGCAGGCAGGGCATTCCACGCCCTTACTACTCTCTGAGTAAAGAACCTACCTCTGACATCTGTCCTATATCTATCACCCCTCAATTTAAAGCTATGTCCCCTCATGCTAGCCGTCACCATCCGAGGAAAAGCTCCCACTGTCCACCCCATCTAATCCTCTGATCATCTTGTATGTCTCTATCAAGTCACCTCTTAACCTTCTTCTCTCTAACGAAAACAGCCTCAAGACCCTCAGCCTTTCCTCATAAGACCTTCCCTCCATACCAGGCAACATCCTGGTAAATCTCCTCTGCACCCTTTCCAATGCTTCCACATCCTTCCTATAATGCGGTGACCAGAACTGTACGCAATACTCCAAGTGCGGCCGCACCAGAGTTTTGTACAGCTGCAACATGACCTCAAGGCTCCGGAACTCAATCCCTCTACCAATAAAACCTAACATACTGTACGCCTTCTTAACAACGCTATCAACCTGGGTGGAAACTTTCACTGATCTATGCACATGGACACCGAGATCTTTCTGCTCATCCACACTACCAAGAATCTTACCATTAGCCCAGTACTCTGTATTCCTGTTACTCCTTCCAAAGTGAATCACCTCACACTTTTCCGCATTAAACTCCATTTGCCACCTCTGAGCCCAGCTCTGCAGCTTATCTATGTCCCTCTGTAACCTGCAACATCCTTCCGCACTATCCACAACTCCACCGACTTTGGTGTCATCCGCAAATTTACTAACCCATCCTTCTACGCCCTCATCCAGGTCATTTATAAAAATGACAAACAGCAGTGGCCCCAAAACAGATCCTTGAGGTACACCACTAGTAACTGAACACCAGGATGAACATTTCCCATCAACCACCACCCTCTGTCTTCTTACAGCTAGCCAATTTCTGATCCAAACCGCTAAATCACCCTCAATCCCATGCCTCCGTATTTTCTGCAATAGCCTACCATGGGGAACCTTATCAAACGCTTTACTGAAATCCAAATACACCACATCAACCGCTTTACCCTCATCCACCTGTTTGGTCACCTTCTCAAAGAACTCAATAAGGTTTGTGAGGCACGACCTACCCTTCACAAAACCGTCAGAGTTAAAGTTTCGGGTCCGGTGGCCTTTCCTCAGAACAGTTCTGAGGAAGGGTCACCAGACCCGAACCATTAACTCTGCTTTCTCTTCACAGAAGCTGCCAGACCTGCTGAGCTTTTCCAGCAACTTCTGTTTTTGTCTCCAACATTATGTGCCTGTGCTCTGGCCTTCTTCAGTCCTGGGACTCTATTGTTCTTGCAGTAGCCATCACTCTTCAATGACAGTACTGAGCATAATGTGGAGGGGCCGGTGTTGGACTGGGATGGACAAGGTCAGAAATCACACAACATCAGGTTACAGTCCAACAGGTTTATTTGAAAGCACAAGCTGTCAGAGCCTCACTCCTTCTTCAGGTATTAGTGAGAGAGGTGGTATCAGGCACAGAATTTATAAGTAAAGGATTAAAGAGTCACACCACTGCTGAGGATGTATTAAACAAACCTAAGATGCTGTCAAATCTTTAATCGGTTAGAAGGTTTTAATTGATTAATATGTATATGGAAATCCCCAAATTTCTTTCAAGTCACCGCCCTGAGAGAACTGAAGGTTTTTTAAAGTTTTGGCAAATATCTGTAACTCAGGTTGTGAGTGAGTTTGTTGACTTGCTCACCGAGCTGGCTTGTTTTTATTCAGATGTTTCGTCACCATGCGAGGTGATATCATCGGTGAAGCCCCCGTTGAAGCGATGTTATTCTACTCCACTTGGAATTTATACTGTCTGGTCCATTATGGTGAGTACTGTCATTTCCAGTTTTGATCTGTGTGGGTTTAGATATGGGATCCAATTCTATATGTTTGTTGACTGAAGTATGCCTCTAGGAATTCCTGTGTGTGTCTACGTTTGGCTTTGGCTACTATGGTTACTTTGTCCCGGTTAAATTGATGGCCTTCATTGTCTGAATGTACTGATATTAAAGACAGTTCAGTGTGCCGTTTTGCTGCTAGCTGATGTTTGTGCATTCTGATGGCTAGTTTTCTTCCTGTCTGTCCAATGTAATGTTTGTAGCAGTCATTGCGTGGTATTTTGTAAGCCATGTTCGTTCTGCATGTTGTGAGAATGGGGTCTTTAATCCTTGTAAGTGTTTGTTGTAGAATGGCTGTGGGCTTGTGGACCAATATGATTCCTAGTTGTCTTAGGAGTCCAGTTGTCAGTTCCGATATGTTCCTGATGTAAGGAAGTGTGGTCAGTGTGTTAGATCATACTGTGTCCTCCTGTTGTTATCTGTTATGTAGGCATCTGTGGATGAAGTTGGGGAGATATCTGTTTAAAGCGAGGATTTTGTATAAGTGTTCTTCCACTTCCCGACATAGTTCCAGAGTTTTGCAGTGTGTCCTGGCCCAGTTAAATAGTGTCCTAATGCAGCTTTGGTTGTGGACGGGGGGGTGGTTGCTGTGGAAGTTGAGGATTTGATCTGTATGGGTTGCTTTTCTGTTTACTGAGGTTTGGAACTCCCCGTTTGTCAATCATTCTACTTTAACATCCAGAAACGGAAGTTGATTGTTGGTTTCTTCTTCCTTTGTGAATTTAATCCCTGTGAATACACTGTTGATGAGGTGGTGGGTCTCTTCTAATTTGTTGCGGGGGGAGACACACACACATACACACACACACACACACTCACACACAAACTCTCTCTCTCTCTCTTCCCTCCAACACACACACACTCTCTCTCTCTCTCTGTCCCACCACACACCCAACACACACATGGACACACACATGTAAATCTATGGGGTGAATTTGTATTTGCAGACACATTGTATTTTGATCAAATAGCACGCCATGTGTAGACAGTCAGACAATTTGGCATTTTATAAATTCCTGCTTTAGAAATAAAATCAGTCTGACTCCAAACCAAAACACAAACAGGTTCTAAACAAGGCCTCACATCTAACATGCATTTTCTGACCTAAAATGTTACCTCTTCTTTACACTGATAAAGACTTTAGTTCTCTCAGGGCAGTGACTTTAAAGAAATTCAGGGATTTACATATACATATCAATCAGTTAAAACCTAACCGATTAAAGATTTAACAGCATCGTAGGTTTTTTTTAATACATTGTCATCAGTGGTGTGACCCTTTGATCTTTTACTTATAAATTCTGTGCTTGATACCACCTCTCTCACTAACACCTGAGGAAGGAGCTAGGCTCCAAAAGCTTGGGTTTTCAAATAAACCTGTTGGATTATAACCTAGTGTTGTGTGACTACTGAGCACTGTAGGTTAATATATTAAAAAATACACTTTTTAAATTTCCATTTTACTGAGGTTAGTAAGATTTTTCATTTCTCAGGAATATTATTATTAATGTTGTAAGTCTTAAAATTCTTTAGTTTGTTCTTTACAATTGTCTTGAATGCTGCTCCAATGCATTTCACAGAACAGCTTGGTCTAGAAATTTGATAATGTTGTACCCACTTGTAAGTTGTGGGGCCTTTAAACATGGGGCTGAAACATCCAACAAGACTGCCAGGTTATAGAGGCATTCCATGTCAGATGTGCATTGTTAGTTATATTGGTACATTCCAAGATCTTGGAACGTTTGGGAAGATTGGAGATGGATGTTAGTTGGTCAGAATGGAAGGGTCAACAGTGGGAATTCAGAGGAGCTAAGGGATTTTGATGGGAGCATTGACCTGAAAAGTTAGTTATGTTTCTCTCCCCATGGATGGTACCAGATCTGCTGATTATTTCCAGATCTTCTTAATTCCATTTCATATTTTCAACATCTGCAGAAGTTTGCTTTGGGATCTTGGGATTTTATTTGCCTTTTACATCTAGAAAGTACTGTTGGCAGTATTAGTACCCTAATAAGAAATGTCTTCATGTAGCAGTCTTCTGTTCATTATTTTAATTGCTCTATTAACTTGTTTAATGTTAAACTGTCAACATCTCAGTTCATGAGGGGCAATGCACAAACAGCTAAAAGGGCAAAGCATCTAAAAAGATTTTGATGGAGAAGTTAAATTTGGCAGCATTTAAATTATATGGCTTATTTACAGGGACATCATGTTCATGGGAAAAAAACATTTTTGTCATTTTTGTGTTTGTGGGGAAGGAGTCAAGCCAGATGTCCAATGTGTCATTTTCACCAAGATGTTATCCCATTGATGTAATAGTACATTTCAACACAATTCATGTCATTCAACAGAAACTTCCCAACTTTTTATTTTAATTGAAGATTTGGGTCCTTTGGCCTGTATTAAACATACTTTCAAATTCAAGTTCATGCATGTCCAAAATCCCTTAACTTTCATTCAGGAAATCTGGAAGTTATGGTGTCAGAACTGAAGAACTGAGAAAGTTCCCAGGTAAATGTTGTTTACTTAAGTCACTGTGGTGAGTTGTTTGGAGTTAGTAGTGATCAAGGAAACACCAAAACAATTGTGGCCAAACAGGATAATTTGACGAGTGCTAATTTTGCTAACTTTTCCCCCTGCCTGATCCCGAAACAGCAGCTGTTTTAGGAGGTTAGCTTTTGTATAGATTTTGACATTACTCAACAGTGTAAAATGGGTGATAGTGAATAAGATGGTACATTTTACATAAACTGATGGGGTCACCCCACTTTCTGACTTATTGGGAAAAGGAGCACCATCAGGTGATCTCCTCAGAAAGAAAGCTTTTCCTGACTTTGTTTCCAACAAGAACGTTGAAGCTTAAATTCAATAGTTCCCAAAAACATGTACATGGATCACAATGGTGTCCTCAAATGCATGCAGTATATGAAACAAGTAAATGAGGTGGTAGGTCTGATTGAAATTAGAAGGTGTGATGTTGTGGATATCACAGAGACGTGGCTGCAAGGGTATCAGGACTAGGAGCTAAATATCCAATAATAAATGTCCTATCAAAAGGTCATGGAGATGGGCAGAGAGAGTGGGATTGCCTTGTAAGTAAGAAATGAAATTAAATTGATAGCAAGAAGTTTTATAGAGTTGGAAGGCATAGAATCTGAGTGGGTAGAGTTGAAGAACTGCAAAGGAAAAAAGACCCTGATGGGAGTTGTTTATAGGCCTCCTAGCAGTAGTCAGGATGTAGGGCAGAAAATAAATTAGGACCTAGAAAAGGCATGTAAGGACAACTCTATTATAATAGTCATGGTGGACATCAATATGCAGGTGGACTGGAAAAATCAGATTGGTAACAGATCCCAAGAAAAGGAATTCTTGGAATGTCTACGAGATTGTTTTTTTGAGCAGCTTTTGGTAGAGCCCACTAGGAAACAGGTAATTCTGGATTTGGTAATGTGTAATGAGGCAGACTTGCTTAGGGAGCTAAAGGTGACAGAACCCCAAGGATCAGTGACCATAGTATGATAGAATTTACCCTGCAATTTGAGAGGAAAAAGCTGGAATCAGATGTAATGGTATTACGATTGAGTAAAGTAACTATAAAGTTATATGGAAGGTGCAGGCCAGAGATGATTGGATGGGGAGCCCAGCAGGGAAGACAGTGGAGCAGCAATGGCAGGATTCTGGGAGTAATTCAGGAGGCACAGCATAAATTCATCCGAAAGAAGAAGAAATCCATCAAGGGGAGAACAAGGGAACCATGCCTGATAAGGGGAGTCAGGGACAGCATAAAAGCAAAAGAAAAAACATACAATGTGATGAAGATAAGTGGGAAGCCAGAGGATTGGGAAGCCTTCAAAAACCAGCCGAGGATAGCAAAAAAAGCAATTAGTGGGGAGAAAATGAAAAATGAGAGCAAACTAGCTAGTAATATAAAAGAAGTTTACAAGAGGTTTGTTTTAAGGTAAGAGAAAGGCAAGAGTAGACATTGAACCATTAGCAAATAAGGCTGGAGAAGTAGTAATGCAGAACAAAGAAAGAGCGTAGGAACTGAAAAGGTACTTTGTTTCAGTTTTCACAGTGGAATACACAAGCAACATACCAGAATTTCAAAAGAGTCAGGGGACAGAGGTGAGTGTAGTGGCTATCACCAAGGAGAAGGCGCTGGGGAGGCTGAAAGGTCTGAAGGTGGATAAATCATCGAGACCAGATGGACTGCACCCCAGGGTTCTGAAGGAGCTAGCTGAGGAGATTGTAGCAGTATTGGTGGTAATCTTTCAGGAATCACTGCAATCAGGGAGGCTCCCAGAGGATTCAAAATCCATCAGGTCAAGTCCCCTCTGGATCTTATATGTTTCAATTACATCACCTCTATCTCTTCTAAACTCCAGAGGATACATGCCTAACCTGTCTAGTCCTTCCTCATTCCAAGTATTAGTGAGAAAACCATCTCTGAATTGCTTCTGATGCAATAACGTCCTTCTGTAAGTGCATTGAGTAGTACTGTATGAAGTAGTCCAGATGGAGTCTCATCCATGCCCTGTATAACTGAAGCATGACTTTCTTGTTTTTGCTTTCAATTCCCTTCACAATAAAACATCACCTTCTATTAACTTTCCTGATTACTCGCTGTACCTACATACTAATCTTCTGTGGTGGACTAGAAAACCCAGATCTGTATCTGTATCTCAGAGCTATGTAACTTGTCACCATTTAAACAGAGTCATAAAGTAATACAGCATGGAAACAGGCCCTTTGGCCTAAACTAGCCCATGCTGACCATGGTGCCCACTCAGCAAGTTCCAATTGCCCACATTTGGACCATATCCCTCTAAACACTTTCCATCCTTGTACCTATCCAAATGTTTTTTAAATGTTACTATTGTACCTGCCTCAACCACTTTCTCTGGAAGCCCATTCCACATATGCCACACTCACTGTGTGAAAAAGTTACCCCTCAGGTCCTTCTTAAATCTTTCCCCTCTCACCATAAACCTATGCCCTCTAGTTTTCAATTCCTCATCCCGTGGGAAAAAAAGACTATATGCAATCATCCTATCTATGGCCCTCATGATTTTATACACCTCAATAAGATCACCCCTCATTCTCCTACGTTCCAAGGAATAAAGTCCTATTCAGGCCAACATCTTCCCTATATCTCAGGCCTACTAGTCCTGGCAACATCCTCGTAAATCTTCTTTGCACACTTTCCCATTTAACTATGTCTTTCCTATAACAGGGTGACCAAAACTGTACACAATACTCCAAGTGCAGCCTCACCAATGACCTATACAACTGTGACATGACATCCCAATTATGATACTCAATGCCTCGACCAATGAAGGCCAGCATACCAAATGCCTTCTTCACCACCCTGTCCACCTGTGATGCCGCTTTTAATGAACTATGTATTTGTTCTCCTCGGTCCCTCTGTTCCACAACGTTCCCTAGGACCTTACCATTTACTGTCTAAGTCCTACCTTGGTTTGACTTTATAAAGTGCAACAACTCACTTATCTGCATTGAATTGTACTTGCTAATCCTCAGCCCACTTCCCCATCTGATCAAGATCCCTCTGTAATTTTTGATAACCTTCTTCGCTATCAATGATAATCCCTAATTTTGTATCATGTGCAAACTTACAAATCATGCCTTGAACATTTACATCCAGACCATTTATGTAAATAACAAATAACAAAGGTCCCAACACTGACCCCTGTGGCACACCACTTGTCACAGACCTCCAGTCCAAGAAACAACCTTCAACAATCACCCTCTGCTTCCTACCATTGAGGCAATTTTGAATCCAATTAGCTAGCTCTCCCCGGATCCCATGCAACCTAACCTTCAAGACTAGCCTGCCATGCGAGATCTTGTCAAAGGCCTTACTAAAGTCCATATAGACAACATCCACTGCCCTACCCTCATCTATCCTCTTGGATACCTCTTCAAAAAACTCCAGAAGATCTGTCAGACTTGACTTCACACGTACAAATCCATGCCGACTATCCCTAATCAGACCTTGACGACTAAATGTCGTTTGATCCCTAAACCTCAGTATCCTGTCCAATAACTTTCCTACCACTGATGTCAGGCTCACTGGCCTGTAGTTCCCTGGCTTGGCTTTGCTATCTTTCTTAAACAATGGTACAACATTAGCCACCCTCCAGTCTTCCAGAATTTCATGAGTAGCTGAAGATGAAGCAAAAATCTCTACAAGGGCCTCTGCAATTTCTTCCCTAGCCTCCAACAACATCCAAGGATGGACTTGATCAGGGCCAGGGTATTTATCCACCTTAATGCGATCTAAGGCTGCAAACACCACCTCTCTGGTAATATGTATGCGGTCCAAAACATCCCCACTTGTTTCCCTTATCTCCTTAGCATCCATGATTCTCTTCTCAGTAAACACTGAAGAGAAATATTCATTAAAAATCTTTCCTTTCTCCTGTGGCTCCACACATAGATGGCCATGCTGATCTTTAAGGGGACCTATTCTCTCCCTAGCCACCCTTTTACTCTTATTATTGCTATAGAACCTCTTGGGATTATCTTTAACATATCTGCCAGATCCGTCTCATAGCCTCTTTTTGCTCTTCTGATTTCCCTCTTAAGTGTGTTCCTACACTTTTTACAATCATCTAGGGATTCACTTGAGCACGATAGCTTAAATTCAATGTATGCCTTCTTGTCTGACTCTAAATGACATTGGAGACAATGAACTCTGACCATCCTATGCTTACTGCATTTTCCTGAGGAGATCTTCAGCTCTGGATGCGAAAGCTGGACAGCAGCGCTGGAGGTTGCTGCTAACTCTTGTGTTCTGCTCCAATGCATTATCATCTCTCCCCCTTATTTGTTGAGTGCCCCTCCTCATGGTTATTGCCCCCTCGGTATCCTAGCATGTTGACTCCAATCCCCAGATATGAGTTCCCTCCACTTCCTTACTGCTGCAGTGATGCCTGATAAAAACATAAAAAACGTAGATGCCACGAGCAGGAGTAAGCCATTCAGTGTGATCATGGCTAATCCACTATCTCAATAGCATATTCCTGCTTTCTGCCCATAACCCTTGATGCTTTAAAATCTAAAAAAGATCTATCTCTTTCTTAAATGTACACAACAACGTGGCCTTCACAACCAGATGTGGTAGAGTATGCCACAGATTCACTATCCTTTCAGTGAAAAAATGTTTCTTCATCTCAGTCTTAAATGGTCTACCCTGTATCCTGAGACTATCAGTCCAGGATCTAAACAGTGGCTCAGTGGTTAGCACTGCTGCCTCACAGCACCAGGGACCTGGGTTTGATTCCACCCTCGGGCGACCATCTGTGTGGAGTTTGCACATTTTCCCCACGTCTGCATGTGTTTTCTCCAGTTTCCTCCCACAGTCCAAAGATGTGCAGATCAGGTGGATTGGCCATGCTAAATTACCCACAGTGTTCAGAGATATGTAGATTAGGTGGGTTATAGGGGGATGGGTCTGGGTGGGATGCTCTGTGTGTTGCTGTGGACTTGTTGGGCCGAAAGGCCTGTTTCCACATTGTAGGGATTCTATGATTTAAACACCCTAATCAGGGAAAACATTTCCCTGCATCTCATCCAGCTCTACACCTTGTTATCCCTGCATCTAGTCTGTACACTCTGTTTAAATTTTATACATTTCATTCAGGTCGCCTCTCAGCCTTCTAAACTTCAGTGAGTATAGGCCCAGTCAAACCAATCTCTCCTCATAGGGCAATCCTGCCATCTCCTGCACACCCTCTCTATCAAATATGTCCTTTCTTAGGTAGGGAGACCAAAACTGCGCACAGTACTCCAGGAATGGTCCCACCAAGGCTGCAGTAAGACTACTTCTCAATGCAAATCCTCTTGTACTAGAGCCGACTGCCAGGATTCACCATGATCCAGCTCCACTACTGAGTTCAACGGAGAGACCAGCCTGTCCAGACCCCTGATTGTTAGCCGTGTACATCACCCCGACTGACTTATCCCACCCTAGTTTTACTGGAATTGCAGCAGTAATCATGACCCATTCTCTGGACTGTAGTAATACAAAGCCTGTGATCATGACCATCCCAAGCAGCTGTACAACTATGTCCAAGGCCCTGGCCCTTGACTTACTGTTCTGGGATCCCCTGACCAAAGGGGATCTTATCTGAGGACTACTTCTATTTAATCAAACAGTACTAGTACCTGACATTCTCATTCCTACCCTCACACTTACACACTTCATTCTGCATCTTCTGAAGTATTATGTGTGGTTCTGGTTGCCCTGCCATAGGAAGGATATTTCTAAATTGGAGAGGGTTCAGAAAAGATTTAGCAGGACATTGCCAGGAATGGAGGGTTTGAGTTATAAAAATAGGCTGGCTAGGCTGGGACCTTTTTCACTGGAGTGTAGGATGTTGAGAGGTGACCTTATAGAGGTTTATAAAATCATGAGGGGCATAGATAAAGTGAATAGCAAGGGTCTTTCCCCTAGGGTGGAGGAGTTCAAAACTGGTGGGCATATTTTTAAGGTGAGAGGAGAAAGATTTAAAAAGGACATGAGGAGCAAATTTTTTTACACAGAGAGTGGTTCATGTGTGGAATGAACTGGCAGAGGAAGTGATGGATGCAGGTACAGTTATATTTAAAAGACATTTGGATAAGTACATGAATAGGAAAGGTTTGGAGGGATATAGGCCAGGTGCAGGCAGGTGGAACTAGTTTAGTTTGGGAAGATAGTCAGCATGGACGATTTGGACTGAAGGTTCTGTTTCCATGCTGTATGACTCTATAACTTATCACTTGAACACACTGTCAGTCATTCAACCATGAGAACTACACGACCTAATCAGATTACATCATATTCACTATAATGCGCTTCCCTCAGACTTGCAGGATAAGTTAACACATAACTGGAGACTACAGAAACTAACCACAGCGGGATGGTTGTGAATACAATTCCTAACCCCAAATAGGAAAAATTGTTAGTCACTTGATTTCAAACTGGCAGCTATCAGCTCAGATGAAGATAAAGGGTAGCATAGTGGGATGTCTGCAAGGGCCTGGGCAGGAGCCCCACTTGGCCAGAGGGAGAGCTTATGCATCAGCTTCTCAGTTGAGGTCTTCACCAGGGCAGCAGATAGAAGGATGCTGAGAGAGAGGGAGAGAAAGAAAGAAAGAAAGAGCAGATGGCCAGACCCTAGCAGTTGTTGGCAGCATGTGAGAAATCTGATGTTATCACAAAAGGTTAATGTTTTTTGTTCATTCGCAGGATGATGCCATTGTTGGAAAAGGTGTGTAAACTTGTGAAGATCTGGACAAGTAGATAGGAGCTGACTGTTTCCAGTGATTGAGGAGTCTAGAACATGGAGATACAGGTATAAGGTTAAGTATAGCAGAGGAAGAGAAACAGTTACAGAAGGGCAGGCTGTGAAATGCATCAGGAAATGATATATAAAGATGGCAATAGATTCATTCTCATGTTGTGATTTGGTGCATATGTCAGATCTCATTCAATCTCTGCATTGCACATCAGTAAAAAGATTCTGTAATGGAAAGTGTTTTGAGAAAGCAAATGTAAACACAAATGTCAAAATGTTTAACATTAATAATAGTATAAAAACACAATAACTAAATTATACAAGATCTAGATCATATATGAAAATTGGCAGCGCAACAGCAAATTGCAAAACATGAGGAAACAATTTATCTCATAACATCATCCAGCTCGAAAATTTAAAAATTCTCAACTACTTACTACTAAGTGCTTTTATTTGATAAATACACATGTTGACTGAAAAAGAAAAGAGATTTGAACTTTGAATGTCACATTATTACTCTTTTGGCAGGCTATAGGAGGCCCTGCTGCCCATCAATCTGCTAGGACCTATGTGCTACTCAGATAAACACATACTACCAGATTTAACAACATGACCTTAAAGTCAGTCCATTATAAATAATAGAGTTGCATCCAAGTTCACAAAACCTCCATTTTAGAGAATTCAGCAGAAAAGGAATGTGAGAACTGTGTAAAACAGGCTATGATTCAGCACAGCAGTTTTCTGTCACTGGTGAAAACCAATTTCACTCTAGCACGTCTTGAAGGTGTGAGATAAGCCAAATAAAAGACTCTTAGCATTTTTAGTTCATAACTAAGAGCATAGAGTACAAGAGTAAAGCGATAATTGTGATTTGGGACAAAAGAGAGTCAGACATAGGTAGAATACAGTTTGTAATACAGGATGCCCCATTATAGGACCTTAATGCTGTAGAGAATATGCAGCATATTTCACTAAGATGTTGCATCTAGGATTGACTGGAATTATTTTGATTTCAGCACAAAAGACTAAGGAATGGTTTAATAAAGACCTTTTTAAATTTGTGAGTGTTTTGGTAGTGCAAATAGAAAAATAATTATTTCCTTTTTGAAGAGTTAGTGAGAAGGATTTCAATTTAATATAACCATGAAGATAGTGAAATCCTGAGAATTTTCTTTATTGTAGAGAGTTGATTTTTGGAGGAATATCCTCCCTCCTTTTCTGTCTCAGCCTCCAGACTATGCAACTCATCATGTTTGGGAACCATTATCTCAAGCAGAGCCTACATGCTCTTTCTGCTTTGATTTTATTGTCTTCCTGATATGCTGAACTTCTCCTTTACCACCACACCTTCCCCCATAACCCCTTTGTTCAACAACCTGCTTTAGATCTGAGGAGAGGACATGACAATTGGAAAAGAAACAAAAGTAGCAATATGGATAATATAACATTAATGGAAGGAATTTAAGTAAAGATGTTCAGGCAGTGGAAACACTGCTGGAAGCAGTAAACAAAAGGCACAAGATTTGGTCAGAGCCATCATCAAACCTCATTAGTGAATTGATGTTGTGGGGAGATAGATGATGATGGAAATCACGGACAGAAATAACAAAACAATGTGATGATGGAAGATTTTCGATTTCACGTGAACTGGTAAAATTCTAGAATGTCATTGTGGCAGTTTCTTGAACAGCATGTTTTAGATCCAATAAGGGAAACGGTGGAGTGAGGATTGCTTAGCTCATTTGTCTAGATGACTAGAATGTGGTGGAGGGTATTGCAGACAGCATAGATTGAACTCCTGTACTGGCTCAGGTGGTTCTTGCAATCTGCCTCCTTGTCTTTTTTTTTCAAAGTGAGGTCATGGCTACAGCCTTGATTAGCAACCCTGGAATAATGAAGATGTTATATGGAAGAGAGCAAAGGGAACAGTCCATATTAGCTTGAATGATGAGTAATTAATTAGGATTCATTAAGAGCCATCTTGTAGTACAGTGCTGGTATTCCTTCTTCTGAATTTGAGTTCAAAAATGGTTCAAAAAGAATAAGCATCCTTCCACACCTCAGCCCTCACATCTCCACATCCCTCTCCCATGAGAACGGCATGCTGGCTCAGTGGTTAGCACTTCTGCCTCACAGTACCTAGCAACCGGGTTCAATTCCAAACTCGGGTGATTGTGTGCAAGTTTGCACATTCTCCCCTTACCTGTGTGGGTTTTCTCTGGGTGCTCTCATTTCCTCCCACAGTACAAAGATGTGCAGGTTAGGTGGATTGCCCATTGTGTGCAAGCTAGGTGGATTGGCCATGAGAAACATAGAGATAGGATAGGGGAGGTGTGTCTGGTTGGGATGCTCTTTGGAGGGTAGGTGTGGACTTGATGGGCCAAATGGTCTACTCCCACACTGATTCTATGATTCACACATATCGCATTCCATTTATGCCAACCCATGCCACCTCATTAATTCTCATAACTTTAATAAGCAAGGTGTGGCAGCTGGTTGGAATGCCCACTATGCCCATCACCAATCCCATATAGTCCCTTATACCCTTACATAGTACATTATAGTCCTGTATATAATACATTCCCACCCAACCTCATGGCCCTATATACTCCCTATGCCAACATTTGCCACGCTGGATACTCCCCATGGTTCTTTATAGCTCCTAAGCTTAACTAATGCCAACTCACATTAACATTGGCCTCTCATCTCTTCCCATTTTCCCACTATCTCATCCAAAATGCATGACAGGTATGCAGGTATGAGGCAAGCACAGCAAGGTACTAGGAGTGGTCATCTTGGAAAGTAGCGCAGATGTGTTATTCAGAATACTGCAAAGCTCTCTCGATTCAAGAATTGCATACAGTGGATTTGAATTTTGCACATGTCACCATTAGTGAAGGATTGAAAATTCAACTAATTTAAAGCCCATCAATTTAATCATTTGTCAGAAAATTATTGAAATCTATCTTCAGAGGAATATTGACTGAAAAATTGGGCAAGTATGAACAAATAAACGAGTCAAATTCAAAGACATTAGGTCATAATTGAATAATATAGCAGCAAACAAGGCTATTCATACATTCGTGCCTGTGTTGGCTCTTTAGTAGAGTTGTCAAATTAATCTTAACCCTCTTATCTTTCCCTAT
Organism: Rhincodon typus; assembly: GCF_021869965.1. Lineage (NCBI taxonomy): Eukaryota > Metazoa > Chordata > Chondrichthyes > Orectolobiformes > Rhincodontidae > Rhincodon > Rhincodon typus. The sequence goes on from NC_063332.1 coordinate 113,326,524, forward strand.
AACACTATAAATTTATTCCCTAGAAGTACTTATTCAAAGCTCTCTAGAATGTTGATGCTGAATCTGTTTTCATCACCCTTTCAGATAGAGCATTCTAGGTCTCACAAATTACTGTGTAAAAGAAGAATTCTTATGTCACCTCTTTTTTTATTCAATCAAAGGGTGTGAGTGTTGCTTGCTGAACCAGCATTTAATGCTCTTCTCTAGTTGACCTCAAGAAGGTAGCGGTTAGCTACAAATATTCAAATGAGGAGCAAAGGTAGGCCCTTGGAGCCTGCTCTGCTATTTAATAATATCATGACTGATCTGATTTTGTCCTCAACTCTACATTCAGTATATCCCCCATAATTTTTCATCTCCTTGGTAATCAAGAATCTATCTCTGCCTTGAAACCATTCAAAGATTCTGCATCCACTGCCTTCTGAGAAAGGGAATTTCAAATACTGACAACCCTCTCCAAGAGAAAAAAAAGACTTCCTCATCTCTGTTTTAAATGGGTGACCCATAAACTATGATTCCGAGTTCTAGATTTAGAGGAAGGAAACATCCTTTCAATATCCACCTGGTAAAATCCCCTCAGGATCTTATATGTTTCAAAGAAGCTGCCTTCTTGAATTACTGCAGTGCATGTGCTGTAGGTAGACCCACAATGCTGTTAGGATGGGAATTCCCAGATTTTGTCCCAATGACACTGAAGGAGCAGCAATATATTTGCAATTTAGGATGATGAGTGCCTTGGAGGGGAACTTGCAAGTAGTGGTGCTCCCATTTATCAGCTGCTCTTGTCCTTATGGATGGAATTGGTCTTGCATTTAGAAAGTACTGTATAAGGAGCCTTGGTGAATTTCTGCACTGAATCTTGTAAATGGTATATGCTGCTGCTACTGAGCATCAATGGTAGAGGGATTGGATGTTTGTGGATTTGATGCCAATCAAGTAGATTGCTTTGTCCTGGATCTCCCACCTCCAACACACCCCCTCCTCCTGGACACCACCCCAAGGCCTCCTACCCTCCCTCGACCTCTTCATCTCCAACTGCCGTCGTGACATCAATCGCCTCAACCTCTCCACCCCTCACACCCACTCCAACCTCTCCCCCGCAGAACGTGCAGCCCTCCGCTCCCTCCGCTCCAATTCCAACCTCACCATAAAACCCGCAGAAAGGGGAGGCACTGTTTGTATGGCGCACTGACCTCTACATCGCCGAGGCCAGACGCCAACTCTCCGACACCTCCTCCTACCGCCCAGTTGATCATGACCCCACCACCGACCACCAAACCAGCATCTCCCAAACCATCCACAACCTCATCACCTCAGGTGACCTCCCACTCACAGCCTCCAGCCTCATCGTTCCCCAACCCTGCACCGCCTGTTTCTATCTCCTTCCCAAAATCCACAAACCTGACTGCCCTGGTCGACCCATTGTCTCCGCCTGCTCCTGCCCCACCAAACTTATCTCCACTTATCTCGACTCCATTTTCTCCCCCTTGGTCCAGAAACTCCCTACCTACGTCCGTGACACCAGCCATGCCCTCCACCTCCTCCAAAACTTCCATTTCCCCAGTCCCCAACACTTCATCTTTACCATGGACGTCCAGTCCCTATACACCTGCATTCCCCATGCAGATGGCCTAAAGGCCCTCCGCTTCTTCCTGTCCCGCAGGCCCGACCAGTCCCCCTCCACTGACACCCTCATCTGCTTAGCCGAACTTGTCGTCACCCTCAACAACTTCTCTTTCAATTCATCCCCCTTCCTACAGACAAAGGGGGTGGCCATGGGTACCCACATGGGCCCAAGTTATGCCTGCCTCTTTGTAGGTTACGTGGAACAACCCCTCTTCCATTGCTACACTGGCCCTAAACCCCACCTCTTCCTCCATTACATTGATGACTGTATCGGCGCCGCCTCGTGCTCCCATGAGGAGCTCGAACAGTTCATCCACTTCACCAACACCTTCCACCCCAACCTTAAGTTCATCTGGACCATCTCTGATACCTTTCTCTCCTTCCGGGACCTCTCTATTTCCATCTCTGGCAACCACCTGGAAACCGATATCCATTTCAAGCCCACCAACTCCCACAGCTACCTAGAATACACCTCCTCCCACCCACCTTCCTGCAAAAATGCCATCACCTATCCCAATTCCTTCACCTCTGCCATCTGCTCCCAGGATGAGGCATTCCACTCCCGTACATCTCAGATGTCCTCATTTTTCAAGGACCGCAACTTCCCCCCCTCAGTGGTCGAGAACGCCCTCGACCATGTCTCCCGCATTTCCCGCAACTCACACCCCCTCCCCGCAATAACAACCAAAACAGAAACCCCCTCGTCCTCATGTACCACCCCACCAACCTCCGGATCCAGCGCATCATCCTCCGGCACTTCTGCCATCTGCAATCTGACCCCACTACCAAAGACATTTTTCCCTCCCCACCCTTATCTGCTTTCTGGAGGGACCACTCTCTCTGGGACTCCCTTATCTGCTCCACACTCCCTTGTCCTCCAGCCCCACCACACCCGGCACTTTTCCCTGCAACCGCAGGAAGCGCTACACCTACCCCTACACCTCCCCCATCACCCCCATCCCAGGCCCCAAGAAGACTTTACACATCAAGCAGATGTTCACTTGCACATCTGCTAATGTGGTATACTGTATCCACTGTTCCCGTTGTGGCCTTCTCTACATCAGGGAAACCAAGCGGAGTCTTGGGGACCACTTTGCAGAACACCTACGCTTGGTTCGCACTAAACAACTGAACCTCCCAGTCAAGAAACATTTCAACTCCCCCTCCCATTCCTCAGACGACATGTCCATCCTGGGCCTTCTGCAGTGCCACAACAATGCTACCCAAAGGTTGCAGGAACATCACCTCATATTCCGCTTGGGAACCCTGCAGCCCAATGGTATCAATTTGGACTTCACAAGCTTCAAAATCTCCCCTCCCCCTACCACGTCCCAAAACCAGCCCAGCTTGTCCCCGCCTCCCTAACCTGTCCTTCCTCCCACCTCAAGCCCCACACCCATCTCCTATCTACTAACCTCATCCCGCCCCCTTGACATGTCCGTCCTCCCTGGACTGACCTATCTCCTCCCTAACTCCCCACCTACACTCACCTTTACTGGTTCCATCCCTGTCTCTTTGACCTGTCTGTCTCCTCTCCACCTATCTTCTCCTCTATCCATCTTCTATCCGCCTCCCCCTCTCTCCCTATTTATTTCAGAACCCCCTTCCCCTCCCCCATTTCTGAAGAAGGGTCTAGGCCCGAAACGTCAGCCTTCCTGCTCCTCTGATGCTGCTTGGCCTGCTGTGTTCATCCAGCTCTACACCTTGGTATCTCTAATGTCAAGCTTCTTGAGTTTTGTTAGTGTGGTTCTCACCCTGGCAGGTGGGAAGTCTCCATCATACTCCTGACTTGTGCCTTGTGGTTTGCAGAAAAGCTCTGGGAAGTCAGGAAGTGATTTGCTTATGATAGGATTCCCGGCCACTGACCTATTCTCGTAGCCATATTGGTTAGATGCCTGGTCCAGTTTAGTTCTGTTCAATGGTGATTCCCAGGAAGTTGATAGTGGGGGTTTCAACAATGTTAATGTCATTGAACATCAAAGAGTGATGGTCAGATTCTCTCTTGTTGGAGGTGGTCATTATAAGGCACCTGTACAGCACAAGCCCAAACCTGAAGGAGAGAAACTGCAGAAAGCTGCAACACAAAGGCATTGGGAGTTACTTGTTCATGAAACGCAGAAAGCTAGCAGACAGGTAATCAAGAAGGTTAATGGAATGTTGGCCCTTATTTCAAGCAGGTTGGAGTATAACAGTAGGGAAGTCTTATCCCAACTGTACAAGGTGGTGGTGAGACCACATCTGGAATACTGTGAGCAATTATTCAAGGAAAGATATTTCATTGGAGACAGTGCAAAGATTATTCACAAAGATGACCCCTAATATGGACACATTGCCTTATGAACAAAAGTTAAACAGCTTGCAATTTTTACTCACTGAAGGATGAGAGGTGATTTAATTGAAACATATAGGATTCTGAAGGAGATTGACAGGGTAAAAGCTGAGAGGATGTTCCCTTCATGGGAGAATCTAGGATCAGAGGGCATAGTCTCAGAATAAAGAGCAACAACTTATTGAATTGAATGTTTTATTGTCACTTGTTCTTAACAAACAAATACAGTGAAAAGTCTAATATTTTGCCATGGTCTGGCACAATTTTGAGTTACAGATGTAACTAAAATATAACTAACAACAGAGTTCTTCCTCCCTTCTTGTGCTCTGCTCAACATAGGAAGGAGGGGTCACCACAACAGGCTTCATGCTCATCAATGCCCCCTGCCCCCATCACAGTCGATTTCAGGAGTCCTGCTCCAGGGCCAGCCCCATGTCACCGACCTGCCACCAAGAATACCATACCAGACCTACCACGTTGCCACCAAAGCAACTACCAGTCCTGTCATTCTGCCAGGAGTACTGATTTGGGCCTACTGTGTTTCTACAGCTGACCAACACCAACCACAGATGCTACCCTGCTGTCGCTGCCATCTTGAAAACCAGTGCCGTTGCCACTGCCTCAAGTCCTGCGCTGGGCGCTGAAGTCACCAGCACCATCTCTCACCACTGGGCCCACACTCACTGCCATCACAAGCTATCTGAGGGCTCGCTCTCCCCAAGGAGCCAACTCCTGCCATGGGAGGCTAGGACCGCTCTCACCCTGCCATAGACACCAAACAGGCCTCCAAAGGGGAAAATAAAAGAAAGAGAGCAAAAGAAAAGAGTAAAAGCAAAGGGGAAAAGAGAAAAAAAAAAACAAGGAAAGAAGATGGAAGCTGATGAGCCCTAGGCCAGGAGCCTGGACACAGTGCTGCTACTTCACCACCATCTTGAAACATCTTAAGACTGAGAAGAGGAGGAACTTTTGAATCTCTGGAACTGCTTGCTACAGAGGGATTTGTGGGCAGAGTCCTCGTGTATATTTAAGGCTGAGATAGATTCTTGATCAGTAGGGGAATCAAGGGTTATGAGGCTTATGAGGACAGGAAAGTGGATGTGAGGAATGTCAGATCAGCTACAATTCTCATGAATAGTAAAGAAAACTTGAGGGGCTGAATGGTCTACTCCTGTTTACGTTTCTTTTGCTCTTATGGGTCTTGTCCAGGTCTAGCTATATTTGGACATGGACTGCTTCAGCATCTGAGAAGTCCTAAATGGTGCCGAACATTGTGAAATAATTGGTGAACATCCTTCCTCTGACCTTATAATGAAAGGAAGATCATTGATGAAGCAATAAAAGATGGTTGGGCCTAGGGCACTACCCCAAGGAACTCTTGCAGAGATGTTCTGAAGCTGAGATGACCAATCTCCAACAGCCATAACCATCATCCTATGTGCCGGTTATGATGTTAACCAGTGGAAAGATTTCCCCGATTCCCATTGACTTCAGTTTTGCTAGATGCTACTGTCAGTTAAATTTTGCAACCAAGTGTTGAACGGTGAGATATGATTTTCATTCATGAGCAGCATTAATATTGATACATCATATCACCTCATTGATAGGCGGTCTCCCAATCTCCCACCTGCTGAATAGAAACTAGACAACAAATCCTGACATGAATTTCAGAGCAGGTACCTGATGACTCCAGCTTGCTGCTTGCTCCTTTGACACGACATCAGTCACCTATGTATCAGGGCATGTTCCATGGGCCGTGACCACATGCTTCCCCCCACCTTCCACCCCTCTCCATCCATCAGGACCTCCAGGTCTCTGTCAGTGAATCAGTTGCCAAGTGCTCCCTGTTCAAACATGATTAGGGTAAATGACAGAAACCATGCATGGCAGCTGTGAATTGCCAACAGTTTATTGTCTATATGACTGGGCTCTAACAAGATGCAAGCATCAGGAATTCTAGGAGATCCCAGCAGTGGGTAGCATGTTCATGTGTGTACAGTGAGAGAACATGATAAGCAGGGCACTCATGGAGAATGGTGCATGGATAATGAGGCAAATTTGGGATGACATTTTTTAAAATCTTCACCAGTGCTCATGGAAAGATACGCTCAATGAACTTCATCAAGAGTGACATTTCGCCGATTTCTGGTAAAATGCAGCCTGCAAACTCTTTCACTGTACACAGATGCTGCATGACCTTCTCAATGTGTTCAATATTTTTTCTTTTGATTTCACATTCCCACCATGAGCTTTTGTCTAAACATCAACAGAATTTGACATTATGGTCTGTATATCCAGATTTAAAAGTGGCTAGTATTCCATTCAGTTTATAAAGCTGAGGAGTGATCTGATTGAAATCTTTAGGGTGATAAAGGCATTCAATGGAATAGATAGAATTAAACTATTTCCTTTGGTGTAGCAATCTAGAATAACGGACTTTAACCTTAAATTAGTACTAAGCCATTCAGGAGTGAGATCAAAGAGTCCATTTCCACAAAAAGGGAAGTGGAATTCTAAAACTCCACAAGAAAAGTCTATGTATGTCTGGTCATTTTAAACTTTTAAAACTGAAATTGATATTTTCTTTGTGAAGAATAATGAGGAATATAGAACAAAGATGGACATATGGCAAACAAATTAGCCATGATCTTATTGAGTGTCAGACATACTTGAGAAACAATGTCTTTTCTTGTGTATGTTTTCAAGCCATGCAATGTTTTTACCACCGGAAACAGTTGAGACAAATTATGTAATAGAAAATGTTATGATACACTGACCAAATGAGTTTAAAAAGTCCCTTTCCATGTTGTAAATATGCTGTAATGAAGGATCACTCACCTAAAACATTATCTGGTGAGGAGCAAAACAAAGTTAATGTGAATTGTTGAGTATTTTCAGGATTTTCTGTTTTTACTTCAGATTTCTAGTATCTACAGCTCTTTGCCTTTGAATTCGGCTTAATGTTTGGATCATGCCGTAAAAGCCAGGAGCCAAGTTGTACGATCTTAGACTAGCTGACGTCTAACATCACTGTCTTGGAATATAACAAGGAATCAAAAAATGTGAACATTGAAATATTATCACACAAAGTTCCTGTGTCAAATAAAATCTATAAACAGACACATTTCACAAATGTAAAATTAGGATTGGCCATAAATCTTCCATAGTTCATAGTCTTTTGAAAATAATCTCTCACTTTGGACAGCCTCTAGTTCCCTGTCTCAACTTTAAGAAGAGAATATGAGGAGAATAAAATGGCATCCCAAATATTGGGTGTTTTTTTTAGGTGGTCATGTTAATGAGAAATATATGATGCTTGAACTTGTAAATGTTATTTCACAAGATATGAAGTGGAAAATTATTCATTTTCCAGTGCACTCAACTCTTCTCTAACAGTCTACGATCAACATGCCAAAATAAAATGATCTGGGGCACAGGGGAATTAGATGCCAAGTTACACATAGGTTATTTGCTCCATCAGCTATATCTCACTCACACTTCAAATCTAATTCAGTCTTCAGAGACATAAACAATGGAGATCAGTTAAACAGACTATATATCAATCACATCTTCACTGAATTATACACAATCTAATGCATCCAAGTCTATCTTTGTGTGACGTCCAGGCCAGCATTTTATAGAATAAAATGCCTAGCATTTTTAAAACATGTGCAATTAAATTGGTATGGCTTATTAGTGGATACAGATTGAGATGTCCAATTGCGCTACATCCAAGGGAATGGATGCAGACAGCTTCACGTAACCTGCTCATCTTAATAATTGTGACATGCAATCCAACATTAAATGCAGCGTTGCCTGGCTATTTGCTGAGCAGGGGTACAGGCTCATGTGGAGCTGAATTAAAGCTAGCCTGGTACTCTTAAAGAGGAGGTGAACACTGCCAACAGCAGATGATGGAGTCATCTGTTTCTCAAAATGAAGAGAAGAAATGGAGCAGAAGATCAGAGAGAGGATTTCCAGATTGTGTAACTGGAGGCCTTAGTGCACTAAGTGGAAAGGAGGAAAGTGGACATAATTCCATTGGGGGTGAGGGGAGTGGGCAGGGGCTCCTCTACACATAGTGTAAGGGATGGCAGCTAGGGGTAATGTTGTTGGACCAGCAATCTGAGGACCACAAATAATGGTTTAAGGATAGAAGTTCAAATTCCAATTCGGAAGCTGGTTGAATATAAATGTAATGAATAAATCTGGAACGAGATGCTAGTCTCAGTCATGGATCAGCATGAACATAGAAAATGAGATTAGGGTGCTTCATGAATACTTAATCCTTGACTTCACAAAGGAAAAGGATGCAGACATTCTAGATTATATAGAACAAGGATAGTGCAAGAGGAAGGATTAGAGGGACTGGCACCCTGAAAGGGGGTGGTATGAAAGACTATATGATTTTTGCAGCCACCAGCTTAGATACGCACTCTGTGTACATTAGAGGCCAAAGCAACACATGGTAAATCCCCGACATAAGTGAGTTGGAGCCTGGTCAGAATGAGAAGCTAGTATGTGAGCCAGCTCCCCAGAAAATGAGGTGTCGCAGGCAGGTTCTGCTGCAGAGGGTTCAGAAGAACACTTTGATGGGTTGGAATACAAAAAAAGGTTGAAAATGCATAGAAATATTCAATATATTCACAGGCTTGCCACAACATCTGCTGCTAATGTCAAGCAGCATGGAGTAGACCAGCCCCAACTTAGTACATGGTTTTACACAGAGCTTAAAGCCTATCCTTTCCAATTTGAAAATCAAACCAACGCAATGACACATGGATCTAGATGTGACACAGAACTTGTTGGCCAATGTCTCAGTTTTCATCGCAGCACAGGCAGAAGTCATGCAAGTGTCAAGATGCATCAAAAGTCATACTGAGATCACAAGGAGACTGCATGTTGTCATGCAAGATTATTTTGGTCTAATATAAAAACTCGCTTTTGCTTTTGATTTTTTGAACTTTACGAATTCCACCTTTCTTTTCATCATGTATCTTGCTTTCTTTATGACTTGACATTGACTTAAATATTTAAATTTACACTTAAAGGTTCAGTTTCTAAATGTTGCAGTAAGGACTCAATCTGACTGGTTAATGAGGTACACAGTTACTGTCCCTCTTCATGCAGGGACACAGGTCTCCTGTGTAAATTGTTGTTCAGTCAGTCACTCTCATCTCTGAATCACAAGGTGTATGTTTCAAGTCCTAATTCAAGACTTAAAGATAAAAATCAACACTGAAGTACAGTCTTTTGAATGAGATTTTGAACTGAGGCCCCCTCTTTGTTTGGGTGCATGTGAAAGATTTCATGACACTATTTGGAAGATGACCAGCAGAATTATGAGTGGTCTCCTCATCAATATTTATCTCTCAATCAAAATCACAAAAGCAGATTATTTAGTCATAGCTGTTTTGTGGGAGTTTGCTGAGGATGGTTTGGCTATCATGTTTATTAAATGACAACAGTGACTGCAATTGAAAAAATACTCAGTAGAAAGCACTGCACCAAAGTATATTTCTAATCATTGCAAGTTCCAGCTAATAAAAACATAAAAAGCGATGGGAAAGTGAATGAATGTATGTTGCCATTCAGGCATCACTAACCTCCAAAATCTGGGCCATTTTAATCTTTCAAAGTCCGTGAGCTGATTGCTGTAAGCATTCTTACATAACATATACTTACAGCGGCATGTCAGATCCTATCTTTGTAATCCTAGCAAAATGTTACATATTACAATGCCTAAAAAATGAAAAAAAATACATTGTATACACAGATTTAGGTCATTTTTTGCAAACAAGCTATCTGACCTTAATGTTCAATTCACAAAAGACTGTGTCTATCTGGATAATACAGTGCAACTTAAGGAATGCCAGACAAATAAAATTGATTAAGCAGGTAGAATTTCAAAATTGTAAAGCATCCTTTAACATTTGACCAACTATAGCAATTACAGTACAGTACATTTTTGTATAACAACTTATATCTTATTTAGTACATGTAACATTACAATTATTTAACTAACTGGTTGAACACTCAAATTTAGAATCAGGTGGAATTCTGCAAAATCATTTATACAGTTAAAAATGAAAAGAGATATTTTGACAAATGTGAGTGAATAATATTTCAAACACACAAACTTGTAAAGTTTACTTAAATACTCTATTAAATATTTACTGCCACAAATTCAATTGTACAATTAAGAGGCTGACAGACAGTAAGATATTTACTCTGGATAACCACTCCTTGTTGAGCGTACAATATTGCAGCTGGTCTTAATCTTTCAACAAAATATGATTTAGTAACAAGTTTTTTTCAGTAAATCCAGTTGTAGGTATTGTAGTAGAATTTTAAAATTCGTGAGGATTTCTTGTTCACTTTACAGGTAATTAATCACAATTTTAATACAATGTTGTAGTTTAATTCACCAGATAATATTAAATTCTTGAAGGAACAATTGGAATTTGGATATTAAGGGGACTTTGTGAACATTGGGAATCCAAAATTCTGTGCTGGGATCCTTTATGCTGTTGCAAATTTATTGAGAGCACTTGCTCATCAATCTTCACCAGGCTCTTTCTGACAGCAATGGATAGGGATTATTGATCTGAAAGTTGGGATAGGGACAAAGGTAAAAATTTGCTCCCGCTGTTAAGTTGAGGGAATAGGCCAATCAAGCATGCAGAGGCATTTCTGGATCAATATGGATTACAATCAAACCCATTTCTGGAAATAGAGACTCCTCGTTACTCAAGTATGCCCAAACTGGAAATGACTTTTTCTGTGGATTCTCTTGTAACTGAAGTGTCTGATGTTCGATCAGCATGGTGACAGAAGTGACAGTCCATGTTGTCACTGCTGGTGCTTGGTGGATCCTCTTTAACTGCACCACTTCTGGCATTCCTCTGGGGACATCAGATTGTTGTGAGCTTAATGTAGATGGTCCCCAAACCAGAATGAATTCTATTCCAGAGCTTATCTCCACGTAGCCAGCTGCAGAGCTTTTGCAACAATGCAGGGGTTTGTAAGACTCTATTATAGGGAGACCTAATATCATTTGCACTCATCATTTTGAAGTGGATTGCCCTGAAACACTTCCATAGCAGATCTGCTTGGATTTCTGCAATAAACCTAGCAGAAAACATTGGGCTGCCTAACTAATGTGAATTTTGTTGAGGGTGGTCTGCATGTGTTGAGTCCTACATGATGGAAGATCTTGTTGTTGATGGTTTTATCCTGCCATTAAATTCTCATACTGGACCTCTGCTTGATGTGACCCCTATCAGAGCCAGGATTCTGTGCCACACAGCAGGATGGCAATGATAATGACCTGAGATAGTCTTCAGCCTAAAGATGAACAGCTTCCAGAGGTGATCATGAAACCTATATAGTCAGAACTTGATTTCTCAATGTGTGCATGGATATCTTCATCAATAATTGGTCATTTTAAACCTGGGAAAGATAATATTTTTATTGATCAAAGACATTAAGGGATATTGGCCAAAGGCAGGTATATGGAGTTAGGCCACAGATCAACCATGGTCTCACCAAATGGAACAGGGTCAAGGGCTGAATGGCCTACTCCTGTTCCTATGTTAGCGGCATCCCAAGGAAATGCACTGTCAAGTTTTGAGAATTTTTCTATAACCTCAAGATTGGAAGCATCAATGATGTTTCATAGCGTGTGCCTGGTGCTGACTGAAATGTTACATCAATCTAGGAAACAGTGGTTTTATGGTGGTTTTAGGATCCAAGAATTTATTTGCCACAGTCTGAATGCCTTCAATGTTATAGCCAGGGCACAGTTGTCTGCTTCTGTGACTTTGGAGGAGACACCCAGCCTGGAGAAACTGAAGAGCTTCCCTCAAGGGAACTGAATATTGAAGCCTGCAGCCATGCCCTCATGGCTTCCTTAAGCATATTGCAGCAAAGACTAGATTCAAGAATAGTGGAGTCAAAATGCAACTTTTCCCTTGTGCTGCTGGTTAACACAAAGGCACTAGACATCTTGATGCAAGCACAGACATTGCCCCATACCTGAGATTGACATAAAAGGAAGGAAGGGGTATATACATCAATGTAAATAGGGTGTGAAGCAGCTGTGAACATCCAAATAGCCACTGCTTGGAAGATCGAGGCCAGTGTTGGGAAACTGTACATGAAACATTTTCACCTGTGATCCTGATACAATTGCGATTATAAATATCTGGCATGAACAAAGGGAATGTTGAGTACTTAGGATGTGAAATTGATACACACAATGTAGTTTTAGGTTTTTCTTGAGGACATGCTTTAGCATCAGCTTCCTGTACAGTCTACCTGCTCTTCTCTATTGATATAGGCATATGATGGTGCACCCGCTCTGTACACTGGTACGTGTAGAATTGACACTGTTTGAGGTCACACAACCCAACTGCGAATGCTGTGAACCCTGTGAATACTTGCTGCCCAGCAGCCAGTTAAAACTCAGTGAAGTGTATATTGTTTGGAGACGGGGTCTGTCAGACTTCACTCAGGAGGGACTCTGCCCCTGAGAAATACCAGCCAATCTATTGGCCTATGCTGGGAACTCAAGCAGTCCTCAGATTCTAAGTCTCAGTGACAGAATCATAAGGGGTCTTTGTGGTGCAGTTGTAGCATCCTTATCTCTGAGCCAGGAGACCTGAGTTCAAGTTCCACCTACTCCAGAGATGTGTAATAATATGTCTGAACAGATTGATTAAAAATATCTCCAAACCAGGATGGAGGTAAATGTGGTAATCTCATGCTCGGGAGGGGAGACCCACAGTAAGATAGATGTATAGGATGGGGGGAACAGAGCACTGAGGGCGTGTGTGTTTGTGTGTGTTTGTCAGGGTTTTTGTGTGTGTGTGTGTGTGTGTGTGTGTGTGTGTGTCTGTGTGTCTGTGTGTGTGTTTGCCGGGGGGTGGGGTGAGGTGGGAGGACATGATGCTCAATCTTGAAAAGGGACAAGTGAGGGAGGCACCCTCTCCCACTGAGAACCTTCCAGGCCTCGCCTTGCACTCCTGACCTCCCCCATAAGGGCTCCACATGGGACACAGGCCTCGTCCAGTAAAATCAGACACAAGTTGGCGATGGGTAGGATGCTGGTGGGAAGGTCTCCCAGGGAATTTCATCCCAAAGTTTTCCCCCAGCATCCAAAACACAGATTACAGAAAACTATATGTTATCTAATCTTGAAAAAAAAATGCATGAAGTGGCAGTATAAATCTGGCAATATTTCTCCCATACCTCTTTCAGCTTTTGTGCAGACAGATCATCTGTTTCTCCTCCTCCCTGTGAAGAGCCATTTACAGTCCCTGGCACATGGCACAAAAATAACCAATAACACTCAGTAGTACTTTCAAACACATTCCTTTGGAAAATCTCTAAAAATTGTAACTTATCTGCTATCAGAGAGCTCAGGCCTTTCCCTGTTTGTTTAGTCTGAGAATTATACATTTGCCCGACCACACTGGCTCTGAACCTCCCCTTCATAAGATCAGTGACACAAATTTGATTTCTTGTATCTTAGAGGTTTATGTTAAGATTGCAAAAGAAACAAGCATTTTGATTAAAAAATGGCAGAGTTTTTTTGCCCACAACATTTCCTCTTTCTTTCTTTCTGCCAGTGATGCTGATTCTTGACTGGGTTTCATTTTCATGACAAATTGTTGAACAGTGCAAGATACAAACACAGCTGAGCTTTATCACATCATCGCCCAACAAACATTTCTGAACTAACTCTCAGTACAGAATAAATATCAGATCAGATTCTCTGTTCTGTATAGCTTAGCTACTCATTGAGCCACTGGGAGAACTGAAAAGTCAAATTGTGTTTTTTCCAACAATTTGTTGAATATAGCTTGCATAATATTTGACCCAATGCCCATTAAAATGAATAAAGAAGTATTTTATTCTTCAGGACAAACGTGTCATTCCATATGCTGGCACTTCACACAGACTTTCCATTCTTAGTGTCCCATTCGTGTTCACTGGAATATTTAGTGTTATGCCTCACTGGGTAGCACTCTGGAAATCAGGCCACACTATTCCCTGAATCATCTTAAAAGTTTATCAAAGTACATTAAGTCCCCAGTTGACCTGTCAGATAGACCCAGGCTAACAGAAAACACAGAAAACGTTCTGTACTTAACAAAAACTACTATCTGTTACAAATAAGTGGATTCTAACCACAGGTAAGCAACTATTAACTGGCAGCAAATAAACGTACTAGTTTAAAGTCTAACCATCCCCCGGCAATTGCCCTACACACATATAAAAGCTGACACAGACAGAAAAAAAAAATAAATTGGTGTTATGGTTGCAGGGTAAAAACTGGGAAAACAGTTCAATGGCTCCAGTCACCAGGGTTTGCTGAGATGATACTTTTTTTTTTGCTGTTTTTCAATCTCTCTTCTCCAAGTCCTTTTCACTTTTTTGCAGGAGGCCCAGGCGACTGGTACTTTAACCACAAAATATCTTCGATGCTGGTTAGAGGCCACAGCTTACATGACTGGTGAGGGAAAAATAAACTGACTTTCATAGGGCTTGAGGTATTTTACTGGAGAAAAAAATCCAACATCTGTCCTTATAGCTGTCAAAGGCATCTGTCAGTATTGTTTATACCCACAAGCTCTTCAGCTTCTCAGGAGCCAAGCACGTACTTGTTCTCAAGCTAATGCTCCTCACCAACCACTAGTCACAACTCCATAAGCCTATCGTCTACACCTGACACCAAACTCTTTATACACATCTCCTGAGACCAGCCTGTCTACAAACAGTCTTCCTCATTGCTTTAACAAAGCAGCAGTGTGAACAATACTAGATTGTGCACACTTAAACTGCTGCTCATCAAGTAACTCCGATCTCAATCAATTCAAACATCCTATTTGCCTGCATACTAAATTGCATAATTACAACAACACTGACAAATGTTTCTATTTAATGAATAAAAGCATGTCCGATTTTGTGATTACAATAAAAGTAAGCATACAATGAGATTTGCACAGACAGCCCTAAGATCATGAAGCAGAGATTCTTTATTCCACTGACAGTACAAACATGAAGGGAAATAAAGGCTAAACAAGTTGTGTTTGCAGTATTTACATGGAATGAAGCCTATGGTTTAGATTAGGTTGAAGAATTATTTGTCCGTCTACACCCTCTTCCCTCCAAAGCTAAGCTACACAGAACAGAGAATTTGATCTGATATTTATCCAGAGTGTGTTCTTTTGACTGTTCTTGCTGCCCTCTCACTCAATTGCCAAGTGCAGCTGGAGGTCCTGGCAAAACTGCTCGAGCTCCCTTGCTCTGTGTTCTTCCTCACCAGTGCTGTTGCTGGAGATTCTATTACATGAGCCTTAATTGTAAAACGGTAATAACCCAGCTGAAGTTGTTTCAGTTAGGCCCTTAAGGAACACTTCTCAATTTAGAGGGTGGTGAAAACAAGTCACATTGCACTATTGCATAGATTTCAGAATGGTTCTATACCTCTAAGGCTGTTGGATGACATCACAACATATGACAGTCTAGTGTGAAAGGTCTCCATTCTTCTCTGATGTTTTACTACATTTCCACTATGATGTAAAAAGGGAGTAAAAACACACTCTAGTTTTAGGAGTAGAAAAATTTCACGCATATATGTAGCATTTGTTGTCCATGGTGATCACAAACATTGGAGATTATCTGTGAATAACCTCTCACAATTACACTTTATGACTACATCTGGTTGTGAAGATCCAAGAATACAATTTTGTAGTGCAATACAAACCAGGCTTACTGATGATCATTCCTGATACTCTGCGCAGAATTCCAAAGCCTGCTGGGAAAAAAGACCTACAAAGGCCTTTAGACTGACTAGTGAAAGTTATTGAATCCAAGTTGGAAGATGATGTCATCATCTAAATTATTCATTATAGTCTCTGTCTGATGATTACCAACTGCAACAGCTCAAGATTTATGTACCTTTATGTCTTAAAACATCTTATACCTCAGCGGTTAGCACCGCTGCCTCACGGCGCCAGGGACCTGAGTTCAATTCTGGCCTCAGGTGTACGTTCTCTCTGTGTCTGTGTGGGTTTCCTCCTACAGTCCAAAGATGTGCAGGTTAGGTGGATTGGCCAGGCTAAATTGCCTATAGTGTTGTATCCAGAAATATGCAGGCTAGGTGAATTAGCCATGGGACTAGTTACTGGGATAGGGTAAGGTGTGGGTCTGGATCAGATGTTGTTCGGGGGGTCGGTCTGGACTTGATGGGTCAAATGTCCTGCTTCCACACTATTAGTGATTCTTGATTCATCAAGATCATCATCGGTGAGTAGCCCAAATATATTCAACAAGTTGCTGAGAAGCCATGTTCTTTCTGGCCATTCTGACATGAAGTAGCCATTTTTAGGAATGTAATTTTAAAGGGCAAGCAAGTGATTATTCCAGATGCTTTACATGGTGAGTAACTTACCGTTACACATATTGCTTATGTGGGTACACAAAAACACACAAGAGATTGTCATGTGAAGTCTATTTATTTGCTTAACATCAATAAGGACATTAAGCAACTGATCAAGTTGTGTGAAATATGTCAATGCCATCAACCTCAACAATTGAGAGAATCTTTTGTTTACACAATACTCCATATGGGCTGTGGTACAAGATCACCACTGATGCTTTCAAAGTCTAAGGACACAACTGCAATCTAGTGACTGGCTATTCCGCCAAATTCCCTTTTGTGGCACCATGCAAAAACAACATGATTGTAATAGTTATTGATACATTGATTGCCATATTCAATATGCTTGGTGGCGTTCCTCAACAAATTTTGCAGTACGGCAGTATTTCTCATGCTAATCCATCTCACCTGCACATATTTGGCCTGTGGGAGGAAACTGGAGCACTTGCAAAAAAGCAATATATCCTTCCAAGATATGTACAGGAACTGGATGCCTAATATTCTACCTACTTTCCTCGCTATCTTCACCTATCAATTTCACAGAACATGCTGTTCATACTATAGAGTCCATGATCCCTAAAAGTCACAAGCTGCACTCACATTTAAAAGAGAGATCTGTACAGTTTTTCCCTCAGACGTAGCGACACTGTGGCTCAGCGGTTAGCACTGCTGCCTCACAGTACCAGGGACTCAGGTTCAATTCAGGCATTGGGTGACTGTTTATGTGGAGTTTGCACATTTTCCCTGTGTCTGTGTGGGTTTCTTCCAGGTACTCTGGTTTCGACTCACAGTTTGAACATATGCAGCTTAGATGGATTAGCCATGGGAAATGCAGGGTTATAGGGATAGGATAGGGGGATGGATCTGGACAAAATGTTTTTCAGAGGGGTAGTGTGGACTCAATGGGCCAAATGGCCTGCTTCCACATTGCAGGGATTCTATGATTCTATTGTTACCATCCATTCAGATGTACATGATGCATTTTAGAAACAGGGAGAAAATGATACTTCAGCATGATCAATGAGCATGCAGACAGTTATCTCAGCTTGAAGTAGGACAAGGCAACAGAGTTCAAGATCTTCATATATATAGATGAGTTCCTGGAAAGTTACTACAATGTTTAGTCCAAACCAGGTCATACGACATTGCAACAAACAATGGTTAAATCCTACAATGAAACAGCTGATACTTGTGAGCTGTATATGACTAATCATCCTACATACAAGAGGATGGAAGAATCATACCAGACCAAAACCATAAATCAATAAAGCATGATACATATCCATCCACAATGACCAGCAGCACAATTCAGAACAAATTGTTACACAATTGAGTTGTGAAAATTGTATAAGGGACTTATACAATTAATGGCAGGACTCTAGGGAGTGTTGCCGAACAAAGAGACCTAGGGGTGCAGGTACATAGTTCTTTGAAAGTGGAGTTGCCGGTAGACAGGGTGGTGAAGAAGGTGTTTGGCATGCTTGAACATCGAATATAGAAGATGGCATATCATATTGCAGCTGTACAGGACATTGAGTAAGGCCACTTTTAGAATACTGCTTACAATTCTGGTCACCCTTCTATAGGAAGGAGGTTGTGAAACTTGAGAGGGTGCAGAAAATATTTACAAGGATATTGTCAGGACTGGAGGGTTTGAGCTATAGGAAGAGACTGAATAGGCTGGGGCTTACTTCCCTGGAGTGTCGGAAGTTGAGGGGTGACTTATAGAAGTTTATAAAATCATGAAGGGCATGGATAAGGTGAATAACCAAGGTCTTTTTTCCTAAGGTGAGGAAATCTAAAACTAGAGAGCATAGTTTTAAGGTGAGAGGGGGAAGATTTAAAAAGGACCTGAAGGGTAACTTTTTACACAGGGGGTGGTGCTTGCATGGAACAAGCTGCCAGAGGAAGTAGCGGAGACTGGTACAATTACAACATTTAAAAGGCATCTGGATGGGTATATGAATAGGATGCATTGAGAGGGATGTAGGCCAAATGTTAACAAATTGGACTCGGTCAGATTGGGATGTCTGGTCATTGCAGATGAGTTAGACCGAAGGGTCTGTATCCATGCTATATGAATCTATGACTAGATTTGGTTATCTGTCAAAGTACTGTATTAATATATAACATATATAAGATATATAACAATAATAATATATAACATGTATAATAATATATAACACATATAACACATATAACATACATATTAATACATAACTTGTATATATAATGTATAACATATTACGATATAAGACTTTTTTTTTAAATGTTTCTGTGTTTGTAATTATGGATTGAAATAAGAAAAGCACTGTTTTAAATGTTGTAAAAATGGATTGCTGTATGTTGAAAGCTAGTAACCTGGTGCTCATTACAAGCATTGTTTACATAGCTGTTTGTGAACAAAGTGTAGTTTGCAGATGAGCTGGAGACAAGGTGTGGTGTGTACTTGGAACTTTGGTTGGCAAAAATATATGGACTGGTCTATGGCAGTGATTACCAACTTTTTTCGCATCATGGCACACATGCTGCATAATCGAGCAGATTTCCCTTCTTCTGTGCATGCACAGTGACAAATGGCAGCTAATACTGCCTTGAACAATAGATCTTGAGGTTCTGGAGGAGATCAAAAGCACGGACACAAAAACTTCACAGTACACTCTCACCTGTTGCAGCACACTGGTGTGCTATGGTTGAAAACTACTGCCCTATAGGGAGAAGCAATGGCCTTTTGGTATTATCGCTGGATTGTTAATCCAGAGACCCAGATAATTTTCTGGGGACCCGGGTTCAAATCCCATCATGGCAGATGGTGGAATTTGAATTCAATAAAATATCTGGAATTAACAATCTAATGATGACCATGAGTCCATTGTCAATTGTCAGAAAAACCCATCTGGTTCACTAATGCCCTTTAGGGAAGGAAACTGCCATCCTTAGCTGGTCTGGCCTACATGTGACTCCAGACCCACAACAATGTGGTTGACTCTGAACTGCCTGCTGGGCAATTAGGGATGGGAAATAAATGCTGCCTGGTCAGCAATGCCCTCATCCCGTGAATGAATAAAGGGGAAAAAAAAGGACATGTGACCAGTTAACATTGCCAAAGGATTTCTGCCTGCCAACCATGAGATAGTTAGCTGAACAGCCTGGGGTTCTGAACAAGATAGAGAGTCTTTGGACCAACAGGAGAGTAGGAGCTCTCTCATTGTTCTCTGCAATAAGCCACTTTAAGCTGGAAATTGAGTTTTAATTAATAAGATTTTAGAAGTATTCCAACCACCCTGTGCCTTTTGCAAACCAGGGGAAGCATCAGGAGAAGGATGACTGAGAAGCAGCAGTCAGACCTGTTCGAAAATTATTTCAAAAACCCTTGCTATTCATGCAATAATATGTATGTTCTCAGGTAGGACAAGTGCCTCTTTATGTTAAGACTCTAGTGGACCATCCATTATTACTGATAATTAGACAGGCCCTACAGATTAGTATGGAAAGAAGGATTGATGGTTGTGAACTACCTCCACAACCAGCTGCCTGTGGTTGGTATTCAGAACCCTTCACACAACCCCACACACCCAATGTTCCCATCCCCCACTCTGATCTCTCCAACAAGATCCTGCCCATGCTTCCGTCTCTCCAACACCTCTGGCCTCACCTCCCCTCTCTACCATGAGGTACCTCACACTTTTAGTCTCAATTATGTTTTTAAAATTCTTTTGGCGATGCGGGCTACATTGGCTTGATTAAATTTATTGCCCATTCTTGAGTGTCTTTGAGAAGGTGGTGATGAGCTGCTTTCTTGAACCACTGCAGTCTGTTTGGTTTGGGTAGGTCCACAATTCTGTTAGAGAGGGAGTTCTAGGATTTTGATGACACTAAAGGAACGGTGTATGTTTCCAAGTCAGGATGGTGAGTGGCTTGGAAGAGATCCTGCAGGTGGTAGTTTTCCCATCTATCTGCTGCCCTTCTCCTTCTTAATGGCAATGTTTGTAGGTTTGGAGAGTGATGTCCAAGGGGCTTTGGTGAATTTCAGCAGCACTTTTGGAGACAGTACTCACTACTACTACTGGATATAGCTGGGTAATTTTCCACATTGACAGGTAGATAGCAGTGCTGTAGTTTTACTGGAACTACTTGGCTAGGGGTTCAGCACAAATCTTCAATGCTATTGCCAGAAAATTATCAGGGCCCATAGCCTTTGTAGTGTCCAGTACCTCCCAGTGTTTCTTGATATCACGTAGAATGAATCTGTGATACTGGGGACCTCTGAAGAAGGCCAAGATAGATTATCGATTCAGCACTTCTGGCTGAAGATTGTTGTGAATATTTCAGCCTTGACTTTTGCATTTATTTGCTGGGTTCCCCAGCATTAAGGAACAGGATACTCATGGAGCCTCCTTCTGCAGCAAATTCTATATTATCCACCATACATGATGAGGTTGTAGTAGGACTGCAGAATTTAGATCTGATCTGTTGGTTGAGGGATCGCTTAGCCCTGCCTATTACTTGCTACTTATACTCCTTGGCATGAAAGTGGTCCAGTGTTGTAGCTTCGCAGATTAACATCTCATTTTTAGGTATGCTTGGCATTGCTCCTGACATGCCAACTTCAATGAACAGGGGGTCGGTCTCCTGGTTTGCTGGTAATGGTGATTGGAGAATATGTCAGGCCATGAATTTGCAGATAATGTTGGAGAACAATTCTGCTGCCATTAATGGCCCACAAGTGCTTCATCATGCCCAGCTGAGTTGCTGGATCTGTTCAAAATCTATTCAATCAGCTCAGTGTTAGAGCCAGACAAAATGATTAAGGGTATTCTCAAGATGGGACTTTGACTGCACAAGGACTGAGTGGTGATCACTCCTACTGTTACTGTCATGGACACATACATTTGCAACAGGCAGATTGGTGAGGATGAGGTGAAGTATGTTTCTTCCTTCTCGTTGGTTCCCACAATACCTGTCGCAGAGCCAGTCGAGCAGCTACATCCTTTAGGAGCCAACAAGCTCTGCCAATCTTGGTGATGGACAACAAAGTCCTCCACCCAGAGTAGATTCTGTGCCCTTTCTCCAATATGGAGGGGAATTGAGTCATCAGCTGAGGGGGATGGGGTCTAGAGGTATGTGGTAATTAGGAGGTTCTGTTGACATAAACTTTTATAGTGTCCATGGTCAACATTTTGAGAACTTAAAGGCAACTTCCTCCCTACTGTATACTACTGTGCCATTATCTCTGCTGGTGGAATAGGAAGTGTTCAGGAATAGCGATGGCTATGTATGGGACAGTGTATCAGGCATGATTCCGTAAGTATGACTATGTCAAGCTGTTATTTGACTGGTTTGTGACACAGCTCTCCCAATTTTGACACTAGCCCCCAGATATTAGTAAAGAGGACTTTGCAAGGTTGGGTTTGTTGCCGTAGTTCTGATGACTACATCAATGCCAGTTGATTCGTCCAGTTTCATTTCTTTTTTCAGATTTTGCAGTGATTGTTACATCTGAGTAATTTGTTAACCATTTTAGAGGGCAGTTAAGAGTCAACTACATTGCTGTGGGTCTAGAGTCACATATAAGCCAGACCAGGTAAGGACAGTAGATTTCCTCCCCTAATGGATTTGAGTGAACTAGGTGGGTTTTATGACAATTGACAATGGTTACATGGTTATTGTTGGATTTTTAATTCTGGATTCTTTTGGATTTGCAAATTCCACCCCCCTCAACAATGCTCCAAACTGGGTTCTGCCATTACTTGATGTCATTACAACTAAAGGATCACCAATGATCATGATTTGAAATCACAGCCAGAGGCAGTCTAACACAGTTTTCAGAGAAGGTGGGGGCTAATCTATACAGATTATCAACAAACACTGACAAGCAGCAGCAAGTCCAAAAAAAGAACTATCTGCATGGAATACCGATGGTACAGGTGTAACTATATATGCTGCTCTAATGAAACCATTAAATCATTGGTTAATTTGGAATACAATGAGAAAAAAAGCATTATGGAACACTTAGTTGGCATTGCTGGTAGCACCAAAGATACCTTTCAGTGACTTAAAATATCTAACTTCACCATAAACTATTGATTGGACAGCTTTAACCCTCAAGGCATTCAACCTACAGGCAGAACCCTTTAAGGTGAATAGGCTCATTGGATTTAGTGATCTTTATCTCTTTTTCCTAAAATTTCCATATCATTGTGTTGGATTGAGCTTGAATACTCAGGATCACTTTTTATAATACTTTACAAAGAACTGTCTTCAATCTTTCAAAGTAGGTATTTTGTTTTAAAAGACTTAGTTCTCAACCAGAATAACAGAAGGTAAAGTTACCATAGTCTTACCAGACCATAGGACTGCTCTCTCATTAGAGAGAGGTGACTAGTGGTTGTTTAACCTGAGGGTCACCACATCGTAGGTGAAGGGAGGGGTTTGGAAGGAGAATTCTTCATGTAATCTCAGCTGATGCAGAAATTGAGAGTCAAGGTTAGGCAGACACACATCAGATAAAGTAACCAGTTACTCAAGTGCAAAGTTTTATTTGATTTTAGAGGTTGCTCTTTTCAGACAATTGAGGTGTCCGGCTGCAAACTGACTCAACATCAAGCAGTCTGATGCTTTCAGGAATCTGTACTCTCAAATGACTTTTAGGATGTTACCCAGTTCATGATACAGTCCAAATGCTTTTGGCTGAACCTGGGTTTAACACCGATAACAAGCAGAAGTAAAACTATTGTGAAAATCCTTTACTACCTCAATGAATTTGTTTCAATTCGGTTTAACCCAACAAGGAGGGACCAGCTCTGAACTTATAGTGTTATTAGATTGAAGCTAGACATATCTAACCTGTTCAGTGCAGCAAATAAACTCAGCTAATAACACAAAGAACGATATAGTCAAAACTGTCAAACATAAGTCAGAGCAGTTAATTATCAAATTATACAGTACTCAGTTCAGGCCGCACCTAGAATGCTGCACTCAATTCTCAATGTTGAGTAATAACAGTGATGTTCAAACACTGCAGACAAACCACGCAATAATTCTCTCCTCCGCAATCTTAAAGCTGGTAGGCGCAACTTTAAAATTATCCCACGCATGACTAATTTAATTCTTGCCAACAACATCATGTGCCAGGGCATCTAACAGCAGATGGCGATGGTGATGGTGAAGGAGAGCCCATTAGTTCCTGTGGCCCCTTCTTGCAGGAAGCAAAGTCTTTGGCAGGCTGGGGAGACTGAGACAGAGGTAACAGGCAAGTGGCAAATAAAGAAGGAGAAAAAGGCCCGGACTTGCGAAGAGTGTTGGCAAGAGAACCAGGAAGGGCAATCGGAGCACGCATGCAACTGCAGGGAGCCTAGTAAAACCAACCCCCAGCAGTCCTGGGGAAAGAGAGCAGGGCAGCAGCCAAGAGTTGTAGCTGATCTCCAGACTGTGGGTCAGCTTTGAAGAGCTAGTGCAATGCATATTACAGACCATAGTCATAATAGGTGTCTTCAAAGCTGGGAAGTATTAATGGAATAAGTCAATACCTGGAGACCTGCTGGACAGTCTGAGCACCAAGCCTGAGTTTGAGATTCAACGAGGTGAGAGAGATTTCTTCTGTATTGGGAACACATGGTAATCCATGCTACATAGTCACAGCAAGTTAGCAGTAGGACCTCCTCCAACTGAGTACATTAGCCAGCTGGTTAGAGATTAGGAGTTAAGTCTTACAACAATATCCTGACATACCTGCAATGTCAGGTAAATGTCCATTTTAAACAATTCATTACTCTAAGCCACGTTTTTCCATTAATGCTTGTAAAGATTAATTGCCAATGGAATAAAGAATTCCTCTTTGTTTCAATTACCTGTTATACTCAATAGCTGACTTTCCTCAGCATCAGTTAATGATTGATTTTATGATTGATACTCTTAAGTCCAATTTTTCTTATGCCCACAACACTAGGTTTTGACCTGCTGAAAATCGCCTATGGATATATTTGTCATGTTGAGCATGGTGTGCTGTTCCTTTTCCTCTCCATTCTTTCTGCTGCTTTCAACATGCTGACCTATTTTATCTTCATTTTTTGTGATCCAACCTTATGGAACTGCATTAACTTATTCTGCTTATTCCCAGTAACAACACATGCAGCCCACACCACATATTGGTGCTCACGTCAGCAAGACTATAAGCAATATATCCCAAGGTTTCATGAAAGCTCGTCACTCTTTCCCCTTCTCGGTGGTATAATTTGAAGGCATGAGGAAGGACTTTCTAGGGAAACATTTTCAGGCTGAACATAGTAGTGGACAACCTCAGCAGCCTGTTTGATATTTGTATCTGAAATACTAATATCACTTTCAACAACATGATCTCATCTAATTTTTCATGGCTATTGAAAACCCTTTATTACCAATATCTCTGCTTACCTACGCCAGTATTCTCCTATCAATCTGTCAGTTCCATCTTTCATAAACTGCTAATTCTCCAAAATTCTGCTGCTTATCTGTATCCAACTCAATGACTCACTCTGCTAGCTTCCAAATCTAAAATCCTTGTCTAATTTTCCAGTACATCCACCTATCTATTCTCTATCTACAGAATCTTCTAACCTGTGTGTTCTTTGCTGTTGTACATCAGACCTGGTTTGTTTTATCCCTTTTTCCATATTGCCTTCCAATGCAAAGAAGATAGAATTGATTCTTATTGCATCTGGAACATGGATCCACGAACACAGAAAGGTAAATACTGAAACTCTAATGGACTGATGGGAGTCAAAAATGAAATGGAAAAGCTGGTGATGGTGTTGCATATTGTTAGCATGTTTCAGGTACTGTAATAGTGAGATAGTCAGTGCATCCAAATTAATGAGCATATCTCCCAGGTTCAAACAACATGGCAAACAAATTTGAGCCATATTAGTTTATACACTGTAGAGGTATCCCTGGCAGTTGCCTAAAACAGTAATTAGACCATCAAACGTACAAATTAGTCTATCACATATTTCATGACCCAAATCAGAATGAATTATTCCTGAATGCAACAGATATCAGGTTTGTTGCAATATCAGATCTACCTATTACCCAATAAGTAGCCCTCAACATAGAAACCATCATCAAAAGGTTCAAAATCACAGACCATATTGTGGATTCAAGAAGAACATACATGTCAGCCCTATAGCAAAATGCAGACTGCTATTGACCACAATTCCTTCCCTCGCATCTCTCCTCCCTCTGCTTCTGCCCTTCATACCCCACCAATGACCTATGATCTGCTACTGCCACTGGTCATCACTGTTCACAGTTACTTGAATATAGAGGCTGCAGGACCAGTTTCAAGCTGTTGTCCACAGATCATGATTCATTTTGAGCTTAAATTCAATTTCCACATCAGAGCTTTTGGGTACCTCAGATCCACATCATGTAATTCTCTTTCAAAATTTATCCATCTGTCACCTTTCTCCCCATCCTCATAAGACTCCTGAAAAACTTTTTTTTTTGCAAAATTGTGCTTCCCATCATATTTTCTAGCTTTTCTCTAATGAACTGCTTGAAGCTTATTTTTTGTACCATGTGAAGCATTTTGGGAAGTTGTATTCTGTTAAGAATAAAAAAATGTGGCTGTAGTGCCCAAAGTGGATTGTAATTGTAGATAAGGTACATACAAGAACATAACAGGTCACAGATGGCGCAAATTCAGACACCCTCTGCTACTAACAGATGCTAAGCCCCAAGTAAAAGGACAGGCTTTGTCTCAGTTTTCAAACCTTTCACTTGGATATCTCTAGCTTGCAATTTAGGGCAAAAGGTCACTTCAGAATACAATAAAATGTCATTGAAACATTATAAATGCAAGGCTGCTCAGTTCAATACCCTTAATGGGTTAAAATCCGCTGAGAATTTGGGTTATGGCCATTCATAACTCAAGAAAATAAGAATTACTGCATTTAAAAAAAATTCTGAGACCAATTCTAAACAAACTGAACTGAAACATTTCAAGTACTTTCTGTAAGTCTACACAATTTTTAGATTAAAAATTTCAAGAATGTCCCAAAAGGCCAATTTCTATTAACTCTTTCACTTGTAATGATAAACTAAATTTCCTTCTATCAGATCATGTACTAGCTTGTCTAGTAAAATTAATTTATTTTCACATTTCTCGGTATCAGATTCATATCCAGAATGTTTATAATCAACTGCACTACTGTTAGTGGTCTAAGACCAGAATCCTGTCTAGTATTTTGCTGATTTAAATCCCCATTAATGAGCATATGATAATATGTCAGTAATGGTCAGTATTTAACAATGTTCTATTTGCCATTCAAAATGTTGTTTAATGTATTGAACTAAACTAGTACGTGCTCAACTGCTAGAAGCTATTACTAAACAAATTGTACTTGTACCTCCTATGAGAGAGGGTGATACAACAAAATGCTCAGATCTTGCAATACACTTGACCAAATTTTCATTAATCCACGCATAAAGCATACTCGGTTGTAAATTCGGTTGCATTTGTCCCAGGGAATGTTGATATATACATCAAATTTCTTTTGGAGTTAGTGTAGGGTTGGAAGTCAGATTTAGATTTTGTCCCTTTACTTAATAATACATTCCTGCAACTTCTATATTATAATTAAATAGTTCATTTGAACAATACATAAGTTTATAATATTTTAATGCATCAAAAATTGTAGCAAAGATTGGTGTCAAGCGGTGCCATTCTACGACCTTTACTTCTGTGATGAATTAAGCTACAGCATTCACTTTACTGACAGCACTACATAGCTTTGTGCAGTAATTCAATTCTAAAGGTTCAATTCCTGTTTCACTGCATGCAATGTTTCGTGTCGCATTTAAATCAACTGAGTTCTAGTATTTATCTACGTGTGGTAGTGAACACCTACCAGTTTAAAATGGATGAAAGGAAGTCTAATAGCAAACAATTTTCAATTAAAGGTCAAATTCAGAGATGGTAACACAAAGTACAAAGTCCGACAGAAAAGCATATAAATCTTATTATTGCAGTAATCTTTGAGCTTTCAGCTTTCCTTTCAGCGTAAGAGAAGAAAATACTGTATGTTGACCAATAATAATCCAATAATATTTATTCCATTTGTTCAGCAATATAAAAACATAGTAAAGACATTTCCTTTACTTGCGCCTAGAGGGATTTCCTTCTGTTTAAAATAATGATCCTTTTTTTTCGCTAAGTGACCTGCTAAGCTGTTCTTCTGCTAATTTCTGATAATACTTGTAGCATTGGACCTGGGTAATGCAGAGAATAAAGGTTATATTTATAAAACAGATATCGACATCAGATTATAGTTCCACGCACAACTGGGAGTGCCTTGTTTTAAACAGCCTGACTGCAAATACAATTATTCTGACCCAGTTACCCTGTGCTTGAATTTCCAATCACTTTTTTATTCATTTGCCTCCTCCTATGAACGTTTCACAGGTCTGCTTGTGCTATTGTGAATCACCTCTTGGCAGACAGCCGGAGAATAATATTTGTTTCCATTTTCCCTCCTCCCTAACCGGGAAAAAAATATCTTTACACAATGTACAGCAAAATGGGGTGCAGTTGAAAGGAGAGAATTGGCAATTTAACCATAACTAAATTGTGTGAACATGTCATGGAATCATCGCATCCCTACAGCAGACCATTCAGCCCACTGAGTCCACACCAACCCTACAAAGAACATCCCACCCAGACCCACCTCCCTTCCTTACCCCTGCATTTCCCATGGCTAATCCACCTAGCCTGTACATCCCTGGACACTGTGGGCAATTTAGCATGGCCAGTCCACCTTACCCACACGTTTTTGGACTGTGAGAGGAAGCCAGAGCACCCGGAGGAAACCCACACAGACACAGGAGAATGTGCAAACTCCAAACAGCCAATCACCCGAGGCTGGAATCGAACCTGAGTCCCTAGTACTGTGAGGCAGCAGCGCAAACTCCTGAGGTATAAGATGTTTTAAGGCATAAAGGTTCAAAAATCTCCAGGGCCTGATGAGCTGTATCCTAGGTTGCTGTAGGAGGCAAGGGAGGAGATTGCTAGTACCCTGGCAGAGATATTTAATATTTTGCTGGCCATAGGTGAAGTGTTAGATAACTGGAGGATAGCCAATGTGGTTCCTTTGTTCAAAAAGAGTAGCAAGGATAGGCCAGGTAATTACAGAGCAGTTGACCTGACATCAGTGGTAGGGAAATTGTTGGAAAAATTTCTGATGGACAGGATTATTTATCACTTGGAAAGGCAGGGATTGAACAGGGATAGTCAGCACGGATTTATTGGAGGGAAATCCTGTCTCACCAATTTGATTGTTTTTTTTTTGAAAGGTGACTTAATACATTGATGAGTGTAGTGCAATTGATGTGGTTTACATGAATTGGAAACAACATGGACTTCAGTAAAATATTTGACAAGGTTTCACTTGGAAGGCTAGTCCAAAAGGTAAGAGTCCAGGGGATCCACGTAAAGTTGGAAAACTGAATCCAAAACTGGCTTACAAATAGGAGGTAATGGGTGATGGTGGAGGATTGTGATCAACCTGTGATCAGCAGTGTACCACAGGGATCATTGCTGGGACCCTTGCTGCTTGTTTCGCAATTCAATGACTCGGATGTGAATGTAGACGGTATTATTAGTAAGTTTGCAAGTGACATGAAAATTGGTAGTGTTTTTGATACTGAGGAGGATGGTCTCAGGCTACAGTCTGATATAGATCAACCGGTAAATTGGGCAGAGAAATGGTAGATGGATTTTGATCCTGATAAATGCAAGGTGATGTATTTCTAAAGGTGTAATGGGGGAAGGACATACACAATCAATGATGGCTCCCTAGGGAGTACTGAGAAACAAAGGGACCTTGGTGTACAAGGCCATAGATCCCCGAAGGTATCAGCACAGGTAGATAGGGTGGTGAAGGTGGCATCAGGGATGCTTGCCCTTCATTAGCCAGGGCATGAAATATAGGAGTTTGTTATAATTTTTTAAACATTGGTTAGCCACAATCAGAATATTATTACATTTTAGTTGTGATTTATTGTCACCATATGTACCTAAGTACAGTAAAAAGTTTTGTTTTGTGACCAGTATAAGCATTTCATAGCAGACAAGGATATACAGATCATATGGTGCTTAGATAAAGTGAGGCTTACAGGATTACAACAGCATAGGAGGTGCACAAAGCAAGATCAACATTAGATTTGAAATTAGTGAGGTCCATTCAAATGTGTAATAACCACAGGGAAGAAGCTGTTCTTGAACCTGCTGATTCATGTGGTTTAAGCTTCTGCATCTTCTGCCTGATGAAAGAAGTCATAAAAGAGTATTACCGGAGTGGGAAGAGTCTTAGATGATGTTAGCAGACTTTCTGTGGCAATGAGAAGTGTAGATGGAGCCCATGGATGGGAGGTTGGCTTTCATGATGGTCTGGGCTGTGTACAAAACTTTCTGCAGTTTCTTATGGTCTTGGGCAGAGCAATTGCCATACCAAGCTGTTAGGCATCTATTGTGCATCTGTAAAAGTTGGTGAGGGTTCTTATGGACATGCTGAAATTTCTAAACGTCCCGAGGAAGAAGAGGCATTGTTGTGCCTTCTTGACCGTTGCATCAACGTGGGTGGTCCAGGACTGATTGCTGGTTATTGTGTGTAGTTCTGATTGTCACACTATTGAAAGGACATGATTGCACAGGAGAGAGTGCAGAGGAGAGTGCAAGGATGCTGCCTGGGATGGAAATCCTCAGTTTTGAGGAGAGACTGGATAGGCTGGGTTTGTTTGTCCTGGAGCAGAGGAGACTGGGGTGGGCGGTTGCGATATCTGATTGAATTATACAAAATTATTAGAGGCACAGATAAGGTAGATTGTGAGAATCTTTCTCCCATGCCAGAAGACATTATGGTAAGGAAAAAGTTGTTGGAGTCAATCTGAGGAAAAATCTTTTCATCCATAGAAGTGGTAGAAATATGGAACGAGCTGCCTGAGTGGATGTTGGAGGTAGGTACTCTGGCAACATTTAAGAAATACTGGATGAGCACTTAAAATGTCAGCACATAGTAGGCTGTGGACCAAGTTTGGGTAAATGGGATAAGTATAGTTTGGTTTCTGTTTGTTGGCATAGACTTGGTGGCCCCAAGGTCCTG
This sequence comes from Rhincodon typus, assembly GCF_021869965.1. Taxonomy (NCBI): domain Eukaryota; kingdom Metazoa; phylum Chordata; class Chondrichthyes; order Orectolobiformes; family Rhincodontidae; genus Rhincodon; species Rhincodon typus. The sequence goes on from NC_063332.1 coordinate 113,357,059, forward strand.
TTTCTATGCTGTATGACTCTGTGATTGTTTAAAATCATATTTTTTCTTGCTATGTAGCCTACTGAGTTGCTTGTTTGCCAGTTTCTAATGATCAAGGTTATAAATTTTTCTGGAAACACAGATAAATAAAGGTTAAATTTACTTATAGATACTGATCTCATGACCAGTGATGGAATACTGCATCTCAATTTAATCACACTAATCCTCCTGAGTTCATTGCCTTCTATTTTCCTGTGATCTCTCTCCACGTATAAGCTCTATGATCCCTTTTTAAGATAATCCTCTGGGCCTTTCTACCTCACAAGGCCTTGCTACTCGTATTGTTTCATTCACTGACAAAACCAGCTGTATTCACCTCTTTGTATCTCTCTCCATCGATGTTCTACCCACTCTGCTTCCAATCTTATTTCTTTCTGTCTCCATCACAGAAAATCGCTCTTCCGATTCACTTACAAGGACACTTTGAAAACTCTAATTCTCTAGCCTTTGGCCTTCTGCATCTGCCAATTGACTCAAACATACCCTCCATGTGGGTCCAACTTTGTCGGCCTAGTCCCCAGTGAAACCCTTCTTCCCTTTCACTCTGATATCCCTGGAATAGCCCTTGATCCTGCTGCTTTAAGTATCAGGGGTACAGTCTTGAACGGCTGTGACAGGCAACTGTTTTAGCCATCAGCACATGAAGCATTATTGCCCTTTGCTTTCATCTGCAAAACCTGTTTACTCTTTCAGAATCATCCTGGAACACAAAGATGATCACAGCCTCTTTTGTTTCAAGTTGTACTACTTCAATCCCATTCCCTACTGCCTCTACTGTTAGCTTCAAGAAGTACAAGGATCACATGGAATTCTTTGCTAGTAAATTAGAACCTACTTGACCAGCTCCCTCTGGTATTCCCCAGTTTGCCAAGCCAAATGTCGTCACATATCTTCTGCACCTCCAAACCTTAACTCACTTCTTTCTTTAATTTCTGCCCTTAAGTCCACTCCAAACTCATCCTTTCCATGAGATCCATTTCCTAAACCCCAAACCCTACTCCCACTAAATTGTCAATGACCCCACTTTCCTTCTGGGCTTCTCAAAAACAACATTTCCAATTTTGCACACCACAACCCCATCTCCAATTGCTGTTGGATCAGAGGTCTTGGAAAAGACCTTAGAGACTAGGTCATAACAGCTTGTCAGAGCCTTGGGAGTGAGGTCAGAGGATTTAGGAGTGAATCAAAAGGCTTGGAAAGAGGATCTGTGATCTTTGAAGTGGGAATGGAGTGTTCAGTGGATTGGATGGGGAAGAAAGTCAGACACCTGGAAAGGGGAATCCCTAGAGTGGTCTGAAGTCTAGGCGATGAAGGTCATAGAGTCATACAGCACAGACAAAGACCTTTTGGTCCAACAAGTCCATGCTGACAATAATCCCAAGATAAACTAGTCGCACGTACCTGCACTTGGCCCATATCCTTCCAAATATTTCTTATTTATATACTGATCCAAATGTCTTTTAAACATTGTAACTGTACCCACATCCATCACTACCTCTGGAAGTTCATTCCAGATACAAACAGGGAGGTGGTGGCCTAATGGTATTATCGTTAGACTATTAATCCAGAAACTCAGCTAATGCCCAGAGACCCAGTTTCGAATACTGCCACGACAGATAGTAGAGTTTGAATCCAATAAAGAATCTGGAAATAAGAATATAATGATGACAATAAAGCCATTGCAAATTGTTGGGGTAAAACCTGTCTGGTTCGCTAATATCCTTTGGGGAAGGAAACTGCTATCCTCACTTGGTCTGGCCTACATGTGACTCCAGACTCACAGCAATGTGGTTGACACTTAACTGCCCTCTGGGTAATTAGGGAGGGAAAATAAATGCTGGCTGGACCAGAGATGTCCACATCTCATGAGTGAATAAATAAGAGCCACTCTCTGTGTAAAAAAGTTGCCCCTCATGTCTTTTTTTAAATCTTTCTCCTCTCATCTTAAAAATATGCCCGTTTTTAAATCCCCCACCCTAGGGAAAAGACACCTGCCATTCATCTTATCTATACCCCTCATGATTTTATAAACTTCTGTAAGGTCACCCCTCAACCTCCTATGCTCCAATGAAAAAATCTCCCAGCCTTTCCAGCCTCTCCTGATAACTCAACCCCTCCATTCCCAGCAATATGCTGGTAAATCTTTTCTGAACCCTCTATAGCTTAACAATATCCTTCCTTAAACAGGGCAACCAGAACTGGACACAGTGCTCCAGAAGAGGCCTCACCAAAATGGGGGAAGTTGGGGAAAGATACTAATTATGGGGATAGTCCAAGTAGATATACTGAATCTAGTCAGTAACTATAATGACACACAGTTACTGGGTACAACAATCCTTGCCTAGAATAAGAAGTGCTGGAGAAACACAGCAGATTTGGCAGCATTTGTGGAAAGACAAAACCAGAGTTAACATTTTGAGTCCAAGATGACTGATCATCATAACCTGAAAGAGTCCAGTTCTGAAAAAGAGTCATATCAGACTCAAACCACAGTACTTTGTTCCTCTCTCTACAGATGCTGCCAGACCTGCTGAGTTTCTCCAACATTTACTGTTTCTTTTATTTTCGATCTTCAGCATCTGCAGTAGTTTGCTATATTCAGAAGAAATAAAATAAAAGCAATTCCTTAGTCAAGATCAAAAAATCCAATAACGATGAAGCTTACACAGTTCCATCTCTTTGGAGTGAGCTAATCATTTATCCAGCTTCTTGTCTCAGTTAAAGCTGCAAGTTGATTGGTTGTAGCTGAGTTTGAGTTTTAATTAGGATCTCAGTCCTTTATTTTCCCTCACTCACAAAATGACAAAGGCAACACCACTCCTACAAATTGTGATCAGCTTTCAGCTTGTTGCCTCATTCATAGGTGGCCATCCTTAAGGATGGTGGCAGCCAACTGGACAGAAATGAGGGAATGTTCCCAGGTCCTAAAAGAAAAAACAATCAAGAGACCTCTATCTCCAGAAAACACTCTTGGAAACTTAATTCATGAAATCTTTCATTGGAAGGAAACACACATCTTCTAATTTCACATCCAAGTACATATCTGCCACTCAAACAGTGCAACATGTCATTCACTATAAGCACAATTATAACCTCCCTAACAAATATATAACTAAAACTTAAGGACAGTAATTTATTATGAAATTAGAATGATACTGGTCCAAATATTTCTTGAGGTCAACAAACCTATCCTGTCAAGATTGCAAACAAAACGTGAAGATTGTTCATAGGAGTCACCCCGCACTGTAATAAACTGATATCAAATCAGTGAAACAAATTTGGCTTTTAAGTGGGTGGCACTAATAGGAGGAAATTTGAACTGTACAGAAAGGCAACCCATGAGATACACAGACCGCTGACCCATCATAATAATAGCAAAGCCCCATTTGCTCGCAGTTATGAACAGCCAATCCAAAATAGTCAGTTTTCTGGTTTCCAGTCCAGTACAATCAGGCATACTTAAGGATCTCAGGGCCTGCAGTCTGCCAACTCAGAGTATGGGTATAACCATGGCTTCCTAGGGCATGAAACAGCACTCTAGGATCAAACTAGAACACTGAACTGACAGGACTCCTACTTACTGGTTGCAAGGTTTTCATAGACCTGTAAAATTTCTGGGTAATTACAGTACAAAAGGAGACCATTCAACTCATCATGTCCTTGCAAGCTCCCTGAGGAGCAATTCCCCACGTTAAACTTTTCTGCCTTTTCCCGGTAGGGGACTTATTTTCTCTTCAAATAATTATCCAATTCTTTTTTGAAAGCCTTGTTTCAATCTGCCTTCACCATACTTTAGCTAGTGCTTTCCAGATTCCAAGACCTCACTGCATAGAAAGATTCTTCCTCAAGTTGCCATTATTTCTTTTGCCAATCTTCTTTCATTGGTGTCTGCTGATTCTCAACCCTTTTTTTGAAGGGAACTCTTTCTGATATCTATTCTTTCCAGACCCCTCATGGTTTTTAACATTTCTGTAAAATCTTCTCTTTATCTTCTCTTCCACAAGGAGAATAATGCCAGCTTCTACAATCTAGTTCTCCTAAATCTTTTCTGCACCCTCTGTAATTCTTCTGTGGCCTTCCTAAAATGTGCCTACAATTGGACACAATATTCCTTTTGAAACCAAACCAAATTTACATAGGTTATCATGATAGTGATAAAATAGGAAATGTAGATTTTCCAATTCCATCACCTTGGATGTTCATGGGCTAAATATTTATTTAGAAAGAGAAAATATGGATTTGAAATGGCCAGAGCAATCAGCTGACCACAAACGTTTAGGAATGTAGAATAAACAAAATCATTCTGAACTAAAATTAACATTTTATCAAACAACATTGAAAAGTCCACTTAATCAGAATCTGAAAAGGTCTTCATCTGCTATTTTTCATTTACACCTGTTAGATAAAATTTCACATATTGGAGATGGAAAGAAATCCCTTCAATTATCAAGTTTTGAAACATTGAATTCAGACACTGAATTACATAAACCAGCTTGTATTTTGGGCAACTACATTTGGCACGGCAGAGAACATGGATTTTTAACTGAAGAACTGAAGAAAGCCCACAATCTGTCTTCCTCTGAAAGGATCAGGCAGTTAGTGACAATACAAACTGGAGGTAAACATCTGGGCACCAAGAACTTGAAGTATTCTTAAATGTTCACCACTGTTGTGGAAACATTGTATTAATTAAGCAACATAGTCACAGCTTAAAACCTTTATGTCTCAAGGGCACCCAAAAGTTTTAAATTCTGTTTTCCTTTCATTTTCTTTTTATACTGGACAACATCTGTTTTAACATTGCACCTACGTATATTTTCGTATGCTTATTGTTGCATCCTTGTTACTTTTCTTAGGGTCAACAGATAATAAAATGGTCCTTCCTTTCACTAAATGAAACCTTGTAATTAGTTCCTTAACTGATACTTGAGACATTGTATACCTACATTTTTGTTAGATATAGATGTAGCACATGCTAAAATCTTAAATCACTGTTGCTGCCAACTGAAGAGGTTGAAAGGAGTGGAACCGATTTATCCCTCCTCACCTGATTGTAAAACGTTTAGCATTGCTTCCTTGCTTTTGTATTCTGTACTCCTCTTTGTAAAGTTTAGGATCTTGCATTCTTTATGAGTCTATTTCTAAACTTGCCCAGCCACCTCCAATGTTTTGTGAACATATAACCTGATATTGCTCTCTGTCACTGCATTCCTTTAGAATTGTACCTCCTATTTTATATAGCCACTCATTATTTTCCCTATGAAATGAATAATTTCATACCTTTTTTGCATTAAAATATATCTGCCATTTGCCTGTTCATTTGACCAGCCTATCCATTCCCCTCTCAGTTTATAATATTCCAAGTTTTTGCATTATCCAATTTTGAAAGTGTTTCCTGTATGTCTCAGTACAAGTTGTTAATATAAATCACAAGTGGTGGCCTGGGCACCAGCCCCTGGAGAAAACCATCGATACTCATTCCATTAGTGTGCAAAACATTCCCCACCACATTCTGTTTCTTGTCACATAGCCAACTTTGTAGCCATACTGCCATTATTCCTTTTCTTCCGTAAGCTTTAACTGATATAAGGAATAAGGTGGTACTTTATCAAACATTTTTTGGAAGTCCATGTACAACACATCAACTGTAATACCAGTATCAATGTTCTTTGATACTTTATCAAAAAAGACAATGTTGGTTAAACATGATTTGCCCTTAATAGATCTATGCTGCCTTTCTTTAATTAATCTGCAGCTACCCAAAAGACTGGCAATTTTGTCATGACATTATTTCTATTCTAGGCTGCAGTTGCTGGGTTTGTTCTTAAAACCTCTTTTAAACAAAGGCATCACATTGGAGTGGGGTGTCACTAGGTCCTGCACTACAATTGGATCCGGATTTTGCTAATTTACAGAAATGTACGAGATGTATGCCTGAATTATGCAGGTACCTAGGCTAGATGAGTAGTGTTAAAATGACTACAACATGGGAATCAAGTCATATAACTTTCTCAGTTCCCTTCTGTTGCCAAGCAAAGGAGACCAATGCTTCCCCTATCATTTCAGTGAACTACGATGTACTCAGTCACCACAGTGAAAGCTGAGGGTTGGAATTTTATAATCTCAATCAGAAACCAGAAACTGCTTTAAGTGCCAACAAAATGACATTAAAGAACAAATGCACTGATCAGGAAAACATTTATTGCCTTCAGTGGTAATAATCTGCACTGATTGATTTTACATCTCTGTTTAATTAATGCTTGATCTCACAGCACTAAATTACAGAATGAAGATATATGATGTCCACGTTTTAAAAAAAAAAGCTGTAACTGATGATTACCTCTATGCCTAATGAACTGACTAATGTTAAGATGTACAATCCCTGCTAACAAACAGTAATCATGAGAAACATGGTAAAGTGCATTCTTGAAGTCAGCAGGTGGCTGTTAAAATTCAACTCAACACAGACAGGTTACGGTATTTAACAGAGTGAACACTGCAATCCTATTGCTGCACTCAAAAGCAATCAGCAGTAAATGCAATCAGACTAAAATTAATGTACAAGTTATTATAGAACATAATTTTAAACTAATTCAACATTATTAAACTCTCCAAAACAACAGAAATCAGCTCCATGAAAGAAAATTTAAATTTTTCCTTTTACTAGTTATTATTCTAGAGGCAAGTGATATTTATAGTTCTAACATTTTCATGGGATTTTTAAAAAGAGCTTTGTTTCTAAACTGTGTCTCACTTAAGTGAGTTATTCAGGTCTACAGCCTGCAACATATTGCAACATATTGCCTGGGAGGAAGATTGTAGATGGTTCAGGAATTGATGAAGGAGCAGCAGAGGAATGGGAGATTTGCAGTGATTCAGGATAGTGAGGCATCTTTGGCAACACTGGTACAAAATGTGGATGTGGAAAGTGTGCAATTCCTTGTTAGAAAGGCATTTGGCCAAGGATAAAATGCAAGGGAAAGAAAGGGAAAAAGTGAATGGTGGGTGTTGGGTCTCGGGTCTAGAGGGAGTGAGAGGTCTAGTGAAGGTATAGGGGGTCAGTTGAATAGTTACCCAGGAATTAGGCTAGATTTTCAAATGTCCAACTTTTCCTGAATAACAAGTTACGCAACCACAATGGAACCCTATGAATTCTATGATTTAAATGGATACTTTTAGAGGCAGTACAGTGGCTCAGTGGTTAGCACTGCTACCTCACAGTGCCAGCGACCCAGGTTTGATTGCAGCCTCAGGCAACTGTCTGTGTAGAGTTTGCACATTCTCCTTGCATCCTCATGGGTTTACTCTGGGAGCTCTGGTTTCCTCCCACGATGTGCAGGTTAGGTGAATTGCCATGGGATATGTAGGGTGAGACTGAATGGAATGCTGTTCGGAGTGTCAGTGTGGATTCAATGGGCCGAATGGTCTGCTTGCACTCTATAAGGATTCTATGGTTCCAGATACAGGGAGCTGTCCATCAGAATTGTCACCTTCCTGGGCTCCCTTGAGATCTGCTACATTGTAGATTCCACAGTGTCCGTGAAAGGGAAAATTTTTAACGCTTTGATCCCTTAAAGGCCAATCAAGATTCAGGCTTCTAAGCAGGTGTCTAAGCACTTACTCATGCTTCATGCACCCATCATACACCCATCAAAGATGGCACACAACTCTCTGATCTGTTACAAAACAATGGTTTTATACTATTTTTACAGATAACCAGGGTACATATTTAGACTCTTTACTCGAACCAACAGTGTTCATTTTTTCCTTACATTTCAAGTGAGTACAAATGAATATTATTCCTATCTTTTCAAATTTGTACACGATTATAATACCTAATCAAATCACTACATGTTCACATCTACTGACTGTAAGTAGGAATTTTGTGATTATCAAAACTCTTTTCTGTCCTTTGCCCCCTTTAAATCCCAAAGTCTGGGTCATGCTTTCCCAAGAGGAAAAGATACAGGGATAGATGCAGGACTAAGAAAATATTTAAATGTCATAACAACATTTAGGAGCATTTTGATTTTGGTGTTGCTGTCTTTTTAAATATGAAGTCGCAGTTAGGAATTGGGGAGAATGGCATTTATTTCATCTGTTTATAGTGTGTGCTTGATATCACCAGTGACATGCATTCAGTCCCCATACTGGAGGTATTTTCCTGGGTGGCAATTCCTTATGGCTTGTGGAATTTTCCATCTCTACCTATATGTGGTACTGGGTATTTTTGTGTAGTTCATTTTCTACAATCCTCTTTTGTCTTTACTTTATCATTTAGTAGAGGAAACAACGGTGTGAAGTATTTACAGAAGAGGTGCTGGTCTCAGATAACAAGAAGTTTTCTTATATGATAGCAATAATTACAACTACATTTGAACAGGCATAATTACTAGGAGCTTAGGGAGCTGGTACAGTTACATTTGTTCCCTCCAAAGGCTCCAGCTGAGCTCTTTGTCTCCATTGACTGACTGCGTATGATATAACAGAAGGCATGAAGCCAAAGCATGTGAATTAGCGCCTTCAGAATCAGTTCCACAGTCATCACTGGCTGAGGTAGTTCTTGAGACCTGCTGTGGTAAGATTAGATCTGCTCTCAGGTAAGTAAACATTGCTAGACCTTATTAAGCATCACACTGTACATTAGAGAGGATAGATGAGTCTTTCTTCATAACCCTAAACATTCAAGTCCAGGTACCATCTTGTTCTGACATCATTGCGACATCACTGATTACATAGTCCCTAATTATCATGGCAGACTATTATGTGCAGTTCTGGTCTCCCTGCTATAGGAAGGATGCAGTGAAATTAGAAAGAGTTCAGAAAAGATTTACAAGGATGTTGCCAGAGTTGAAGGGTTTGAGCTGTAAGGAGAGGCTGAATAGGCTGGAGCTATTTTCCCTGGATCATCCGAGGTTGAGGGATGATCTTATAGGGGTTTATAAAATCATGAGGGGCATATGATAGGGTGAATAGGCAAGGTCTTTTCCCCAGGGTATGGGAGTCCAAAAGTATAGGTTTAAGGTGAGAGGGGAAAGATTTAAAAATGACCTAAGGGGCAACTTTTTCAGGCAGAAGGTGGTGAGTGTATGGAATGAGCTGCCAGGGGAAGTGGTGGAGGCTGGTACGATTACAACATTTAAAAGACATCTGGATAGGTGTATGAATATGAAGCATTTAGAGGGATATGGGCCAAATGCTGGCAAACGGGACCAGATTTATATTGGATATCTGGTCGGCATGGAGGAGTTGGACCGAAGGGTCTGTTTCCATGCTGTAAGTCTCTATGGCTCTATCCCATCATACACTACCAGTCTTTCCCCTTGGCCCATTATGATCTCATGGCATTATGAGCATCCCTATGACAATGGGTATACTGCAGGACTATATTCAAATGTTAACCACTTTAAAGTAGGATTTGCTGTCTAGTTTTGTAGGTAGTTTAGAGTTGACTAATCATACTTGTTCGCGAAAAAAAAAAATTGGAAGCTAAACAAAAATTGCATTGACCTCATTATTTTGTTAAATTCCTACCCTAAATGAAAGGAAAGACACATTACTATGCATCACTTGGTCACAATCCACAATGCCTGAAGAGATGACCATGTGGGATTATTATCTTCACAGAACTGCAGCATTCCAGGAAGAAGGACTTACACCACTTTTCAGCATAACCAGCAATAGACAATAAATGACAGTATTGCTCACATCCTAAGGACAGTCTTTCAGTCTTTTAGAACATTGTTCCAGATCTGGATACTAGGAAGTACTTGTTTCTATATTTACACCATGACACCTTTTAATTTCAGTACATCAGTATCAGAAAGTCACTGTACAGAAAATCTCAGGGCTGTGGGCAATATTGTAACATTCCATGGCAAAGTGTGTTGATAATTTTTACAGCAACTTCCTTTCATTCCAGTGCAGCGGTCCAAACAGTTTTAATTCTTCAAATTCACGAACAGTTGTTGTTTCGTATATGAATTCCCCTTTATTAACTGGTTATTTAAGAGTAACTGGGACACAAGAAAAGAATGAATTAGTTCCCACCATATTTGCACCAGCAGAATAAACCTAGAATTGCTGCGGGAGGTCATAGGCCTTGCTTCAATGGTAGCACTATCACCTCAAAGGCAGAGGGATTCAGGTTTCAAACCCACTCCAGTGCTTTGAACACATAATGTAGGCTGATGTTTCAAATCCTGAGAGACTGCTGCATTGTTAGAAGTTTGGAACTTCAAATGAAACTTTAAACTTCAGTCCTGTCTGAGCTTTCAAGTGGACATTAAAGATTCTGTGGCACTTTTCCAAGAAACTTTTTCCCAGCACACTGGTGAACATTTATCCCTCAACCAACACCATCAAAGACAGTGGAGTTGGGCACTTATTTCATTGCTGCTCATGTAATTTCTTGCTGTGCGTTAACTGATTGCATTCCCCTACATTAAAACAGTGGCTCAACTTCAAAACTTCACCTCACCTACCTCACCCATGCTATCCTGTCACTCAGTCACTCATTCACTTCAAAATGCTTCATTTGTTGTAACCAAGTTTTGATGCCCTGACATCATGTGATGTATTCTGTAATTGAGAGCATTTCGGTTATGAAGGAGGGAATGGTGTGTGACCTCACGTGTAGTATAGTAATTTATTGTATTCTCTGTTCTCAGGGCGAGGTAGGATGGATAGTCTGATTGGGGTAGGGGGTGGGGTAGTCAAATCAGGGCCGTCGGACAGTAAAGTTGGGTTGGATCATAGGGTCAGAAGGTTAGGTCAGGTCAGGTTGGGGTGGTGGCTGGTTAAAGGGGGTACGTCAGATTCAGGTTTAGTCTGGTTGGGTCAGTCTGTAGTCTGGTGACCAGGGTTGTTGGCTTTGTGTCTAGTTACATTGGATCAGAAGGTAGTGAGTTGTGTTGAAAAGTTGGGTGGTGGGGTGACTAGGCAGGGCTCATGAGTGGTGCTATTTGTTGATGGAGGTATTTTGTTAATGGAGGAGTAAGTTGTAGAGTTACCCAGGTGTTAGACTAGCTTTTAATAGGTCAAATCACTAGGCTCCAGATTGTCAGTGACAAGATATTTGACTAAAGATATGGGCCATAGAAGTGAGAATTATCCAGAGAGTTTAAAGTTCTGATGGCAAATTCTCCTGATGCTCCGGAGCCTTCACTGAATGTAACCGATTGAGTTGGAGCAGAGACTTTGGTGTTCCATGGTACTTACGAGGGTGACAGTCTAAACTTAGGTAAAGACATAACTGATTCCCACCACCCCTGTCAACTACACTTTTAACCATCAGACACCCTGAGCAGTCCTGCCTAGTGGACTATCTCTAAGCTGACCCAATTACTCCCCTCAGCCTCCCACTATCCCAAGTTACATTAGTCCCATTCCCAAGACCTGGCTACCCCTTAATCCCACTCACACACCTACCTACTCACTTATTTACCCACCATATCCACACTTAGCAACCTATCCTACCCTCCTATGGACTTATTTCCCACACATCTACTCACTCATTCATCTACCCACCTTACCTAGCTACCCACTCACTCACTCACTATCCCCTTTCCTCATTCATTCCGTAACATTCAAAGTCTGGACCTTTAAATTCACCTCTAATAATGCACAGACCTAAGATTTGACTGGTATCTAGTTCAGTCCATTAACAGGTTCGTTATTCAGTCAGACCATGGCTGATCTGTTTGTATTTCAAATTCCACATTCTCCTCTATGCTTAATAATCTTAGATTCTAATTAAGCAAGTGAACCAATCTACCTTCACCTTTAAAGTATTCAATGACCCCATTTCCACTGCCTTTTGAGGAAGAGAGTTCCAAAGTGCCACAACTCTTACAGATAAAACAAATCTCTCATCTCTGCTCTAAAATCAACCTTCATTTTAAATAGTCCTCCCTAGTTCAGGAGTCACTCACAAGAAGAAAGATTGTTTCTATGTACAAGAACATTCAAGATCTATGAAACTTCAATCAAGTCATACCTTAGTGAAAATAAGCCCAAAATGACCAACCTGTCCTCATAAGAATACCTGCTCTGTCCTGAACTGCCTCCAAATTCTTGCTTAAATAAGGAGACAAAACTAAATAGAGTATTTGAGACGTGGTACCACCAATCTCCTTGTTTAACTTAAGCCTTCTATTTAAGTCCAATTCTTCCCATAATGAGGGATAACATCCTATCAGATTCTTTGATTACATACTGCACCTACACTAACTTCTGTGACTCATGAACATTTAGATCTCTCTATGCCTCGGATTTCTGCAGTTGTTCTCCGTTTAAGTAATACTGTGCTTTTTGTTAATTCATCTTGCCAAAGTGCACAAATTTCACATTTTCTCACATTATGTTCTGCCAGATTTTTGCCCAACACTGAGGAAGGGTCACTGGACCCGAAACATTAACTCTGATTTCTCTTCACATGTGCTACCAGACCTGTTAAGCTTTTCTAGCAACTTCTGTTTTTATTTCTGCCCACACTCTCAGTTATATCCTTCAGTAACACCTTCCATTTCTTTTTCACACTATCTTTCCGTCTCTATCTTGGTGTCATCATAAAATTTAGCTATCATGCCTTTGCTCCCCTTATCTAAGTCATTGATATAAATTTTAAAAAGCTGAGGCTCCCGTGCAGGTGTCTGCAGGATTCCACTCACCACATCCTGCCAGGCACAAATGGACCTATTTTTGTCTACTTTCTGGTTTTAGCTAGCAAGCTATTCAATCTTCTATCCATGCTAATATGTTATCATTTACAAAATGAGCTCTTACTTTTTGGGCAATTATCTTTTATGTGAGACCTTGTCAAAGGCTTGCTGGAAATCTGAATACAGTACATCTACAGGCTCCCCTTTATCCACAGTTTTTTACTCCTTCAAGAAAACTCCAACATATCAGTTACAACATGATCTACCTTTTACAAAACCATGCTGACTCTTCCTGATTACCATGAGAGTTTCTAATTGTGCAGCTATAATCTCATTCATGGTCAATTCTAAAACTTTTCCCACAATTTATGTAAAACTAACTGGTCTATAGATTCCTTTATTCTGCTTCCCTCCATTCTTTTGAATAGTGTAGGTATATTTACCAGTTTCCAGTCTGATGGAACCTTTCTAGAATCTAAAAGCCCTTACATTGATCAGTGCCGATACTATGCCGCATGAACTCGCACCTACTTCTCCACAGCAATCTTTGACCCACATATTCTAATAAATCATCTTACATACACTCTAACAATTGATATGTGGCTCGTGTACTAACCTAGAGATTATCTCCCCTGAGGGTCTGCTGTTAAATTTGAGGAAATTTTCAATATTTTCAATTTTACACCGAATCCTACTGGTATAAACGTGGTTTACACCTCCTTATAATTAGATGTTGGGTATCAGAAGTACTCTGAAATTAAGACAGATCTCTTAATGGTGCGACCAACATGTCCAAAAGTAAGGTACAGTAGGCCCAAAACTTGAACTGCAAAGCAAAGAGTAAAATTAAGCATGGAATTTCATGGAATATTTGATGAGAGCCTTCTTATACTGACAGCTATGGAATAACTTCTAATTAACACATTAATTTTGTTAACACAAATCCTCTTCTCTGTTTTCTGTAAGTTTAAGTTACCTTCGCTTATTTTACTACTATAAGAAAAATACGGATGTTGTGTAAATTCTGTTTGTCTTGTTTTTTCAGGAACGTTTGTGTTATAAGTCATGATAAAGAATGTTGTCGGTAGATTTGATGTTTATTGCTTTCTTTCTTATTACATAGTATCAGAATTGCAAAATGTACCCTTATAAGATACAAATCATCCATATCAATTTCAACTTATTCTGCAGATTTTTCTATAAAACAACTTCAGGATTTTGGAAAAATGCCACTTGGCTGCATATTACTATAGTATTTTCAAAATATGCAGAAGATATTGCCGATTCATTAGTGGAATTAAGAGCTCTGCTTTTCTCTTGGAGTCTAATATCTTCCTGTACAAATGCCACCCACTATGACATTGAGCATTGACAGTAACACTCAAGGTTGCTACAGCAATGTTTGCTCCTTTTCTGTATTTCAAATACACTAGAGGCATTCAGAAAATTAGATGTATATATAGTAACACTCAAAATTAGATTTGCTTTGTCATTGAGTTGCTGCTACTGAAAATCATTGGTCATTGAAAATCAAAAGGCATATATCAGCAAACTGAACATCTCATGTGCTTATACCAATATTCTTGATTAATCATTCTGTTCGTATTAATACTATTGAAACGTCAGTGAATTTAGGACAGCAACATATACACTTGGTTTCAGTGATGATGATGATGATGACATTAAATTCTACCAAGGGTCAATTTGGGTTGCTTTGCAGGATCGCTCACACTAATTGTGAAGTCATGTAAAAATGAAGACATCGATGGAACATTCACTGTTCTACTTGTGACATAAAAATGCAGATTAGAGTTAAGAATTGTTTGCTGAGTGGTAAGTAGACCTTATATATTTTGAATTAGTGTTGCTAAAATTATGGGAATCTTTAGTTTAAAGTGAAATGGAGTGGCCCCTGCAACAGAATGTGTAATTTTGGTGATAAGATAAAGTCACCATATTCTTACCAGACCATAGGGCTGTTCGCTCATTAGAGAGGGGCGATTGACCTGAGAGTCACAGCAAGGGGAAAGGTTGAGGTACTCTTAGCCGGTGTGATAATTGAACCCACAAAGTTGGCATCACTCTGCATCGCAAATCAGCCATCCAGCCAACGGAGTTCACAGTTAGAGATGATGGCAGCAGCTGAGTTTACAATGGATAAACCAGGAGTCTCTCAAAGTCCCTGCAACAAGTATCAGGTCATGCAGTCATTGAGTCATACAGCATGCAAACAAATGCTTTGGTCCAACTCGTCCATGCCGACCAAGTTTCCCAAACTAAACTAGTCCTATTTGCCTGCGTTTGGCCCATGTCTTTCTAAACCCTTCTTATTCATGAACCTACCCATTAATTATGATTTTAGAAATGATGGCCAGGTTCCTGATTTTGGTGCCTGCCCTCTTACTGGATTATACGGACTGTGTCAGACAATAAGCGGGAAGCCAGCGCATTGCCCACCTGCTACATTTTCCGTGCCTTCTGTTGACAACAATTTTTTTTAAATCCAACCCCTTATGTTTATGATGCTCCTCACATACAAAGTAAGTATTTTACTTGACAGGGAAGAAAGATAGACACTGAGCAGGGGGGAGAAGGTGGTCAGAAAAGGAGAGAAACCACAGTTGAAGAGAAAGAAACTTGAGAAGATTTTGAAAATGACACGTGGTGGTAATGAGCGGGAGGGGGTGGAAGGGGGTGGCAGAAGGAGGTGAAAACACTTAAGGAGGAGCACTGGGGATTGAATAAACAGTCATCAGGGAAGCCATGAGGGTGGAAAGGGAAATGAAGAGCTTGTGTGAAGACATTTAACAAGGGGAATTCACTGAAATAGGGTGAAACAAAGCCACATTTAGATTTGAAGGTAAATGTGAGCATGCATTGCATATTTTTCTTTTCAGAAACAAAAATCGTCAACAATTTGAGTAAGGAGGCTGGATAAACAAAACTCTCCATGTTACATTGAGACCATTGTGGTATAACAGGCTCAGAGAGGATTAAAGATACCTGTTATGTTACGTACTCTTGATCTGCATAATGATAAACACATCAGTTCACTCTAGCTACTATTTTTGTTGTCAAGTTAAAAGCAGTGTTTATGATCCATTACAAAATATGGTTTGTGTTGTAAACCAGCAGCAATATATGCATAATCTGTAGGTTTATTGGGCACCATTTCATGGTATTGAATAACATATCCCAGCTACTAGTGAAAGAAATTGATAGCAATTGCCCATGCTGTCAATTTAAATTTAGAATATATATTTCAACTGTCAGATAACAGCTGAAGTGGAAGTGAGTTTGAGATCTGCCATGGTATCACATTTTTGCCTTGAGGTAAATGACAGCCGAGCTAATGAGAAAATCAGAGCTACATCTGTTGGTGTATTTGATGTTGAAAGCATATTTCCTAAAAGAGATTAGCTTGTGCAGTAATTATGAAGGGCTACTTAAATAACACGCAAAGAGATTCACCATACTGAACAGAAAATTTATAGGGGGGAGTTCAGGATAGATTGCTGACAGACAGATCTTTGCAGAAGTAGATTCACTATAGATGATCTTTATCTTGCACTTTCCTTCAGAATGTTAAAAGAAAACTGAATCTTTTGCATATTTTATGTCCGAAATGCTTGACATTATTAGTATATTACGTTATCAAACCAATTGCACTTAATGATGATAAATGTAGTTTTGTTTAAAATTGACATTTCATAATGAATTGCAATGTGTTGAAAAAATTAGGTTATAACTGTACAATTCTTAATGCTACACATCGCCTCAATCTTCTCTGGTTCATGGACAGAATTAGCATTTGACTGTGACATTTTACATGATTATTCAATTAGTTTGATTATTATTTTATTAGCCATAAATCATTAATTTCATGAAGTGTTATATATGATAAAAAAAATCCGCTCTGCCACAGAGCTCACTAATCACCAATGGTAGACATTAGGAGTAAGTGGTAACAATTTTTTATTACTCCTTCAAACAAGCATTTAGTTGCTATCTCTAATTACCCTTGAAAAAATCATAAGCCACATTCTTGTATTGCTGTGGTCTAGTAGTATAAGTACATCACAGTGTGGTAAGGGTTGGTATTCCTAGTTTTTGACCAAGCAACAGTCAAGAAATAGTGGTACAGTCCAATGGATGATGTGTGACTTGGAAGTGAAGGGTGGTGACCCAATGTATCTGCTGCCTTTGTCCTCCTTGGCAGTAGAGATTGAGAGTTTGGAAATTCCCCTGGAACACTAGAAAGTGATGTGTTACAAAGTTAAGATATGGATTTGCACCCTTAAAGTTACCCTTACTACAAGAGGATAAAGTTCAACTAAGATTAACAAACTTTCCAATACAAAGCCCACAGTTCTTAAAAAAGGAGACAGGGTCCCACACACTCTAGCTTCAAGTGCAGGCTTTTTTTTTATTCATTCACAGGAGGAGGGCGTCACTGGCCAGGCAGCATTTATCGCCATCTCTAATTGCCCAGAGAGCAGTTAAGAGTCAACCCATTGCTGTGGGACTGGAGTCACATGTAGGCCAGACCAGGTAAGGATGGCAGTTTCCTTCCCTAAAGGACATTAGTGAACCGGATGCTTTTTTTTCCAACAATCAACAATGGATTCATGGTCATCATTAGATTCTTAACTCCAGATATTTATTGAATTCAAATTCCACCAACTGCCATGGTGGGATTGAACCCCAGTCCCCAGAATGTTATCTGGGTCTTTGGATTAACAGTCCTGCAATAATACCACTAGGCCATCACCTCTGCCTACTGGCTGCCCCAGTATCACCTTGGGAAGGAGAGGCTTTCGTAAGGCTTGCTGGAAATATGTACAGTCATGATGACAATCAGCCAGTGTCTAACACTAAGGAAGATGATGATGGAAAAGTCCAAGGCTAATGCCTGTGGGTCACACGTTCAAATCCCACTACAGTAGCTGATGGAATTTGAACTTAATTAATAAAATATGGATTTAAAAGATCAATTTTGTAAAACCCCATTGCCATCCTTACCTGGCCTGGATCACATGTGACTACAGACCCATAGCAATGTGGTTGACTCTTAACTGCACTCAGAAATGGCCTGGAAAGCCACTTAGTTGGAGAGAAATTAGAGTCGGCCAACAAATGCCTACTTTTACTCGTGACATTTATATTCCATTAAAAAATAAATTTAAAAAACATGCAAGTTCTATTAAACCTTCACTTAAATGGGTCACGATTTCTGGAGATTGTTGATGGGTAACCGATGGGCATGTGGTGTATGAACAACATATGAACTTTGTGTGGATCGGAGAGGCCCTGCAATGATCTGGAATTGGTCTCAATGTTGGTTGCAAGACACTGCGAGTCAGATCTAGCCATACACTTGGGAAACAAGTGAAAAACTTGGAAACAGGTTACGTTTTACAGAGAAATTTGATCTCCAATAGATCCATGTTGATACTGATGGAAGCAGCAATGCCTCAAAGGACCTAATACTCTTTTAAAAACAACATCCAATCAAAATCAATACTAGGACGGTGGTTTGTCCCAGATGTATGTTATTGACTACCATTTTACAAAGCAGCTGTCATACCTGACTTAAGAACATAAGAATGTAATAAAGCCACTGTAGATCATACAGCTAATCAAGGTTCCTCTGCTATTTAATAAGATCATGGCTGAACTCCAATCTTTACACTTTTCTATCTGATTCTTACAGCCCTTGATTCCCTCAGGGTCCACAAATCCTGCACAGTTGTTGAGTAACAACAACTGAATATCTAGAGCTCTCTGGAGTAGCGAGTTCAAAGCCTCCACAATCCTCTCAGTGAAGAAATTTCTCATCAGCTTGATTTTAAATGGTTGATTTCTTATCCTGACACAAAGGGCTGAATTTTTTGCTCCTAAGTCAAGTGCACAGCGTCAGAAAAAATCCCGAATCACCAAACCAGGCTCAAGAGAAACTTTCCCAAGTGGCCTGATTTTCATTTTGGATATGGAAGACACACAAAGAAGAGGGATGTGACAGGGCTGTGGTGGGAGGGGGCATTGAGTAGTTAGATAAGAATGCTAACTCCAGTCAGAGATACTGAGATCTCTCTCCTACTGCAACCCTGTGGTACCTTTCCCAGCCCAACCCCTCCTCTCTCTATTTATTCCTGAGCTCCCCTCCCCCTCCCCCATTTCTGAAGAAGGGTTCCGACCCAAAACGTCAACTTTCCTGCTCCTCTGATGCTGCCTGGCCCGCTGTGTTCCTCCAGCTTCACACTGTGTTATCACTAACTATAATTGGGCCTGCCTCCCCTGCAAACAGTGCAGAGGTGCCCACAGGAGCTGACAAGTGTCAAGACAGATTGGTTATAAAGTCCTCCTTGGCACTCTTGGATGTTGTCCAGTTGTAACAAAAGCAGTAAGACCAGCTTGCCCCACCTATTTTCTCCCATACCATTTCCATGCCCCGTTCATGCCAAATCATGCTACTTCAAGCCCTTATCTGACTCTAATTGGTCCGTCATACCATTCAAGCCAACTCTATACAAACCCTAGCCCTGGTCTCCACATGGACCATGCAAAGTTAGTGACAATTCATGAACACCCATGACCTCACATTCATCTCCATTGGCCTTGATTACTCCATCCCAACTTAGTGTAAAACTGATGCCAACACATGATCACCTTTTAGGCCCTAAAAAATTCATGTCAACTCATCTAGTGGCCACCATGGGAAAACAGCAGCAAATATGCTGAGATGGAATAAAGTTGTAAGTACCTATTACAGAATTTTTTTAAAAGCTCTGATTGATAAAAGACCATTCAATACATTTAAGTTCCCTCAAGTACTTAATTGTTCATTTCCTTCAAGTATTTAATTCCAAATAAAAACAAATATCAGTATTCATAAAACCACATTAAAGATAGATAATCCCTTTATAACCATCTGCATCTATCAATCAAACTGTGAACTTACAGGTCATCCATTGTGATAATGATAAGTTGTAGAAGAAGTTAAACAGCACGCATTATCTCAACAAACATCTATTGAAATTGCAAACACCATTCTTTTTCCTTCAACACAGCAGCAATTTTCACTTCTAAAAATTTAAGCAGCATGAGATTTAAGTTACTTGACCCCTTTTCTTTTCCATTGTGGGGTAAATGAACTTCCCCAGAAGGGGACTTAAAACTCTCTAAATGGGTACTTGATCTCTCCAAAGAATTCTGTTATGAGTAGAACTTTCCTTCAATTATCAAAAATCTGCACATTCTGTCTCAGAAACCTTGGTTATGAAAATCGCATCTGAGCCAAGGTGCTTTAAATGTGTTCTGCCTTTGTGAATGCAGATGTACAAAATACCTCCCAATTCATCCCTAGCTTTACCAGCACAGGAGCCATTCCAACTCCTGGAATCAGGACTGCAGCACCATTTTGATTAAGATGCAGACTGCTTCTGACTCAACAGAAATCCTACGCCTCCTAGTTCTAAACTTCAGCAGAGAAAGCTTCTTCTCAGTATTGACCATGTCAGGCCCTCTCAGAATCTTACACCTTTCAATTAGGTCACCTGTCTATCTCTATATGCTGTATAGGCCTCTTTTATTTAATCTCTCCCCAATGGACAACTTTCTCATATCAAGAATCAATCTAATACTTAACACTTCAACACAAAGAACACTCTGCTTTCACTTAACCATTTTCAAAGGTTTTCAAAGGTGAATTGATAGTGTGTACAAATACATATAAATGGATCAGAGCAACAGATTAAATCAGAATGACTCAGTAGTAACAAGGTCCAGTCCGTACATGACATTGCAAACATTTAAGGGTATTCTAGAGAAGGAAGCATTCCAAATATTGCACAAAATAGGGATGGCGAAATAATAATTTTTTGCCAATGAAAAGGTTGAATGTGTAGTGACAATATTGCTGCCAGTGTTGTGTTTATCTCTGTCTCCTGTTGCGCTTTTCCGTCTAAGCAGCATAACTGGAAAGCAGTGTTTCTCTATTTAGTGCTAGCTTTATCCAGTATTATTCTTCTCCATTCTGCAACATCATTGTGTTATTAACCACAATTGATGTTGCACCATTCTACATGATCTTTACAAGAAATTGCAACATTACTCCATTGAAGCTCATAAATATTATTCTAATCAGAAGTTGCTCCTTCATGTGGAAAACCCAGTTGTGCAACCCACCTACCAAGAGTCTGATGTTAATAGAAACTACTTCTTTATTTTTAAAGTAGGCTATGTACAACACAAAGAGAGTGCTTAACTAGAATTCAAGTTATACAATGTAGCTTCCAGAAAAGCAAGCAGACATCCTTATAATTTTCACCTCTCTTCATGAGGCTCATAGCTGGAGTACATATAGGGACACATTTAATTCAATTGTAAATGTTAACTATAAAATTAGAAGAGATAGTTATTACAGGTTTCACAACAGTATAAAAAGTGTAAAATGAAGATCACAATGGTCATTTATTTTATTACAATTTCATCTGAGCTGAATGTAAAGTTGTGATTTATGTGCATGTGGTAAACAAATATAGCTGGGCTCAATGCACCTCATAGTTCCTGGGCAGCTGCTGAAACATTTTCCGTGGGGTGAAATTGGCCTATTTTTCCATTAGCTAAAATCTCGAAGGATAGCAATTCCCCAAGGTAGAAATAGATTGCTGTTGTCACAATCACAAAGGATGCTCTTCTTTGTTGCTCAGCTGTTGCTTCGCTGGGCAATTCACAAGCAATGCATTTGATTAGATTAAATATCAAAATCAATTTTACATAATATACTTGGAAGGCAATGCCAAATATGAACAAGAGATTGAAGGTAACAAATTCAAAAATTGCACTGATTATTTTGAAGAATGCACACAGGCACAAAACAGAAATGAGCTTTTGCTTTTGGCATCAAAGGTTTGAGATTACACCAAAAATTCCTACGCTTTTGATAAAAGCATACACCTTAAATATATTACAGATTGAGCTTAATTTAAGTTATCAAGCACTGTTATCCCTACATAAGTTATTAAGTTTAAAACTAAAGTGTGTCATTCTGTATCAATGGAATGTAAACCAATAAGCTGAAAGTATTTATAAATACAGATATCATGATCTAGCATATGCCCATTACGTTATGCTTTTCAAAGGCACTGCAGCTGAAATACTTCATGGCCTGACACCCTCACCCACCTACCCAGCAGAAATGGTCTAAAACAAGGATTTAAACATAAAGCTACTGAACAAATATCCAACAGGAACTGGCCAAAAGCACTTCAATTCAGTCAGTAGATGCCAACGAATTAGCAGCAGAAAACTAAGCAATTGATTTCACTGTACTTTTCTAAGGCTACCAATTTCAAATTGACCAGTCATAGATATCCAAACAGTAAAAGAAAACGATACAGAATGTATGGTAGACAGCAGGTCTTTTATCTGAAACCACCTCTGCCAGATATTATGCCCTACCCCAGCCTCCTTCCCCATTTGTTTTATTCATTCACAGAGCAATTGAGTGTCAACCACATTGCTGTGGATCTGGAGTTACATGTAGGCCAGACCAGCTGAGGATGGCAAATTTCCTTCTCTGAAAGACATTATTTAACCAGTTGGATTTTAATGACCATCAACATTGTTCTTCATGGTCATCAGTAGATTCTTAATTCCAGACTTTTTTTAAATTGAATTCAAATGCCACCAACTGCCACAGCGGGATTCAAACCCGGTTGCCCAGAACATTAGAGATAACATGGTGTAGAGCTGGATGAACACAGCAGGCCAAGCAGCATCAGAGGAGCAGGAAAGCTGACGTTTCGGGCCCAGAACATTAGTTGAGTTTCTGGATGAATAGTCGAACGATAACACCACTAGGCCACTGCCTCACTATTTCCTGGTCTAAATTTTGTGAAACCGTTTTGCCTGGCCAGCTTGAATTTTTCACGATCCTGAAATCATTTTAAATTAAGAAAATAAACCGACCAATTCAAATTAAAATGCTTATTATTATTATTCATAGAGTTGTTTTTCTCATGTAAAACATGTGAGTTTTCTGTTCAGATTTTATATGGAATATGTTGCTGCTGCTTCAAAATTCTACTCTTCACAACCTCCAAAGGCCCAAGCCCCCTCCACTTTGCCCCCACTCCCAATCACCGCCTCACAGTTGTGAATAGCATTCTGATATGCAATTGCTTGGAAACTGCCCTTTAAACATGTCACAGAAATAGCGCAGGATTCAAAATGAGGTACAATTAGGTTTGGAGTTAAACTGTTACAGTGGCTATCTGCCATGTTGAATATTATTTCTCAACAATTCTTTCAAACTGGCAACCATCTTAAACACAGCAGGATATCATAGAAAAATATTTACTGGCATTGGAAGCAGTTTGCACAGTTATGGCTCTTCTATCTGACCTTTATTGAAGTATATGCATTCTGCTGCCAGATTTCCAAAGGCAAACACTTTTCCTAGACCATCATTTCAGGCAGTAATTATTTATTGATTTGCTCCACTTTTCTGTTAATTATATTAAGGCAGAAATAAAGGGAGATATTTGCTTTCTGTTTTTGAACAGTTGATATCACTCCTGCAACTGAATTTGAAAACTGTCGGCTCAAGGAGCACTCCAGGGGCTGTCAGCAAATAGTCTCCACTGACTAAGACTCCGATGAATCTAAAATTTATTTTTTTTTTAACCAATGCTCCTTTGCTCTAAAGAAGAGTACATTGTGATTAGATATTGCAGCATGCAAACAATCTAGAGATTCCTCCTTGGTCTGGGTAAGGAATAGGAGGATGTCATAAGGCCTAGAAGGGCAGCATTAGGGGCTATAGGAGAGAGGATAGGAGAATGAAGAGATCATGGGTGTGCCTTTCAACTCCTGTAGTTATAGGATGTCCCTCATCCTGTGAGCATACTCTACCAGCAAGTCCAAGCGCCTTAGCACTTTCTCCTTCAGACCCTGTTCCATTCTGCAAGGTGTGCCAACTGAAAGAGTTAATTTTTTCTGTGAGAATGTGCACAGGAAACCCACACAGAACCGTTGACAAAACTTGTACACTCCAGCACTAGATAGCTAAACCTGCAGATAGAGTAGGAGAGTGTATAACAAACAGCATCCTTAATGAGAAATTGTGTGTCAAATTTTTACAAAGTCATGCAGGGTCCATGGGAATTCCAAGGTGTTGGGTGGGGCTTGGATCTGGAAGTTCTGTCCCTGTTTCTAATGGATCCTATTTTTGCTGATGGGAGAAACGGGTAGGACATGATTCACAAATGAAGGAAACTTAAACTTAGTAAGATGATTTGGACAAGAGAGAAACACATGGAGAGCTAGTCAGGAGCCTAAAGTCTACCAATGTGAAAGTTAGGACAAATACAAATTAGCATGTGGAGAAACCTAATAGCATTAGGCAGTAGAGTTTATGGAATAGTCTTTCAATACAGGATATAGGATCAGGGCCTGATATATCTCTAAATATTATATATTATAACAATTAGTTTTAATTACGTAATAAACAATGTTAGAAAGAAGCCCAAGTGTCAGTAACTTGCTATTAAAAAGTTCAGCAACCTCTTCTACAACACTTGTCTGCTTTTCTTAAAACCATCCTTTTCCCATTTCAGTCCACAATCAAAAATATTTTAAAAAATCTTTATAACTCCCATTCTGAACTCTCTGTCCTTTGCATCTTCTGTGTTCTAATAAAATTCAAAGCAAGGTTGAAAAGCTGTACTTTTTAACTTTGATTAGATATTTTCCAGCCTTCTGAACTCAACATCGAGTTCAACAATTTCAATCCAGAATTTTGACTCTGTCTCCATTTTGTTTCCTTTTTCTCGGCTGTTTCTAGCTTTACTTTCTTGTTATTTTCTCATTTGTTTACAAACTGAAGCTTTGCCCTTTGTATTTCCTGTCAACAGCACATCTTTCATTCCTTTACCATTCTGGCTTTCCCCAGTTCTGATGAAATATCTACACTGTTTCTCTCTCCACAGGTGCTGCCAGGCTTGCTGAGCTCTCCAGGATTTTCTGCAATTGCCTGTTCATCTTGTGTTGATCAAAAATACATTTCTTAATAAAATGCAGTTTTGTTAACAAGTTGACAATTCGAATGTTCTCTCTCTCTTTAATGGTACACCTTGGAAGGACAAGTTCTGCAAAGAAGTCATCAATTTTCTTTTATAATTACATATGTAAATATAATGAAAATAAACAATCATAGTCTTAGAGTTAAACATAGATCAATACAGAAGGGAATGGAATCAGGGTTCCTAACTGATTGGAACTGAGATCCATGGTAAACATTATCAGTACTAGTATGGCACATCAGATTTAGTTAAACTAAGGATTATGATTCTTTTTTACAATGTTAAGTGGTGCAAATGAACAATTGTCACCAAGCTGTCTTGCTTGTGAGACAACAGGACATATTTGTAACCATTCAGCCTTTGAGTTTTTGCCTTCATTGAGCCAGAATCAGTTGGGGCCAGGCACATTCTCTCAAGAGTAACGTTGGATCTTCCCTGACAGATTATTAGTCACTGAAAGCAACTGAGTCCTGTTAGCAGCATCCAGGTCCTGGTAAATACTGAATTGCTGAAGAGTTAACCAAAAACTCTCTTCTTTCCCAATTTGAGGACTTTCCATCCATTACATTCATCTTCAATGGAGAAAATTATGAATTTGAAATATTCAGGTTTATTGCTACTTCTATTCATCAGAAGGAAACGCTTGGATAACTATAAATTTAAAGAATCAGTTTGCATACACAGTGAATGTAAATCAAATTTTATAACAGAATTTTATAACATATTATAACAATTTTTTATAACATAACTGGTATGTATCTACAAAATAAACTTTGGTACAATTTTTCTTTTCTGAAGAAGGGTCCCGACCCAAAACGTCAGCTTTCCTGCTCCTCTGATGCTGCCTGGTGTGCTGTGTTCCTCCAGCTCCACACTGTGTTATCGCTGACTCCAGCATCGGCAGTTCTTACTATCTCTTATATTTGGTACAAAGTTGAATTTGTACATTCTCCACCAGAGGGCAACCCTGCACTGACACTGTCAAAGCACTGTGCATCCATCACACAATCACTGAAGTGCAATGGTGCAAAAAAAGGCTACTTGGTCCATTCGTGTCTGCACCAGTTTTCTGAATGAGTGTCGTGACTTAGTGCCATTTTCTAGCCCTTATCCCTCAACCCAGCCCACAATTTCTATTTAAATATTCATCTAATGTCCTTTTGAATGCCTCGTTTGAACTCACATCCATCACGCTTCCAAACTGCATTTCTTAAAATTCATTCTTGGGATGTTGGCATCGCTGGCTAGGCCAGCATTTACTGCCCATCCCTAATTGCCCAGAGGGCAGTTAAGAGTCAACCACATTGCTGTGGGTCTGGAGTCACATGTAGGTCAGTCTACGTAAGGATGGCAGTTTCCTTCCCTACAGGGCATTAATTAACCTGATGGGGTTTTCCCGACAATCAACAATGGATTCATGGTCATCATTAGACTGTTAATTCCAGATTTTTCATTGAATTGAAATTCCACTATCTGCCATGGCAGGATTTGAACCCGGGTGTCTGGATTAATGGTCTAGCCATCTCCGCCCCCCGTCCAAAGCACTAACTCTGTGAAAAGGACATTTCCTCACCATCACATTTACTTCTTTTGCAAGTCACTTGAAATCTGTAACCTCTGGTTCTTTATTCTTTTACCTGTAATATAACTAGCAATCAAGTCTCTTCTTGAGCCTTGTCCTCTTCAAGGATAACAGCCGTAATTTCTCCAAACTATCCTCAGAACTATACTTTCTCATCCCTCAAACCATTGTAAACGTCTTTTACCCTTTCTCCTTGTATTTACATCCTTCCTATAACACAGAGTCCAAAACCGGCATTATACTCCAACTAAGATCTAACTGGTATCTTATACAGTTCAACATGTTCTCCCTGCTCTTGTTCTCTGCCCTCCGATTAATAAAGTTAAGGATATTTTATGCTTTCTAAACAGTTCTGTCCACCTGTTATGCTATTTATAATGACTAATGCAAATACATACCTGTGTTTCTCTACTACTGCACAAACTTTAGAGGAGTAGCCTTTATTTCATACTGTCCATCCATGCTCTTTGTACAAAAATATATCGCCTCACACTTCTCTACATTGACGTTTATCTGCCACAAACCTGTCAACGTTCTGCTGACATTTTGCATGGTCTTCCTCACAGTTGTATCATCCACAAACTTTGAAATTGACCCCTGCATTTCAAGATTCAACAGAACATTTGTAGGAATCAGGAAAAGCAAGGGTCCCAGTTCTAAGGAAGGGTCACTGGACCTGAGACGTTAACTCTGTTTTTTCCTTCACAGATGCTGCCAGACCTGCTGAGATTTTCCAGTAACTTTGTTTTTGTCCCAGTGCTGACCCCGGGAACTCCACTACAGATGTTCTTCCAGTCTAAAAAGTATATATCCATTAACCAATGCTCTATTTTCTGTCACTCTGCCAATCTTGTATCCACGTTGATTTTATGCCAAATGTTCTATGAGCTATGACTTCCTTCACACATCTGTTGCTGTGGCACTGAATTGAATATATTTTGGAAGTCCATATGCACCATGTTAAAAGCAACTCTCATCAACCCTCTCCCTAACCTCTGCAATGAGCTTCAGCAGGTTTTATTAACTGATTTACCCTTACAAAATCTGTGCTGGTTCTCACCATTTAACCCACATTTATCTCCTGTGATTATAAATTCTACCCTGAATATTGCTTCTAGAAGTTTCCCTTCTTTGAAATTTAAACTGACTGGTCTGTAATGCTGGGCTTACCATACAACATATTTTCGAACAAAGATGTAAAGTTTGCAAATGTTTGCTGCTCTGGAAGGGAAGACTCAAAGACTATGACCAGTGCCTCTGCAATTTCCACTCACACCTCCTTCAATATCAGCGAGGACTCAAACTCTTGGTCTCAGCACAGACTCAGAGAGGCGTCTTCTCAG
Source organism: Rhincodon typus (assembly GCF_021869965.1). NCBI lineage: Eukaryota > Metazoa > Chordata > Chondrichthyes > Orectolobiformes > Rhincodontidae > Rhincodon > Rhincodon typus. Next base: position 113,384,771 of record NC_063332.1, read on the forward strand.
CCTGGAGTACCAGTCTCCCGGCCTGGAGTACCAGTCTCCCGGCCTGGAGTGCCAGTCTCCCAGCCTGGCATGGCAGTCTTTCAGTCTGGTTTGGTGATCTTTTGGCCCTGCATGACCTCAGCATGGGCTTCCCACCTCGAAGTGATTCTTGAGCAGTCTCCAGGTGAAGCCCAGCATGGTCTGGAGTCAAGGCTCAGTGTGGGCTAGAACCTGGGCACTAGCATGGACTGGGCTGGAAGGACTGTCATTCTGAACATTTTATTTCTCTATTTGCTAATTTATTCTTACAATCTGTAATGCAGGACTTTTTATTTCTTTATTTTTCTTTTTTTTAATTTCCGAAGAACATGTACCGAAGAATTTGTACCTAAGATAGCGCCGTTAAATGGCGACTAGTAAACTCGTTTGAGTACATGTGACAATAAACCTAACTTAATGTTTTAGCGCAGATCTATAGCTTGGGTTTTGGCTGGAGTTTGTTGGTTGGTTTGCTGAGCTGACTGGTTTTCATGCAAACGTTTCGTCCCCCTTCTGGGTGACATCCTCAGTGCTGTCTAGCGTCCATTGAAGTCTACCCTAGAAGGGGGACAAAATGTTTGCATAAAAACCAGTCAGCTCCACAAATCAACCAACTTCAAATATCAAACTCAACTCAATTCCATATCCTTTGTTGTATCTCATCTAGTCCAGGAGTCTTGTCAACTTTAAATACTAATAACTCTTTCTCTTCAACGTTGAACCCTTTCTGTGACTGAGTTTCCTCTTCAATCTCAATTGCCTGAGTAACGTTTGCTTCCTTTATAAAGACAAATACAAAATATTCTTTCAATAACTCAGCTATGCCCCATAGCTCCATGTATAAATCTCCTTATTTTTTAAAGTGTCTAATTAGCTCTACTTTTAGTTTACCATCTTTTTACTATTTATATGCCCAACAAAGACTTTAATTTCCCTTTTATATTAGCTGCTAGTCATTCTCATAATCCTTATTTGCTTCCCTTACTTACTTCTTAACCTCTCTTATATACATTTATATTCAGCTGGATTCATAACTTTATTTTCCACTTGACACCTCCCTTTGGCGTACCTTCTCTTTATGTTATTTTCTACCTCGTTATAAATCCAAGGATCTATTCTTTCTCTTTTGAAGGAATGTATCTTGACAGTATTCAAACCATCTCTTCTTTGAAAGACCCCATTTTTCAACTCCTGTTTTTCCCACCAACTTCCAGGCTCCAATCTATCTGGCCCAGTCCTAATCTTACCCTGTTAAAGTCATCACTAAGATTCAGAGAGTCATAGAGATATATAGCACAGAAACGAAACCTTTGATACAATGCATTCATGTTGACCAGATAACCTAAATAAACCTAGTGCTATTTGCCAGCATTTGGCTCATATCCCTCTAAATCCTTCCTATTCATATGCCTGTCCAGATTCCTTTTAGATGCTGTAATTGTACCAGCTTCCACCACTTCCTCTGGCAGCTCATTCCATACATACACCACCCTCTGTGTGAAAATATTGCCCCTCAGGTCCCTTTTAAATCTTTCCCCATTCACCTTAAACCTACACCTCTAGTTTTGGATTCAACCACCCCACGGAAAAAACACCTATTTACCCTATCCATGCCCCTCATGATTTTATAAACCTCTATAAGATCACCCTTCAGCCTCTGACACTCCAGGGAAATTAGCCTCAGTCTATTCAACCTCTTACTATAGCTCAGACCCTCCAATCCTGGCGACATCCTTGTAAATCTTTTCTGAACCTTTTCAAGTTTCACAACATCCTTTCTATAGCAAGGAGACCAGAACTGCATGCAACATTCCAAATGTGGTCAAACCAATGTCCTATACATCCACAACATGACCTCACAACTCCTATACTCAATACACTGTCCAGTAAAGGCAAGCATACCAAGTGCCTTCTTCACTACCCTGTCTACCTGTGACTCCATTTTCAAGGAACTATGAACCTGCATTTCAAGGTCTCTTTGTTCAGCAACGCTACCCAGGACCTTACCATTAAGTGTGTAAGTCCTGCCCCAATTTGCCTTTCCAAAATGCAGCACCTCACATTCATCTAAATTAAACTCCATCTGCCATTCCTTGGCCCATTGGCCCATCTGATAAAGATCCTGTTTACTCTGAGGTAACCTTCTTCGCTGTCCAGTACACCTCCAATTTTTGTGTCATCTGCAAACTTACTAACCATACCTCGTACGTTCACATCCAAAACATTTATATAAGTGACAAAAAGCAGTGGACCCAGCATCAATCCTTGTGGCACACCAATGGTCACAGGCCTCCAATCTGAAAAGCAACCCTACACCACCATCCTCTGTCTCCTACCTTTGAGCCGGTTCTATATCCAAATAGCTATTTCTCCCTCTATTGCATGTGATCTAACCTTGCTAACCAGTCTACCATGAGGAACCTTGTCGAACGCCATACTGAAATCCAGTTGATCACGTCCACCACTCTGCCATCATCAATCCTCTTCGTTACTTCTTCAAAAAACTCAATCAAATTCATGAGACACGATTTCCCACGCACAAAGCCCAGTTGACTATCCCTAATCAGTCCTTGCCTTTCCAAATACATGTAAATTGTGTCCTTCATGATTCCCTCCAACAACGTGCCCAGCACCAATGTCAGGCTCACCGGTCTATAGTTCCCTAGCTTTTCCTTACCATCTTTCTCAAATAGTGGCACTATGTTAGTTAACCTCCAGTTTTCCGGCACCTCATCTGTGGCTATTGATGATACAAATATCTCAGCAAGGGGCCCAAAAATCACTTCCCTAGCTTCCCATGGAGTTCTAGGGTACACTTGACCAGGTCCTGGGGATTTATCCACCTTTATGCATTTTAAGACATCCAGCGCTTCCTCCTCTATAGTATGGACATTTTTCAAGATGTCGCTATTTATTTCCCCACGTTCTCTATCCTCCAATCCTTCTCCACAGTAATCACTGATGCAAAACATTCATTTAGTGTCTCCCCCATCTCCTGCGGTTCCACAAGTAGATAGCTTTGCTGATCTTTAAGCAGCTCTATTCTCTCCCTTGTTACTCTTTTGTCCTTATTGTATATGTAGAATCCCTTTGGATTCTCCTTAACTCTATTTACCAAAGCTATCTCGTGTCCCCTTTTTGCCCTCCTGATTTCCTTCTTAAGTATACTCCTACTGCCTTTATACTCTTCTAAGGATTCACTTGATCCCTACTGTCTATACTTGATATGTTTCCTTCTTATTCTTGACCAAAGCCACAATTTCTCTTGTCATCCAGCATTCCCTACACCCACCAGCCTTGCCCTTCACCCTAACAGGAACATACCGTCTCTTGACTCTCATTATCTCATTTTTGAAGGCTTCCCATTTTCCAGCCATCCCTTTACCTGCGAACATCTGACCCCAACTAACTTTTGCCTAATATTGTCAAAATTGGCCTTCCTCCAATTTAGGACTTTAACTTTTAGGTCCAGTCTATCCTTTTCCACCACTGTGTTGAAATTAATAGAATTATGGTCTCTGGTCCCAAACTGCTCCCCCACTGACACTTCAGTCACCTGCCCTGTCTTATTTCCCAAAAGTAGGTCAAGTTTTGCACCTTCTCTGACAGGTACATTCCACATACTGAATCAGAAAATTTTCTCATACAACACTTAACAAATTCCTCTCCATCTACGTCCTTAAGACTATGGCATTCCCAGTCTATCTTTGGAAAGTTAAAGTCCCCTACAATAACCACCCTATTATTCTTAGAGATAACTGAGACCTCCTTACAAATTTGTTTTTCAATTTCCTGCTGACTATTGGGTGGTCTATAGTACAACCCCAAAAAGGTGATCATCCTTTTTTTATTTCTCAGTTCCACCCAAGTAACTGCCCTGGACGTATTCCCAGGAATATCTTCCCTAAATACAGCCGTAACGGTAGTTCTAAACAAAAACACCACACACCCCCTCTCTTGCACCCCCTTTCAATCCTTCCTAAAAGCATCTTTATCCTGGAACATTAAGCTGCCAGTCCTGTCTATTCCTGAGCCATGTCTCTGTAATTGCTATAATATCCCAGTCCCATTTCCGCAACCATGCTTTGAGTTCATCTGCCTTACCTGTTAGGCCTCTTGCGTTGAAATAAATGTGGTTCAATTTATCAGTTCTACTTCGTTCTCTGCTTTGTTCCTGCCTGACCTGACTGTTTGAATTACTTTTTCTCCCAACTGTACCAGTCTCAGACTGATCACTTTCCTCACAATCTTCCTGGGTCCCACCAACACGTACGCTCCCTCTTACTAGTTTATATCCTCCCGTGCAGCTCTAGCACATCTCCCCACCAGTATATTAGTCCCCTTACAATTCAGGTGCAATCTGACCTTCTTATACAGGTCACTTCTAGCCCAGATGACATTCCAATGGTCCAGAAATGTGAATCCTTCTCCCCTGCACCAGCTCCTCAGCTACACATCCATTTGCTCTTTCCTCCTGTTCCTACCCTCATTAGCTCGTGGCACCAGGAGTAATCCAGATATTACTGCCCTTGAGGGCTTACTTTTAAAATTCCTGCCTAAATTCCAATATGCTCTCCTCAGAACCCCATCCTTTTCACTTCCTATTCACTTGCCCAGTTAATTTGTCTTACTCTGAATAGCACAAAGATAGAAGGAGGGACAAGTATTGTTGAAGAAGTGAGGACGCCACATAAAGACTTGCATAGGCTAGAAAAATGGGCAATGAAGTGGCAGATGGAATACAATGTGGGAAAGTGTGAGGTAATGCATTTGGGTAAGATCAAAGGTGGAGACTATTTTCTAAATGGGAAAAGGCTTCAGAAAGTTGAAGCACAAAGACGTGTGGTCCTAATTCAATGATTTGTTTAAGGATACAATGCAGGTTCATTTGGCAGTTAGGAAGGCAAATGCAATATTCATATACATTTCAAGAGGGCTAGAATACAAGACCAGGGATTTACTGCTGGGCTGTATAAGGCTCTGGTCAGACTGTATCTGGAATATTGTGAGCAGTTTTGGGCCCTGTATCTAAGGAAGAATGTGCTGATATTCAAGGGGGTCTAGAAGTAGTTTACAAGAATGAACGCAGGGGTGAAGGGCTTGTCAACCCTACAAAGTCCTCCATACTAAAATCTGAGAGCTAGTGCCAAAATTGGGAGAGCTGTCTCACAGACTAGTTAAGCAACAGCCTGATATAGTCACACTCACAGAATCATACCTTACAGACAATGTCCCAGACACCACCATCACCATCACTGGATATGTCCTGTCCCACCAGCAGGACAGACCCAGTAGATGTCGCAGCACAGAGGTATACAGTTGGGAGAGAATTGCCCTGGTAGTCCTCAACGTTGAAACTGGATCCCGTGACATCTCATGACTTCACGTTTAACGTGGCCAAGGAAACCTCCTGCTGATTACAACATACTGTCCTCCCTGTGTTGATGAATCTGTACTCCTCCACATTGAGCAACACTTAGAGGAAGTATTGAGGATGGCAAGGGCACAAAATGTACCCTGGATGGGGTTTTCAATGTTCACCACCAAAGAGTGGCTCAACAGTAGCACTACCTATCGAGCTGGTTGGGTCCTCAAGGACATAGCTGTGAGGCTAGGTGTGCGGCAGGTGGTGAGGAAACCAACAGGAGGGAAAAACATATTTGACCTCATCCTTACCAATCTGTCGGCTACAGATGCATCAGTTAGAGAGACCACGCACAGTCTTTGTGGAGATGACGTCCCGCCTTCACATTGAGAACAACATCCATCGTGTTGTGTGGTGCTATCACGTGCTAAGTGGAACATGCTTCAAACAGATCTGGCAGCTCAAGACTGGGCAGCCATGGGGCGCTGTGGGCCATCAACAGCTGCAGAATTGTATTGTACTAGAATGCAATCTACAACCTCATGGCCCGGCATATCCCCCACTCAACTATTACCATCAAACCAGGGGATCAAACTGGTTCAATGGAGAGTGCAGGAGGGCACGCCAGGAGCAGCACCAGGTATACCTGAAAATGAGGTGTCGACCTGGTGAAGCTACCAAACAGGACTACTTGCACACCAAACAGCAAAAGCAGCAAGTGATAGACAGAGCTAAGCCATCCCACAACCAAGGGATCAGATCTAAGCTCTGCAGTCCTGCCACATCCAGTCGTGAATGGTGGTCGACAAATAAACAACTCACTGGAGGAGAAGGAGGCTCTACAAATATCCCCATCCTCAATGATGGAAGAGCCCAGCACATCAGTGAAAAAGATAAGGCTGAAGAATTTGCAGCAATCTTCAGTCAGAAGTGCCAGAGGATGATCCATCTTGGCATCCTCCAGTAGTCCCCACCATTACAGATACCAACTTGATTCACTCCCTGTCATGTTAAGATATGGTTGAAGACACTGGATACTGCAAAGACTATGGGCCTTGACAATATTTCAACAATAGTACTGAAGACTTGTGCTCCAGAACTTGTGCACCTTTACAACTTCCAAACTCGCAGTAATTCCACTCAGTCCCACTGTACTTACCTCTCTCCTTCATACTACAAAGGAAATACGTTGATTGCATTCAGCATGCATGTGGCTTGAGGGCAAGTTTTACCCACTGCATTGTAATTCAGCAATAGTAGGGCATGACGAAGAAAGAATAATTGTTTGTTCTGTTATATTGTTGTTCAGTAGAGGAATCAAGGGGAATAAGACTGGAGATGGGGGTCATAAGATCAGCCCTAATCGAATGGTGGAGCAGACTCGATGGGGTGAATAGCCTACCTTTGTTCCTATAGGGTCATGGATTATTTGACATTAATATTTACGTTCCAACTGGTGGTAGCTACTTATGATACAATTGCTCTACACTAACATTCATGTTTTTAGTAACTGTACCATCACATAATAACTAAAATACCAGTCATATTTTAAATAAACACAAAAGGTGTTGGATAACCTCAGCATGTCTGGCGGCATCTGTGGAAACAGAAACAAAGTTAACATTTCGAGTCCAGTGTGATTCAAGCTGTGCTGGTGGAGAGGGAGGAATAGAGACCATGTATGGTGTCTCCAATTGGAAAATGGAGTCCATGAAAGAATCACCCCAATTTCCCAGTCAAGGCCTAAGCAGATTTGCAGCCCTCAGTCACAGGCCTCCTCCTGCTAGTTGAAAAGCTGTGGCCGGGCAGGAAGTAGGCCTTACGTGACCATCAATATAAAGGGTTTTAATTGGTCTACAGCAGATGGGCCAATGGATGCCTTCCTTTCTGCCTGTTAAGTCACAGCCAGTCCAGGTCAGACAGAGAGATAGGCAGCTCCAGAATCTGACAGCTATCTTCCCCAACCAGAGTCCCAATCTGCAAACCTACCCACAGGGAACTGCAAAATTGTGCATTCGGACAATCAAGAGATATAGGATAATAGTAGAAGATGAAGTTGCGGTATAAAATCAGCCACAATCTTGTTAAGTGGCAGAGTAGGGTTGAAGGGTCGAATGTTCCTATTTGATATATATTCTCCGGACTTCCACCTGAACTTCCACAGCAGCAGCAGATGTTGAGTGGTTCTTGCCAATGCTGCAGGGAAACTTGAACATTGGTACTCAGATTGTCCATTCTGGTCAGGTCCACACACACTGTCTTGGTGGAAAGGATCAGCTCCCAGGTTCTGCATAGCCTCCAGTGCCATGCTGAACTTGAACTGCTCCATGCTTGTTGAAAGTGACAGTAGGCTATCTGGCAAGGCTGTCAATCAGCAAAACAGCTCAGTATACATGCTCATCAGTGTACCCCCTAGCACCACATCAACATGCTCATCTCAGTCAGCTGCAACAAGTAGTATCCTTTCCCCTTTGGCCTGGCTGCAGCCCACTCCAATTCAGCAAGTCACCTTTCGTGGTTTCATGATTCTGCACCACCCTCTGAAGTTTGTGGAATTTCGGTGTCTAGAATGGTCGATCAAGTGATGGTAGATCTTCATCATTGGTGTGGTGTACCTCTTGTGCTGAAAAAGTGGCATTTCTTGAAACATTTGAAAGCAGAAAGGTGAGGGTTGGCAGGTGAGCAGAAAGTAACAGGTCACGCAGTCAGGTGTTTACATGTCACTGCGCCGATAGCAGAATGAGGGAGTATGGTGAGAAGGGCACAAAGCGAGACTGTACTATCTTCAGTGAACTGTGTTGAGGTTGGCTCCTGATACAGAGCACCATCTCCTCTGTCATAGAATCCCTACAGTGTGGAATCAGGTCATTCAGCCCATTGAGTCCACAACAACTCTCTGAAGTGCATCCCATCCAAACCCACCCCTCAAACCTATCCTGCATTTCCCATGGCTAACTGCCTAGCCTGTCCATTCCTGGATACTGTGGACAACTCACGTAAACTGCACAGCTTTGAACTGGGGAAGGAAACTGGAGCAGCTGGAGGAAATGCATGCAAACACAGGGAGAATGTACAAACTCCAACCAGACAGCTGGAATCGAACCTGGAACACTGGCGTCATGAAGCAGCAGTGCTAACCACTGAGCCACCATGCCACCCCAAACCCTGTCAGGTTAGGAAATGCAGTCTTGCCTGGCCCCCACTGTTTCTGTTCCATTTCCTGTGATTGTGCTGCAAGTGAGAGGGACTGACTGTGTTGCACTGCATTTAAATGATGTAACTTCCATAACTGGATGGCATGCAAAATCTGTGAAAGGCCGGTATGAGACTGGATTCTTTGGAATATGTACACGTGTGTGATACTACATCCAAAAGTTAGGCCTCAATCCTAATTACTACAAAATATGATAGAGTACAGTGCATTGAGCGACATGAGAAAAGTTGGAGGTGTATTTGGTAAGGGACGCCACGTGAAGTTGTATTCTCTGACAATGATCACACCTATAAATTCTGGTGGAATACGGCACAGATGACAACATAGTAAGAAGGTTGTTCGAGTTAATATTTTATTGCTATACAGCTTCTATCCGATCTGGCAGTGCTTCCCAGTAGATGTCTCCGTTTGTAAATGTGTTGCCAGTGCAGAGCTGAGTCATACAAAACCCAGAAAAGTCCATGAGGTGAGTTAGCTGATCACAATATCAGAGCAAGTCACTACTTGGTACCAGTTAATCTTCTCCCTGCAGTAATCAGCAACTTCAATTAAGAAACAAGGTTAGAGAGAAATAAGAAACTATCCATCAATCATATAATAATTGTCAAGTATGCTTTAGTAGGGCATGTGTAGACAGATAACACCAACTTGGGATGAAATACATGTATCATTCAACTAGTATGATAGTATTATTTTTCAGAAGAGCTCCTAGAGTGTCTGTGCTTGTGGAGTTTCTTTTTTAAAAAGCACTATACAATTAATTTTGCCAATTTACTGTTATGCTTGGTAATATAAGGCAGCTTGTAATATACCTAAGGAATTATTTGCAACACGTATTCCTTTGATTCCTTTGATTCCATGACTTTTGCATTTGTGACACTATTCATGTTAATATAAAAGCCTTTGTCATTCCAATTGTAGGAAAATGTAAATGGTGTAGTTGTAATGAAAGATGTGATATTTATATATATTAATATCTGTTTTGGAGATTGGATTTCAAATCAGTAGTGAGTGGGTATTGCTCTTTTGCTTTTGTTAAAGTGTTTAATAATTATATAGGTCAGTCTTTTCAGAACCATAATTTTGAAACAGTGTGTGGCAGAGAACAGATGATGGGAGGCGTCATAGAGAGTTAACAGTAGTTTGTTGATATTATGAGGTTTTACAACTGAAGAGAGAAAACATTGAAATACATTAGTTTATCTTTGGGTTAGATTTAGAAAGGATTGATTTTACTTAGAAAATCTCAGAGATGGAAAAGCTATAGGTTCAGTTTGAAGGAGATCTGAATGAATTCAAATTGAAGAATAGTCTCTCTTAGAAAGAGGTACTTGTGCAAAGCACTCAAAGGAGCAAGTTACCTCAGTATAAGAATCTCAGTTCTGGGAGTCAAAAACAAATAGCCTTACAGCTGAGAAACAAAACTGGAAAAAATCCATTAAATTAACTTAAGGTTTAACGGGGAAGAAAATTTCTCTGGAAAGTAATAGTGTTAGGGAGTAGATATTTTGATAACATGGTTTGTTTTGTTTTTATTCCTCTTGTCTGATAAACTTCTATTCCATTGTTAAACCCAAATCTGCAACTTATGTGCTTATGTCTCAGTGAATGACCACCATGTTAGATTAAGGGAAAAAAGGTCTATCAAGACAGGTTTCATTCTGGGATCTGACATTTACTTGTAGTAACATCAGCTGTGAATGTAGCATAGGTCCTGAGTGCTGAGTTCCCTGTGTGTTAGGAATATGGAGTGTAGATGGCGTCAGGAGAAGAGGATAAGAATTCATCATTGATGGAATTTATACAATGAACCTGAGAAAAATAACACAGGCTTTTCTGGGAATGTGTATGAGTGGGCGCTCTGTCTGCCTTCTCTAAAGACGGAAATCACAAAGGATAGCTATTGATGGAATGCAACTGGAGGACAATCCCCTCCCTTCCTCCTTGTTGGGACCACGGAATGACCATATATTGGATGATCTTGGGCTGGTGGGGTACAATGATTGGCTTTCAGGCCTTTAGCAATTCAATCAGATGATCTGATTTGGCGTTTTATTTTGTATGTTAATGGGTCAGAGTCAGGAAAGGGCATCAAGCCAGGATCCATAAAGAAATTGTTGCTGAAGGCAGAGGGAAGTCACCTAGCTTGTCATAGAAAGATATGCAGCAGGAGGAGGAGTGTGGCAGACATACCAACTGAAAATCAGTTTCTGCACGTGGGTTTGTTGTGCAACTGATCCTGTGAGTATATAATGTCGCTAAGCAGGTCGATAAAGATATTCCATGAGAAGTGAAAATAGTATCCAGCATCTGTGTCATTGTTGTTGAAACCTACAGGACAGTCAGATCCCTTATTTAAGGCTTCTATAACATCACAAACCATCAGGTGATGAATTTGAATATGATCTGATCTCAGGCATTCGATTAAAGCTGACTCTTAGTCTTTTTTGATAGAAATTGCTGATCAGCTACCAGCCGTAGATGCTGCAACAAGATTTAGCCACAAAAACTGATTTTAGTGGGCAACGTATATTCACACAATGCAGAACTCTGGAGAGATTTTAGAGAGCATACAAAGATTTTTGTATGGAATGATATGCCTGTCCTGCAAAATTTTTCACTGTACCTAGGTACATATGACAATAATAAATCAAATCAAAAAATGCATTTTTTCAAAAAGCATCTTGTGTAGAAAGCATACTGTTTAGTAACCAAGGAAGAAGAACACTCACATCAATGACAAGAAACACTTTGGGCTGAATCTTGACAGAAGTAGGATATGCTGGCGAAGGGGCAGTGATAGATATTGTGTATATTGCTATATTGTTGTTACAGCTAGAAACTAAAGTCTGCACACAAGTGTATCAATAAGAAACATTTCACAGTTATGTCCATAATGTGTAGCAGAAACCAGGAGGCACTAACCTGGTAAAGTCTGAAGCAGAAGCCTCTCGTGTGCAAGTACCCTGTAAGAATTAACAATGATCAAGAAGACTGACGTGTGACAGACATCACAGATCACAAATCAACATACCAGGCAGACGTTCAGTTCAGAATCCAAACTGTAAAGCTGTGATGGATTCTATGTCCCAAAGTAAGCTTGATTGAGAAGCTTAGCTTCCTGTCAAAGGCAAGGAGCATACTAGAGGACACTATAGTTGCAGCAAAATCACCAGCTGCTGCCAGAAGGCCCTGTGGTAGTGGCTGGGGAGGAACAATGGGTAGTGTCTGATCTAGACCTTGTAGGGTCGGATAGGGCAGTGTGCGGGGACGATTTGATGAGGAAAGCTTGAGGGGCCAGGAAAAGGTACTTCTCTGAGAAGCTATCCTTAACCCCCCTTTCTTCACTCTAATTTTGTCTCATTGTCTAAAGGTGCTAGTTGCTGCAGAGACAAAATTTATCTGGTGCCAGCTAGTAATTTCCTTGCATATTAAGATCAGCTAACTCAGCATGCTCTGAACCTGAGACCTTACTAAGTCCATATGACTCAGCTCCACATGGGCAACAAATTTTGTTATGCGAGCCATCAATTGCTATTATCACTTCAAAATCTTAACTATCATTACAAACTGTACCTTATACAATGATTGCTAAAGTAGCAAAGTACAGAGTTTAAGACTGTTTCAGTTGATATAACATAACTGATATCTGCTAGATAACTAAAATTTTAATTTGCCAAGGCCTAGACAATACAAATAAATACATTATTATCAGGGAGATCATCAGGGCTCTGAACTTGGTGATGTGCTATACATATATACTGCATCCAAGTTATCTTTTTATGTTAGTCTCCTTTTAATTCAGTGCACTGGAAATATCTGTGCCCTATTGCTCTCTGTTGGAAGACAATTCACCTTCAAGAAACAAGCCTTTGGAATACAAATTTCAGCTAGTGGCATTGTATTAGATTAATTGTGATTTTTATTGGTAAATGTAAAGAATTTAAGTAAAATAATACCATTATAACTACTATAAATCAATGAAAACAAATAATGTAGACAACTTGAAGAAAGCAAATCACTAAGATACAAACAAAATGGGTGTTGACTTGAAACTTAACTTTGCTGCTTCTTTTCATCCCTCATAGAAAAGCCAGATTTGCTGGGGTACTTTCAAAGTGTTCCATTTTTACTTTCAGATTTCCATTGAATTTTGCTTTTGAAATTCAAAGAACTTTAATTTTAAGCTGATGACCAATATCTTTCAAACGAGCAAATTTGTTCGATAGAATGATTTACAAATTCCAGAAATTATTTAACTGTAGTGATATTTGATTTTCTCAGTACTTCAAATTATTAGAATTGTATTTGAAAAATAATTATAAAACTGCTAACAATTTTTTGAAGAGTAAGGAAGGTGAGGTGCTTGAACCTTATGATATCATAGTCATCGATATCACAATTAACTTCAGCACGGTCTTCTAGAATAGATAGTAAGAACTGCTGATGCTGGAGTCAGAGATAACAGTGTGGAGCTGGAGGAACACAGCAGGCCAGGCAGCATCAGAGCAGCAGGAAAGTTGACGTTTCGGCTCGGGACCCTCCTTCAGAAATGGAATCAGCATTTCAGAACAGCAGAACAATCATTCGAAATGGCAACAATTTGCTTTTGCCTTAATGACGAGGCACCCGGTGGTAAAGAAGGCAAGAAAAGTAAGTAAATCCCACACCCGAGATCCCACAACCTCATGGGACATCCTGTTCACTTACTCAAAGATCTATGAGTTAAGAATCAACCTGTTCAGTCAAATGAAGATCTATGTCAGAAATCTGAAACCTTGAGTAGATGTCATTCTCAAATCAAGGGATAGCTGACAAATTTCTTTACTACCTTCCTTTAGTACACTTCCAAAATAGCTCTTTTATACATTTTGGTGTACAATTATTTAAGTAGCCTATGCACAACTCAGAATGGTTTTACACATATCCATTTGAATCCCTTATCGTAGCTCTTTACAATGACTCCAGTGAAATACCAATTAATAATTACAACTAATGTACAATTAATCCAGACCCTATACTTATCGTGGCAAAACAATGAATTTCTTCCATTAAAATCCTTCCACAATTAATATTCCCTTGCATCTACAATTCAATTGCATCTACTTCTACAATTTTCCCAACATACACCAGTACAACAGCATTGTATGAATAATCAATGGAATTTCTTGATCACTGGCCTTGCTCTTGAATAATTTGGGTTTTGGAGCAAGCTAACTTGCTGAGTCTATTTCAGGCTTTGCACTAATTAAGCACCAATTCAACAAGCAAGCAAGGCTGGCCCTCTTGTGATGCAGTGATAGGGTCCATGCCCTGGACCAGGGAGGCCTGGGTTCCAGTCCCATCTGTGCTAGAGGTGTGTAATAACATCTCTGAACAGGTTGATTGGACAATATTTCGATAAGCAAGTGTTTATAAGATTTACTCCCACATTAAGATTAGCATTCTGTAAAATTATTCTAAATGCAAAAGGGCAAGACACTTTGAAGTGTGCTAATGTGTTTTGTGTTATTTATAGTCACGAACATGCCGTACATAGTTTATCAGCTGCAGCAGAATCCTACTCCAAAACAATCTGCAACTTTATTGCCTGGTAATATCTCTGCCTCTACCATTACCGTCAAGCCAGGGGTTCATTCCTGATTCAATGAAGAGTGCAGGAGAGTATGCCAGGAGCAGCACCAGGCATACCTAAAAATGAGATGTCAACTTGGTAAAGCTGTAAACCAGAACTCCTTGCATGCCAACCAGCATGAACAGAAAGTGATAAACGCAGTTAAATGATTCCACAAAAAATTGATCAGATCTAAGCTCTGTAGTCTTGCCACATCCAGTCAAGAATGGTGGTGGATGATTAAACAACTCACTAGAGTCAGTGGCTCCACAAGTATCCCCATACTTAATGACGGAAGAGCCCAGTACATCAGTGCAAAAGATAAGGCTGAAGCAGTTGCAGCAATCTTCAGCCAGAAGTGTTGACTGCATGATCCATCTCAGCCTGTTTCAGTGGTATTCAGCATCACAGATACCAGTCTTCAGCCAAATCAATTCACTCCATGTGACACTAAGAAATGATTGGAAACACTGAATACTGCAAAGGCTATGGGCCTTGATAACACTCCAGCAATAGTATTGAAGGTGTGTGCTCCAGAACTTTCCGTTCCCCTAGCCAAGCTGTTGATATACAGTTACAATGCTCGCATCTACCCAACCATGTAGAACATCGCCCAAGTATGTCCTGTACACAAAAAAGCAGGACAAATCCAACCCGGCCAACTGCTGCTCCATCCGTCTACTCTCGATCATCAGTAAAGTGATGGAAGGTGTCATCAACAGTGCTATCAAGCAGCACCAGCTCAGCAATAACCTGCTCAGTGACGCCCAGCTTGGGTTCTGCCAGGACCACTCAGCTCCTGACCTCATTACAGCCTTGGTTCAAACATGGACAAAAGAGCTGAATTCCAGAGGTGAGGTGAGAGTGACAGCTTTTGACATCAAGGCTGCATTTGATGGACTGTGGCATCAAGGAGCATGAGCCAAACTGGATTCAATAGGAACTTGGGGAAAACTCTCTGCTGGCTTGAGTTATACTTGGCACAAAGCAAGATGGTTATGATTGTTGGACATCAGTCATCTCAGCTCCACAACATTTCAACAGTTACTCAGGATAGTACTCTCAGCCCAACCATCTTCAGCTGCTCCATCAATGACCTTCCTTCCATTGCAAGGTCACATGTGGGGATATTCATCGATGTTTGTCCAATGTTCAGCACCATTTTTAACTCTTCAGATATTGAAACAATGTCCAAATGCAGCAAGACCTGGTCAATATCCAGGTTTAGGATGAAGGGATATTTTTCAGGATGGCAACTGATGGAGTTCCACAGGGATCAGTTTTGGGACCACAACTATTCACCTTATACATTAACAATCTGGACAAAAGGAATTGAGGGCATTGTTGCTAAGTTTGCAGTTGACACAAAGATAGGTGGAGTGGTGGGCAGTGTTGAGGAAGCAGGGAGGATGCAGAAGGACTTGGACAAGCTAGGAGAGTGGACAAAGAAGTGGCAGATGGAATATAATGTGAGAAAGTGTGGGGTTATGCACTTTTGAAGGAAGAATAGAGGCATAGACTATTTTCTAAATGGGGAAACGTTTTGGAAATCTGAACCATAAAGGGACATAGGAGTCCTAATTTAGGATTCTCTTAATGTTAATATGCAGGTTAAATTCGCAGTTACAAGGCAATGCAATGTTAGTAATTCATTTCAAGAGAGCTAGAATACAAGAGCAGAGATGTACTGCTAAGGTTGTATAAGGATCTGGTCAAACTTCATTTGGAATATTGCAAGTGGTTTTCGACCCCATAAGCTAAGGACGGATGTGTTGGCTTTAAAGGGGGTCCAGAGGAGGTTTACAAGAATGAACCTGAAGATGAAGGGTTTGTCATATGATGAGCAGTTGAGGACTGTGGGTCTGTACTCAATGGAGTTTAGAAGGATGAGGGGGGATCTCATTGAAACTTACAGAATACTGAGAGGTCTGGATTAAGTAGGCATGGAGAAGACGTTTCAACTAGGAGAGACTTGTATTCAAGGGTACAGCCTCAGAGTGAAGGGACAACCCTTTAGAACTGAAATGAGGAGGAATTTCTTCAGCCAGAGCATGGTTAATCTGTGGGACTCATTGCCACAGGGGGCTGTGGAGGCCAAGTCGTTGAGTGTATTTAAGATGGAGAAAGATAGGTTCTTGTTCAGTAAGGGGATCAATGGTTATAGGGAGAAGGCCGGAGAATGGGGTTGAGAAACATATTAACCATAATCAAATGTGGAGCAGACTCAATCGGCCAAATGGTCTAATTCTGCTCCTATATTTTATGGTTTTATGAAAAGTGGCAAGTAACATTTTTGGCACACAAATGCCAGGTAATGATCAACTGCAATGAAAAAAAGCATCCAACAATTGCCCTTTGACATTCGACCGCATCACCATTAATGAATCTATATCTATCAACATCCTGGAGTTACCAGTGACCAGAAACTCAACTGGACTTGCCATATAAATATTGTAGCTGCAAGAGCAGGTCAAAGGCTGAGAATCCTGCAGTGAGTAACTCACCTCCTAACTTCCCAAAGCCTGTCCACCATCTTCAAGTCAGGAGAACAATAGTATATTGCTGGATGGGTGCAGTTCCAACAAGCTTGACACCATCCACGACAAAGCAGCCCACTTAACTGGCACTACATCCACAAACATCCACTCCCTCCACCACCAATACTCACTAGAAGCAGTGTGTAATATTGACAAGATGCACAAATTCACCTGGATTCCTTAGTCACCACTTTCCAAACACATGATCACTTCCATCTAGAAGGACAAGGGCAGCATGTACATGGGAACACCACCACCTGCAAGTTTCCCTTTAGGCCACTTACCATCTTGACCTGGAAATATATTATCATTGTTTCACTGTTGCTGGGTCAAAATTATGGAACTCCCTCCCTGATGGCATTGTGGATCTACTTACAAAAAAATGGACGGCAGTGGTTCAAGAAGGCAGCTCACCACCACCTTCTGAAAAGCAAATAGAGATGGACAATAAATGCTGACCCAGCTGTCGTTACCTACATTCCATAAGTAAATATTAATAAGAAGTGTTAAGAATTTGAGGGGCTTCCGTATAAATTATGATCTCTGAGGAAAACTGAACATTGCTATTTAACACCAGCTTGAGAAGGAAGGTTGTTGTGGTTTTCCCACTAAGTAAAATCTAGTGAGAAGATGATCCAGGCCCAGTTTTCAGCAAATCCAGCAACATGTTAATGAGACCATGAGGTTAATATAGCCAAGGCCTCTCTTAATCAACATCATGTGGGCTTCTGAGATATGTCATCAGCCATATGCCCTTCTGTTTCTTTTTCTCTGTTTACTCCAGTCTCTCTTCTTTTGATTGTATTAAGATTCTGGTTCATCCTTCAGATGTCAGCTCTGAACAGAAGTGTTTCTTCCAGTTACATTCAGGTAAGCTAACAAGTTAGTGATGACACTGGTTACCTCAGTCCAAATCAATAGTGGAGCTGAAGCCATTTGTTAGGCTGGTTCACATGTATGCAATGGTCTACTACCTGATTCTAGCATTGATAAAGGTTGCCTCTTTCCTTTGGCCTTCACCAATATTGTAGGCTGTGCACTTAACAGTACAAAGTCACAACCTGATTGATATTGAATGTAAACCACTGGGTGAGATCATAAATAGGGCACTTTCAAAGCCAAAGAACTGTGCATTCAACCTTTGGTACATCTGGATTATCTGGATTATCCTACATTTTTGCTTCTTTCATTCTTCACCTGCCCTCTACTAATTTGCTCTCTCCCTGCCAGTAGTCTAATGAAAATTTTTATATTCTATGTTAGGATTACAAAGAATTACACAGAACCTACAAACCAGAATAAGTCTATCCATTCCAACTAGTCTGTGCTAGTGCTTATAATAAATGAGTGTCCTTACACTCCACCTACCTCAGCCCAGCCTTTCATTAGATCTTTCTATTCCCTTTACTCTCAATAAATTCATCCGTTTCCCTTTTGTAAATATCTAAGCTAATTGCCCCATGTATCTTGTACAGTGATAGCTAGGCTTACAAGTTTGAAAAGTGTGTAATATTCTCACATGTATAAACCTGCATAATCGACTTTATTTGCGTAATTCTAAATATACACACTATTTAAGCAATTTTTGGTGCCTGATTAAACGTTAATGCAGTAACGTGGTCACAGAACGCTAACATTTAACCAAAGTAAACCAACAAGCAAGAATCGGAAGATGAACAGTAAGTTAATTATCTGGGCCTTGTGTACTAAATTATAATAATTTAGTTAGTGTCTTTTAACAAAAATCTATATGATGTATTTAATACACTGAAAATTAGGGTGTTTATGGTTAGATGGAGGGGAAATGAAAGAAGGAAACAGATGCCAATGAAGAAGTGTCAAGGTAGCGATGGAAGGCATGACCAAACTGGTTAATGTTTCAGGAAATGTTTGGAAGTGTGGCAAAACAGGGTAGGTGTTTAGGAATAGAATATGAAAGTTTGAGGCTTTGATGGCTGATGCTATTATTGTCAATGCTGAAGCAAAAGGAGGAGGAATTATACATAGAAGTCTAAACTTGAAAATAAAATTGTTTCAGAGTTAGGGTAAAGAGAAGCCTAGCAGAGATTTGCAAAATAAATGAGCTTAATGAATTGGAATCAAAACTTGTTGTGGTATAAGATCTGGTTGGCAGGTGTTGGATAAGGCTTCCTTTATAAAGGACAGAATAGAACACCATTGGGAAAGCAGACATTGAAAATAACATGCCACTATAACAATAAATAATTTCCAAGTTTCAACTCAGCTTCTAAGGCATGGCCGTACTTATAGATAAATGACTTGCTGGTGTAAGAACAGATCCAGAAAATGGAAGATTTCTGAATTATCCAATTAAAATATTCCACCTTGTGCACAAATTATCTTTCATTATTAATTAACAATGTCTTAGATAAAACACCTAATAACCGATAAGTTGGATTTTGCACTCATGACATAAAGTACAACTAAAGCAAGTACATGCACTGGGATAGATAAATTAATTTCCAGTTGAAAGACTGGTCTCCCATTAATCCCTTTCATGAAAATAATTGGTATTAATTACCGAAATTTAGAAGTTTATTCATTTCCACTAATGTTACCTTAGTGTGAAAGCTTTGCAATTATATCTACTTCGACAGTATGTCTACAATAATTTACTGTATATTTTCAGTTCCCTTCTTTCAGCAATTAGCTCCATAATGCAGTGGGGAAGAAAAACTCCAAAGCACAGAAGAATTATGACCATCCAATTCTAAGTTAAAGGGCTCTGAATGAAAACTGTTAAAAATTCTAAAATATATTTCTATTTTAGTCTTAAGGAGCAGTTTAAGAATCGGTGAAGGCTGATTTTGCAAGCTTCTCCATTTCTAGCAAAATATTTAAAATCTAAATATTTAAATTAGATGAAAATGAAGTGCATATCTGGGTGGGATCAGTAGGTTTAAACACCAAAAACACCATTTCCAGCAGACTACAGCAAAATGTTAACATATCCTTTAAATGTGTTGCAGATGCCACTAAATTGCATATTCCATTCATACAAACAACTATGAACAGCAAAATATCCATTTCTAGCAATATGCCTAAAATCTCTTCTGGATGCAACCAAGTCTCTTAATGTTGGTCACCACATGCATTTTTCCTCAAACAAAAGCAAACTA
This sequence comes from Rhincodon typus, assembly GCF_021869965.1. Lineage (NCBI taxonomy): Eukaryota > Metazoa > Chordata > Chondrichthyes > Orectolobiformes > Rhincodontidae > Rhincodon > Rhincodon typus. The sequence goes on from NC_063332.1 coordinate 113,404,659, forward strand.
CTGCAGACGCTGGAAATCTGAAATAAAAACAGAATGTGCTGGAGAAATTTAGGAGATATGATATTCTCCACAATGTATTGTTATTATTACATACTTTTTTTTCAACATGTAGCTCAAGAAGTGGTAATTTATTAATTTGTTCATCATACTAATCCATCCACTCTATTCATACGAGACACAAGTTTCAACTCAGCTTCTAAGGCATGGCCGTACTTATAGATAAATGACTTGCTGGTGTAAGAACAGATCCAGAAAATGGAAGATTTCTGAATTATTCAATTAAAATATTCCACCTTATGCACAAATTATCTTTCATTATTAATTAACAATGTCTTAGATAAAACACCTAATAACCGATAAGTTGGATTTTGCACTCATGACATAAAGTACAACTAAAGCAAATACATGCACTGGGATAGATAAATAACATGGTATTTGTGTTGTGAACTTTTCAGATGTATTGGTGACAATGTAGATTTAACCTGACAGCACACCACATTTCTGCATTATAGTCAAAAGGGTATTATTTACATTGAATATTTTAAAATGTCAAAAATATTTAAAGCTTGAAATTATACTTTGTGATAACAGCAGGGTAATGTAGGAAATGTCTTCATCAGTTATTTTAATAGAAGTATTGAGATATTTATTAGTCATAACAGCATCTGTTGAGATAGTGAAAAGAACAGTGTAATTTGGAAAACTGTGAATGACAGAATCAAAATGTTAGAAAATGTGCTAACAATAAAACCTGATTAAGCCACACAATTGCTCAACATTTTGCCAATATATAGAATGATCCAGTTTAACTATTATATCTATATGTCAGTTCACTTTCACGATAGTTATGCATTTGTTGCTATGAATTTAAATTACAAAACACAGTAATAAGACAACGATCTTTGTATCTCACATTGATAGTAGGTAGAGATAAGCAGTTGATAACATCTGATTTTAAAAAAAAGTGCAGTTGCGTAATCTACTCCAGCTATTCCTCCACTGATTGCAATATGGTCACTGCACATATACAGTTGTGGCCTGTGATGTTACTTGGCCGCAAAAAGACAGGCTGCAGGAAGCATATTCAGTGTGTTCTATGTGCAGGAACATCACTATCAGCACAGGGATAGTAGGAACTGCAGATGCTGGAGAATCTGAGATAACAAGGTGTAGAGCTGGATGAACACAGCAGGCCAAGCAGCATCAGAGGAGCAGGAAGGCTGACGTTTCGGAGAAGGGTCTAGGCCCGAAACGTCAGCCTTCCTGCTCCTCTGATGCTGCTTGGCCTGCTGTGTTCATCCAGCTCTACACCTTGTTATCTCTTACTATCAGAACAGGGGCTGCCTCAAGGATCCAGGAAGGTGAGGTGGAGACTGGAGCTCTGGCAAGAAGAGGAGAGAGGCCAGGAATAAAAATGGGGACAGAGAAAGGCCTGCACCAGAAGAAGGAGTGAAGGTGGTTTCGGGTTGTGTGGTGGCCTGTACTGGGAATGGATATGAGTAGGGTGGGAATCCCTGTAATGGGAGCGTGCTGTGTGGTGGCCTACATTGGAAGCCAGCCTCCATTTTTTTCTGGGAGTGAGGGAGGCCAAAGGAGGAGTGGGAGAGTGAATGAGGCCACCAGGAGAAAACTAAATAAACAATTTTTTTTTTAAATTTTGCAGTACAGGTTATTGTACATCCTGGCAACACACCAGTTGAGAATGATATCAGATTTCTTTCAGTTCTTTAAGTTGCTTAATTCATAAGATATTCTGCCTTTACTTTACAAAGAAATATGCTAATATTTCTGAAGATTGGCATACTAGAATATCATGCCTTTTTTTGTTTAGAATGATCAGCTAATCTTATCAAGTCCTACCCCTTAAACTTTTAACACACTTACATAATATTCAATTATAATGTCCTTGTGAGGTAACTGAACTTTACCCAGCCACATCACGATCTTACTGATAAAACCCTCACTGTGATTAACCTGTAAGCTTTAAAAGCTGAGTTGGGAGAAGAGATTCCACACTGACTGGCTGGAGGAGCTCACTCTCATTAAAATATGGCATTCAACGGTACCTGGAAGGCTGAAAGAAATGACAACTATGATAAGTTTATGGAACAGATGGGTGAGTATGACATTAAAAATTCAAATAATACGTAATTTGTAAATTTATTCAAGCAAAAGAAATTAATGCAAGCAATTTTCAAAATTGTTTTCATTGCAGAAAATGTCACTAAGATAGAAAATAATCTGTTTTGCCAGTAAAAGTGTCAACGGAATTTAGTCAGTAAGAGGTTACTGTATCTTATTCTGCCATTAGAAATTATGCACTATTAAATGAATAATAAAATCATAAATTAACTATTTTTCTCCTGCCATTAAAATACTTTTGCAAAAGGAGGGAAAAGCCAGGTTAGCCATTACAAGTACAAAACAATCCTAAATTTTAAAGGATCTTATTAGTGACAAACATAAATTATTGGCAATTTAGCTTCTTCATTAGTAACACATAAAGCAAATTTGTGAGAAACCAATTTACACCTGAATTGATTACAAATCTTCAACTGTAATTGAATAAACTTGAATATGAACATTGAATGCATGATGTAACATTTTAAAACAATTACTGTAAAACAATTACTGTTGCAAGTTGGCAACAAAAGTTATTGTTTTTAATTCCAGTTCAATTTGGTTTTCGTCATGATTCGCAAAATATACTATAACCGTCTGCCTAATTTGAATTATTTGCAATGTACATATTCATGATTACAAAGGAGAAAGAAAATGCTACAACCTGTATTTAAAAATAGCCTGATTCTATTTCAATTTAATAACAACACAATCCTCCTTTTAATCCCCAGGAATAAATGTGGTGAAAAGAAAGCTTGCCAGCCATGATAACCTGAAGCTTACAATTCACCAGGATGGGAATAAGTTTACTATCAAAGAGTCCAGTACCTTCCGAACAACAGAAATCGAGTTCACTTTGGGAGTAGCATTTGACTACTCACTGGCAGATGGAACAGAAGTGAATGTAAGAATCAGAAGAGCGTTTATTGCTATTGAGCAGATTAATTAATCTGTGCAATTAATATGATTTTCTTGGGAAGAGTTGAGAAAAACTGAAGTTAATTTGTGCCTGTTCCTTGTTTAACTGCATTGTTTCTGTTCTGTCCATCCCAATATGAATTTAATTAGCTTTATCATATCAAAATTGTGTTCATTTTGGGACTAAGAGGAAGTAATTCTTTGTTCCAGGGTTCATGGACTTGTGAGGGAAACAAGCTTGTTGGAAAGTTCACCAGAAAGGACAATAACAAGGAGCTCCTGACAACAAGGGAAATTGTTGGTGATGAACTTGTACAGGTAAATTCATTGCTGGTTGGCAGTTAGATATTTACTCATAAATAATATCATGAAGCACAGTTTGTATTCAAATTCTAGTAAAAAGAATTGCAATTAACTTTAGCAGTTTTTTTAGTATTCCCTTATTTCTGTGAATTTTTATAAATATCTTTTTAAGGTCTTCATGAAGAACTTGTATTTGCAGAGTGCATCTTCAGAACACCCCAAAGCACTTCACTATAATTCAACTAACTTTGAAGCGTAGTAACTGTTGCATTCATAACAAATGCAAGAGGCAATATCAGACAAAGATATTACAAACAGCAACTAAATATGGGGCATATTATTATCATTTTTAGTGATTTGGTTGAGGGCATTTCTTAGGCAGCAATTCTACCTGGGATCTGCCATCTCCAGTTTATATGATAGATCTCCAACTGTACAACCCCCACCTCATTACCACATTAAAGTGCCACCTAGATTATGAGCCCAAGGCCAGAGAGCCAATTGAACATACAGCCTTTCAATTCTGAAAGAATCGTACCATTATGCCAAGCCACACCTTTAACTCCAGTCCTAATCAGAAAACTGGCTTGGAAGATTTATGAAATCTACCAACTTAAGGTGAAGCTCAAGAAATAATGTCACAATACTGTCGTAACCTGGGGATAGAGAAGGTGGACTGAGAATTTTACCTGTTAAGTTTCTCTGCGCTTGCCTCAAATGATTTTCCTGCTCAGTACCATTTGAATATTTTGTTGATGGAATGTGATTCTCACCCACATAAGGTGTAGTTTAGGGCTAATGGAGATATTGCTGAGGCAGCATGATCAATTCCATTTCCTCAGGGCCTTTCAAATGTGAATACTGAAGCATATTTTTAAAAATCCCTTTAACTTGAAATACAATATTTTTTAACAAAAACATCTTGTCCCAGTATTAACGTCAGCATAGAACAGTTCAACACACTTATCTTTACTGTGGTGAAATGTTACCTTAGATTTAAAACCAGAGTAATGACATTTATAAAATCTCTTACAGGCTTATTCATATGAAGGAGTTGATGCCAAAAGATTTTTCAAAAAGGAATAGATACCTGTTATTGTGACAACACCATTGCAATGTATTGCTAAACGTGCTCGTGTCACAAACCTGCACTGATGGATATCTAACTCAAGTAATTTCATTAACTGTCCGGCCCATAATAATAACTGTGACAAAACAAAAACAGAAGCCGACATCTCACATCTCCCTGAAGTTTGGCAAATGCCAGTGAATATGCCCTCATTAATTCAGCGAATGAGGAGGTGCAAGGATTAAATTGTATGGGTTGAAGTGAAATTTGATGTTTTTCAACAAGAAATAAAAGTTTTCTATATTGCTAAAATGTTGTGATTGTTTATTAGCATAGTAAGAAGTACTCAATGTAGTACAATTGCAAATGCTTCCCACAGTATACATATAAAGTCTGTGGGAAAACATTTCCCCTATTCTGCTCACAATGATTACTTAAATAGTTTCTTTCATTTCATACAATCATAGAACCCCTACAGTGTGGAAGCAGGCCATTCGGCTCATGATCCCTCCGAAGAGCATCCCACCCAGACCCACCCCCGACCCTAGCCCTGTAACCCTGCATTTCCCATGGCTAATCTACCTAGCCTGCACATCCCTGGACATTATGGGCAATTTAGCATGGCCAATTCACCATGTCTTTGGGCTGTGCAAGGAAACCAGAGCACCCGGAGGAAACGCATGCAGACATGGGGAGAATGTGCAAACTCCACACAGACAATCGGCCAAGGGTGAAATCAAATTTATTTTGCTTTTTCTGCTGATATTAATTCATGTGCTGAATATGGTTACTTTTGACCTTCATTTCATGACTAAGAAAGTTGCTTTTCATTTTAAATTAACAACTACTGACTGCATTGCATAAGCCAAGAAATTCCAGAAATGTTGGTTTCTGCTGAAACCATCTCTGACATCTTGGTTCACTGCCATCAATCCTCCTTTCTGGTATGAGTCTAGAAAACTAATACCACATGGGAAAGGATGACCATGTGATGTCTCAGAGAGAAGATAAGCTCAATCTTGATAAACAGTAAATAGGTTTGTTTCATAATGCTCAGTAACTAGTTAAATAGATGATTGTCTCTTATACAGCATTAGGCTCAAATTAAGAGCAGTTTCACATTACAGCTACTAAAACATTCTCATTCAACTTTAGTGACCAGCACGGAATTCTAACAACTCTGGTTAGCTCATCTCAAAGAACAGACCTTTATATCCTGACAGACAGAGCCTATTTAATGATGTCAGTTAACCCTTTCAAATCAAACTGCCTTATGCAACAAAAAAAATTGAATCAGTAATACTATTTCTGAATAGTGAGTACAGTGGCCATCACTAAGGAGAAGGTGCTGGGGAGGCTGAAAGATCTGAAAGTGGATAAATCACCCAGATCAGATAGACTACACTCCATGGTTATGAAGGATATAGCTGAGGAGATTGTGGAAACATTGATGGTGATCTTTCAGAAATCACTGGTGTCAGGGCAGATTCCATTGGACTGGAAAGTGGCTAATATAACACCCCTGCTGAAGAAGGGAGAGAAGCAGAAGACAGGAAACTATTGCTCAGTTAGCTTGACCTCAGTTGTTGGTAAGATTTTGGACTCCATTATTAAGAACGAGATTGCAGTGTACGCGAAAGTACATGGTAAAATAGGGCTGAGTCAGCACAACTTTATCAAGGGGAGGTTACGCCCGTTAGAATTCTCTGAGAAGGTAAAAAGCAAATTAGACAAAGGACAGCCAGTAGATGTGATCTATTTGGATTTCCTGATGGCTGTTGACAAGGTGCCACAAAGGAAAACGCTAAATAAGATAGAGTCCATAGTGTTAGGAGCAAGGCACTGGTAAGGATTGAGGAATGGCTAAATGGCAGAAGGCAGACAGTGGGGATAAACAGGTCTTTTTCAGGAAGGAACCTGGTCACTAATGGAGCTTCACAGGGGTCTGTGTTGAGACCCCTCAATAACGCATTCTGTTATACGTTAATGATCTAGATGAAGGAATTGAGGGCATTGTTGCTAGGTCTGCAGATGAAACAAAGATAAGTGGAGGGGACAGGTAATGTTGAGGAAGCAGGGAGGCTGCAGAAGGTCTTGGACAGGCTAGGAGAGAAGTGGCAGGTGGAATATGAAGTGAGAAAGTGTGAGGTTATGCCCTTTGGTAGAAAGAATAGAAGCATAGAATATTTTCTTTACAGGGAAAGGCTTTGGAAATCTGAAGCACAAAGGAACTTAGGAGTCCTAGGTCAGGAATCTCTTTATAGTTAACAGGTAGGCAGTTGGCAGTTAAGAAGGTAAATGTAATGTTAGCATTCATCTCAAGAAGGCTAGAATAGAAGAGCAGAGGTGTACTGCTAGGACTGTATAAGCCTCTGGTCAGACTGCATTTGGAATATTTGTGAGCATGTTTGTGCCCCATATCTAAGGAAGAATGTGCTGCCATTGGAAGTTGTCCAAAGGAGATTTATAAGAATGATCCCTGGGATGAAAGGCTTGTCTTATGAGGAGCAGTTGAGGACTCTGATTCTGTACTTGATGGAGTTTAGAAGAATGAGGAAGTTCTCTTCAAAATTTACAGAATACTGAGAGGCCTGGAAAAGATACACAGAAGATGTTTCCACTAGTAGGAGACACTAGGATGCGGAGGCACAGCCTCAGAATGAAGGACCATTTAGAACTGAGATCAGGAGGAATTCTTCAGGAAGTCAGAAGAACTCATTGGCGCAGCACGGTGTGGAGGCCAAGTCATTGAGCTTACTTAAGACAGAGATAGATTAGTTCTTGATTAGCAAGGAGATCAAGAGTTACAGGGAGAAGGTAGGTGAATGGGGTTGAGAAGCATAACAGCCATGATCGAATGGTGTAGCAGGCTCAATGGGCCAAATGGCCTGCTTCTGCTCCTCTATCTAATGACTGCCTGCATGGTTGGAAGTGACTAAGCACTTGAGCAGCCACAGAATCATGACCCAGTCTTTGATGTGTAGGAAACAATTTAAGAACAATCGGATCTGGAAAAGGGACTTACGATTGCTGATTGACATTCATGTAATGGTTAATTTTCTGAATTCTTTAACTCCAACTTGCCAAACATACTCCATCAAATTCTTGATTGATAGGGAGTCAAAAGGTATAGAGAGTTACCAGAATAGTAAAGCTGAGGCCACAATAACCATGACCTTACCAAATGGAGTTGGCTCAAGGGGTTGAATATCCCACTTCTAATTTGTAAGTTTAAACATTACTTCTCACCCAGTCTTCACTTGCTATGAATCTCATTTATTCATCAACTGCTTCCCCTTATCTCAATACTTATATTATGAGATATGTCTCAAAGTCAGCCTCATTGGATGTCCTGTTGCCATTCATTGGGAGAATACGTGACCTTCAATCACTTACAGCTCTAGTTTTACTCACTGTGGGAACAGGGAGTGTAAATCATAAGTGAGAGCTTTTCAGCAATTTCTGTTTTCGTTAATAATTTAAAGTAGTTGTAATTCATCAAAGTGAAGAACGTCACGTTATTCCATTTATACCTCACCTCCCAGAATTTTGCCCACACAATCAACTTATCTATAACCATTTGCATCCTCCTAATACGCACTTCACAACACACTTTCCTACATATCTTTGTGTTATCTAGAAATTTAGCTACAGAGCCTTTGCTCCCCTTACCTAATTCATTGATACAATTTGTAAAAAGCTCAGACCCTTGCACAGATCTATACAAGACACTACTTGTCAAATACTGACAATCAGAAAATGATTATGTACTTAAAAGGTATGAAAGATTCAGACGCTATAGAGTGGAATACAAAAGATGTGGGGCATTGCTCTATTGTTAAAGGAAATCATTGCTGCAGTAATGAGGGAGGATGTCCCAGAAGAGTTTTCAACCTTGAATGTAGCATAGAAATAAAAAAGGGGCAGTTAGTTTGCTGGGATTATACTATTGGCTTCCCAACAATCAGAAGGAGATAGAGAGGCAGATATGTAGGCAAATCATGGAAAGGTGTGAGAGAAACAGGGTCATAGATGTAGGGGATTTCAAATTTAATAACATTAACTGTGATTGCCTCAGTGTGAAAGGATTAGATTTAGTGGATTTTTTAAAGGAGACCTTTTTGCGTCATAACGTAGATAGTCCGACTAGATTTGGGGCACTGCTCGACATAATCCCAGGGAATAAAATGATTAAAGTTTCAGTGGGTGTGCATTTCAGGGACAGTGACCATAACTCTGTAAGATTCAAAAGTCATTATGGAAAGGTATAAGGACAGCGCAGAAGTTTCTGAATTGCTGAAAGGCCAATTTCACTATCATTGGACAGGATTTGGCAAATATAGACTGAGAGCTGATACTTGCACACAAACCTACATTTGGAAAGTGGAAGTCTTCTAAAAGTACTTTAGTGAGAATTCGGGGCCAGTGTGTTTCTCTCAGAGTGAAGGGCAAGGGCAGCAAGTCTAAGGAACCTTGGATGTCAGGGGATACTGAGAGTTTAAAAGAAAAAGAAGGAAACACATGTCAACTACAGCACTTAAAAACATGGGAGGCTCTTCAAGAGTATAGAAAGAGTGTGGGGAGTTGCTTAAAAATATAAATTAGGAGGACAAAGAGGGACCACAAAATATCTTTGACAGATAGGATCAAGGAAAACAATGTAAGCATTTTATAAGCATATTAAGAATAAAATGATTACCAGGGAAAGAGCAAGGCCTATTAGAGACCAAAGGGGGGACCTGGGCATGGAGCCAGAGGAAGTGAGTGAGTTGTTAAATGAATACCTCTCATCTGTATGCACTGAGGAGAGAGATATTGCAGCAGAAGATTTCATTTGGGATAGTGATGCTCAAGGACATGTCAAGATTAATAAGGAGGAGGTATCAGATGTTTTAATGAGCATACAGGTGCTAAACACCCAGGGCCTAATGCAATGTATCCCGGACTGCTGTGGGAGACAAAGGGGGAGATAGCTGGGGCCCTGGTGGAAATATTTAATACTTTTCTGGCCACAGATGAAGTGACAAATGACTGTAGGGTAGCTAATGTTGTTCCTTTGTCCAAGAATGGCAACAGAGTTAGGCCAGTTAATTATATACCAGTTAGTCTGACGTCAGTGGTGGGGAAATTAGTGGAAAAAATTCTGAGGGACAGGATTAATCAATGGTGGAAAGGCAAGGATTGATCAGATAAAATCAGCATGGATTTGTTGAAGGGAGATCCTGTCTGACTAATTTTATTGAGTGAGACCAGGGGATCTGAGGCAAGTTGAGAAACTGGATCCAAAATTGGGCTTGCGAGTAGGAGGCAAAGTTATATGGTGGTGGGATGTTTTTGTGATTGGAAGCCTGTGACCAGAGGTGTACCACAGGGATCGGAGCTGGGACCCTTCCCGTTTGTTCTGTACTTTAATGACTTGGACGTAAATTTAGAACAACTAATAGTAAGTTTGCAGATGACACAAAAATTAGCGGTGTTGTTGATAATAAAGAGGATGGTTTCAAGCTAGTCTGATATTGATCAGCTGGGAAATTGGGCAGAGAAATGGGAGATGGAATTTAATCCTGATAAGTGTGAAGTGGTGAATTTTGGGAGGGCTAATATGGTAAGGATGTACACAATGAATGGTGGGTCCCTAAGGAGTGCTGAGGAACAAAGGGACATTGGTGTATAAATCCATGGTGTTAGCACAGGTAGACAGGGTAGTGAAGAAGATATACAGGATGTTTGTCTTTATTAATCAGGCATAGAATTTAGGAGCAAAGAAGTCTTGTAACAACTTTATAAAATATTGGTTAGGCCACAGATGGAATACTGTGTGCAGTTCTGGTCAGCACACTATCGGAGGAACATGATTGCACTGGGAATGGTGCAGAAGAAATTCACCAGGATGTTGCCTGGGATGAAAAGTCTCAAATAGGAAAAGAGACTGGGCATGCTGGATTTGTTTTCCTTGGAGCAGAGGAGGCTGAGGGGGGATCTGATTGAGGTATACAAAATTATGAAAGGCATAAACAGAATAGATTGTGAGAATCTTTTCCCTATGGCAGACATGTCTAAGACCAGAGGGTGTAAGTTTAAGGTGGAGATTAAGTTGTTTAGTAGAGATCTGAGAAAAAGGTTTTTCACCTAGAGAATGGTAGAAATAGGAACATGCTGTCTGAGAGGGTGGTGGAGTACGGTACGCTGGCAACATTTAAGAAGCATCTGATGATCATTTAAAATGCCAGGGCATTGTAGGCTCTGGACCAAGTGCAGGTAAATGGGATTAGTGTAGTTTGTTGGTCGGCATAGACATGGTGGGCCGACATATTTGTTTCTATGCTATAAGACTCTGTTTACTGCCAGCATCAAAATCTTCTTTCCATGCTAGTATGTTATCTCCTACACTGCAAACATTTATTTTGTACAGTAAATTATTAAAGGAGCATCTTGTGAAACCTAAGAACAGTACATCAACTCTTTATCTATAGCATGTGTTCCTTCTTCACAGAACTCCAATAAATTGGCTAAACATTGTTTTCCTTTCATAAAGCCAAGTTAACTCTTTCCGATTACTTCATGTTTTTCTAAGTGCCCAACCACAACCTCCTTAATGATCAGTTCTAAAGCCATCCTCAAGCAGACATCACGCTAACTGGGTCCACAGTTTCCTGTTTTCTGTCACTGTCCTGCTTTGAATAGTGGTGTTAGATATCCTATTTTCCAATTGATGGAATCTTTCCAGAATCAAGGGAAGTTCAGAAAATAAACATACACACACACACATCTATTACCTCATTAGCCACCTCTCTTAAGATGCTAGGATGAAGCCTATCAGGACGTGGGAACTGTCCATCCCGCGGATCTAGTGGTTTGCTAAGAACCATTTTCTTAGTGATTGTAACTTTCACCAAGATCCTCTCTCAATTCCACTTCCTGATTGACAGCTATTACTGGAATGTTTTTATCCCCCTTGTATGAAGACAGAAGCAAAATGTGTTCATTTCATCACTATTTCGTCACTATCTACTATTAACTCCTCATTTTCATTTTCCAGTGTACCAACCCTCACATTATTATATTTACTCTTTTCCTTTTCAACACTTATCAAAGCTCTTGCTATCAATTTTCACATTCCTAGTTAGCTTCCTCTCATAGTCTATTTCTCCTTGTTAATCTTTCAGTTATTTTATGCTGTTCTTTTTACACTTAAATCATCTGACCTACCATTCATCTTTGTATATTTATACGCTCTTTCCTTATGTTTTACACTTTCCTTAACTTGTTTGGTTAATTGTAGATGTTGAATCCTCCCCTTAGAATGTTTCTTTATTGTAGAAATATACTTATTCTGAGTATTTGAAACACCCCCTTAAATGTTTGCCACTGGTTTTTCTATTGATTTATTCCCTAGTCTAGAATCCCAATACACTTCAGTCAGCTCAGCTTTCATGCCCACATTGTTGCCCTTTTTTAAGTTTAAAACACTAATCTATCACCCAATCTTTTCCCTTGTAAACTCGATGTAAAATCTAAAAGTTGCTGCTACCCAGGGTTGTCTTTAATCTCAGGTCATTAATTAATTCTATCACATTACACAATGCCACGTCGAGAGTAACCTGTTCTCTGGTCGATTCCAGAATGTGCTGCTCACATAAACTCTCTAAAACATTCTATAAATTTCTCAGTGTGGAGCTGGAGGAACACAGCAGCAGAAATTTCTGAAGAAGGGTCCCGACCCGAAATGTCAGCTTTCCTGTTCCTCTGATGCTATCTGACCTGCTGTGTTCCTCCAGCTCCACACTGTGTTATCTCTGACTCGAGCATCGGCAGTTCTTACTATCTATAAACTTCTCATCCAGATTACTACTGATAATCGATTTTTTCAATCTACATGTAGAAGGAAATCACTGTTGATTATTGCAATCCCTTTTTCATAAGTTCCACGTTGTGGTTACTGTTAGGGTGCTGTGGACATTTCCCATTTGTGACTCCATCTCCACTATCCCGCATCCTCCCACCCTACTCTTCCTCATCTCCACCCAAACCAATTTGACAATCTTATGGTGGCATGGTGGCTCAGTGGTTAGCACTGCAGCCTCACAGAACCAGGGACCTGGGTTCAATTCCAGCCTCAGGCGACTGTCTGTGCGGAGTTCGCACATTCTCCCTGTGTCTGTGTGGGTTTCCTCCAGGTGCTCTGGTTTCCTCCCACAGTCCAAAGATGTGCAGGCTTGGTGGATTGGCCATGCAAAATTGCCCATAGTGTTCAGGGATGTGTGGGTTATAGAGGGATGGGTCTGGTTGGGATGCGCCAAGGGTCAGGGTGAACTTGTTGGGCTGAAGGGCCTGTTTCCACACTGTAGGGATTCTATGATCTGCTGAACTGAGGTTTGCAGAGAACAGGGCCCTGAATTTGAATATATGTAGTTTCTGGAAAGCATTAAGTGCAAACCCAAATTATATTTTTTTTTTCTGAGAGTCATAGAGTTGTACTTTGTTCCAACTCGTCCATATCGACCAGATATCCTAAATTAATCTAGTCCCATTTGCCAGCATTTGGCCCACATCCCTTCAAACCCTTCCATTCATGTACCTGTCCAGATGCCTTTCAATGTTGTAATTGTACCAGCCTCCAGCACTTCCTCTGGCAGCTCATTCCATTAATGCTCCACCCTTTGCATGAAAAATGTGCCCCTTAGATCCTTTTCAAACCTTTTCCCTCTCACCTTAAACTTATGCTATCTAGTTCAGGCTCTTGTGCTTTATATAATTTACTGATTAGTGCCACGTTACTGATGTACCCATTATTCAGCCCAAAAGGCCAACTCACTCTTTCACTTTTCTCATGACAAACATTAATGCAAGAGGATGTCTAATTGGTGCATGTTTCGTTGACTGTTAGCATGCAAAAGAGGCTGCAGGTTGGTGGTGGGAGTCACCTGGGGGTTTTTGTTAGATTTCCTGTGTTTGCGATAAAAGCTGATTAAACTTCAGGCTATTTGGCCATCCTGGAAAGCAATGTACACATTTGTTCTGTGGATAGGTGCCTTAGCTTCATCCTCCTCCTCCTTTGCATTTGAAGATGAACATTCAATGCCTTTTTCCCCTTGCGGCTGTAATCTCTCCTGCTCCTCACTGGTGCAGCATAGCCGGCTCATCCTGGCAAATAGGACAGATACCATCAGATCTCTGACTCCAGCATCGACAGTTCTTTCTTTCTATAAACTTCTCATCCAGGTTACTACTGACAATGTAGACTGAAATCACTGTTGATTATCGCAATCCCTTTTTCATAAGTTCCACGTTGTGGTCACTGTTAGGGTGCTGTGGACCTGTCCCATTTGTGACTCCACCTCCACTATCCCACATCACCCCACCCCACTCTTCCTCATCTCCACCCAAACCAATTTGACAATCTTATCTGCTGAACCGAGGTTTGCAGAGAACAGGGCCCTGAATTTGAATATTCGATGGTTTGTTTTATTACAGCTGCAATGGTCATGTAGTTCTCATTGCACTGCCCTTGAAGCTGACTGACAGTACTCTTCACAGGAGTCACGGTTAAGTTTTAAAGAGCATTTTATATCTACTTTGAACCAATTCTTTAGTTTGCTTCCTGAAACAAACAGCTCTGAAATGTTAAACACCTCAATATGAATGAAACATGGCAACTCTCAGGGTTTTGTCTTACACCTTCACAAACCTCTCTGTGTGACTGCACAGCAACTGTGCATTGTTGCATCCTCATGGTTTATTTAAAAAAAAGTCCCTCCTGGTTATTGTAGTGGCACTATGTTTGGATAATTGATAGCATGCTGTACATGTAGGAATCTGGTCAGAGACATGTGTGACTGGTTATTGATTCTAACTATTGTAATTATGGGGGCAGCCTACAAACTCCCAGTCCTGGCAAACAATCAATCCATCGACTGCTTCTTGAATGTGTGTGTGGTAAACATTGAGACTCTCAATATGTCTTTAGAAGTGTCAGAGGAGGGGTGAAAGAATTGAGGGTAGTAGTGACTTTCATATGTGTGAGTGGTGCATTCCCCCCAGTACACTGGGGAGCTGCAGTCTTTGGCACTGTGAAACCACTGCTCTCTGAAGAGGTCTAGAAATGTCAGTTTAAACTGAGCATCTAAATGACCTGTGAGGTGAATTGTTACTGTGTGTTCTGGTTGCATCTGAGCTGCCCGCTGTTTCTAATAATCACACTAAGCTTGGAGAAACGTGAGCTCTGTATTTTTTTTTAATGAAGATGCCTGGTCAGCAGGCCTTGTTCTACAAGAGCTGACATCCCAGGGCAGACCCTGGACACTGTCCGCTGGAACACTGACACATACTAATTGGCTAAGAAATTGCTCCTCGTCCTTTGCAGACCACATAACCACATCTAACATAGTTCCTGCAACAACACCCCTCCCCACCTCCTGTTAACACTTCTCCCCAACAGCATCTCCTGGTTATCATGAGATGGTAATAGTCTGCCTCTGTTGATACACTTTTAAATATACTACACATGCTTCCCTAAAGTTTCCAAAACGGGACAGATCTTTGAGAGGGAACTTTAAAAGCAGCTATAATCAGTGAGGTTTTATCCAATTGGGACAATCGCGAATCAAAATACCCACCTGAAATTAGATTCAAACTCTCTCTGTCCAAATATCCTGAGCCCCAGGGAAACTGCTAAATTTCAAGATAAAATCTTCTTGGTTGTTTAGTGCAGCAACATCTGAGATCAGCTCCTGCCATCAGCAAGTAGGTTATTAATATGCATTCCCCTAAATTCAGAAGTGGAAGCATTGGAGTTTGGGTCTAGTTGCAATCTAAAATTAACATTTTCAAACTGCCTTTGGGGTTTAAAATGCCCACCTCCTAACTTCTGAATATTTATTTCAAAGTTTTAAGTTTTCAAACATGTACTTGTTTTTTATGTAAATCTTATTATGACAGCTGCATCTTTCTAATGAACTTTACTTCGTATCACTGGACTCGAAATATTAACTCTGTTTTTCTCTCCACAGATGCTACCAGACCTGCTGAGTTTCACCAGCAATTTGTGTCTTTACCTGTGTGCTCTGCTTTATCCCATGTTGCGGGGCTGATGCTGACACATAGTGACAAAAGTAGGAGGAAGTCCTTCTCAGCACTCGTATTCCTTATTTAAATATATGCAAAATTCTAGCAGAAAAACAAGAAGTATTTACGTCAACATTTTTGAAGACCGGAATGAAAAGGATTGCAAAAGAGCGTTTGGTTCAACATGCAATAGGGTGAGGCTGAATAGGCTGGGTTTTGTTTTCCTCGAGTGTCAGCGACAATGGGTTTTAAAAACCTTATAGAAGTTTTATAGGTTTAAGGTAGGAGGGGAAAGATTTAAAAAGGACCTGAGGGGTAACTTTTTTCACACAGAGGGTGGTGCATGTATATAACGAGCTGCCAGTGAAAATGGTGGAGGTGAGTACAATTACAACATTTAAAAAGCATCTGGATGGGTATATGAATAGGAAGGTTTAGAGGGATATGGGCCAAATGCTGAAAAATGGGACTAGATCGGATTGGGATGCCTCCTCTGCGTGGATGAGTTGGATGGGAGAGTCCGTTTCCATGCTGTATGACTCTATGACTCGAAGTTGCCTAATGAGTCCTAAGTAATGCGACCCTCAATATTTTGTTATCTGCACACCAACGTACTTGGAAGAGACAAGAATCACATTTTTAAAATGTAATTCCTGCTGCCAACAAACAAAAAACAAAAATGAAACTGTAAATAAACCATCAAATATTTATGCAAATAAAATCAGGAAAGGCACAAATTGTACATCTACTACGCATTTTTGGGATGGAACAGCGAAGTAAGTGAGTATGAATGGATATAAATGGGTCAAAAGATAGTGTTGGCACTGATCATGGTAGGGGTGAGGCAGATAGAACAACTTAGAAATTAATAGCTCTATACTTGGCTATTTTGGGAAAATAGAACAATTTCTCAATTTGAGATGCTAATAAATGGCCAGAGTTAAAATTAAATAGTGTAAACAACTTAGCAAATTAATGGATGATAGTAAGTAACGGTGTTTAATATTTTTTGAAAAAATGATACTGACCTTAGAATTGGTATGCAACTGTAATGTGGACACACTCACCAGAGCCACTGTTTTCTTGTTGTATATGAATTCTGATATTAATGATCAAGCTTGGAAATCTCAAAGATTCTTAAACTTCCTTAAAATATTAATTTGCAGTCTCAAGGAAGAGGTGGCCTTCTGAGGAGGGTTACATGTTTTTAACATCTTTCTCTTGATCTGTAGATCTTTCGGGTCTGTTCACATATAATTCGGCATACAAAGAATCTTGCAGACGAATCTTAGCGTATTTTGGTTAAGTGTCAGGTTTCATAGAGAGGCATTTCTTCGCAGGCCTAGTGAGTCTGATCATGCTTTCATTCCTAATTCTACTCATTACCTACCTATCCCAGTCCTATGGTGCCCCACTTGTCCAATGCTAACTCAATCCTAGCATTTGCCATAGCTGGAAGAACTTAACAATATTCAGATATCCAGGAATATATCATCAACCCTGGCACTGTTGCCATCTTTACAATGCTGTTTGCACTCAGACAGGTGCTGGCATTCTGAAGTTAGACACAACATACTCCCAGAGGGCATTGCAGATATGGAGAACTTGATACCTTGATTTGCAGAAAGGGGCTTCAACATCTTTGTGCAGAGGAGGGCTGTCCTCTTTCCCCAGGACTGCCACAGGAGACAATGCTGGCATGGATCGAAGGTGCTACTCGGTCAGTACAGTCTCCGCATTCCAGCAAAATGCCCAGCAATGCTGCAAGAAGGTCAATGACCTTCTCTGCTCCACCAGGGTAAGTGTTGCCATCTCTTTTCAGTTACTTTACACTCACTCAATCTCTACCACTGCTCCCACTGAAGCTCATGGTCTAAAGTTCTCACTGTCGCATGCAGTATCTTTCCTCACTCACTCTCATCCACTCCAACCACCCAGGCTAATAACGCTGCATAGCCTTTGCATACTCACATGTGACACCAGCACCATCCTCCCCACCCCCACCCATGTACACCAGCACTCTCAGATGAACAAGCCACTTTTGTCTCCTTCAATTCCTCCTTTCCTCTCATTCCAGGAGAAAACGACCCATCATTGGGCTGTAGGTTGCCAGATATCCACCTCTGCCTCCCGACAAGGAGAGGATCTTGGCACTGGCTGGAGAGGACCAGGACTGCTCCTGCATAGATGCTAAAACATCCATGTAGTGCCAAACGACTGTGAAGCAATATTCCCTGCAGTGCAACTCCAACATTATCCTCACCGTCAATGTAGTTTTCACCTGCCACACTTATAGCCCTTGGCCATGCCACCTTCTCTGTTTTATATCTTGCAGGCACAACTGCCTTTTCCACGGTTCCAGTGGGCAAGAGGGTGTCACGGTTCCATGCCCTCTCCAGTGTCTCGGACAGTGTGGATGCCTCACTGCAGCCACTCAGCTCAGATGCTGACGTTTTGGTGGGTGTTTTAGCTCTATTAGAGTCAGAGGTACCTGCTGCAGAGTACTTCACATCTACACCTCCTCAGCTGGTTCAGGAAGAAATGCCACAAATTGTTGGCACTCTGAGGACTGCTGGAGACCAGGCATCAGCTCAGCCCCAGGCTGGGGAGTAACTTGTGGTGACAGCAATGTCTCTTCCTCCGTTTATACATTGAGCTCCTCCATTCACTGTTGTAAACACTTCTTCATCGCGGAATTCTAGCTCCACTCCCCACCATTAAGTTACTCAGCCTCCCTCCCTCACCACCAGCCCCCTGATAACGTCTCCTCATTGATATTTGGTGGACAGAGTCCCCTGTCTGACTGTAGCTTAACTCCTTGAGCAGTTTAGTCAGACAGCCCAGAATGATGAGTGACCAGTCTCCTGACTGAGATCTGTACAACTCCCCAGTGATGTTCCTGCGATTTTTCCCAGACTGACTGCACTAGATGCACAGGGCTGACCGTGACCCACTGTCTGGACTGTAATGGTATGGAGTCCCTGGCCATGACCACACCAAACCTCCGGGCTGATATCTGAGATTGACATGACTTACTGTCAGCAAACTGTTGACATCAGTGAGGACTACTCCCTTACAACTTTCAGATATGGCCTTTTGGGTGAAGAACATGCAATATAATTGCTGCTGGTACATGGTGCAGTTGTAACATATGACACAACAATGTGACTGTTGGCTGCTAACATAATGCCTAACTCTTTGATGCTAAACTGCAAGGCAACACAACAGTATAGTAAGTCTTTATAGTCTGGCTGAGGGGGCAAAGCAAGCGAGTAAGTGCTAAAAGACCAAGCAAGTAACCCTGAGATGCAGCCTGGTCCGCTCCATGAGCTGGAACACTGTCCCTGCGCGCAAAGCCTCCTTGCAGCAACCTTGTAATGAAAAGTGCCAGTGTACTGCAAAATGCAAGTTACCATGCAGTAATGTACTGTAAGTGGATCTGAGATGTGACATGATGGCGGGGAGAGGCTGGCATGTCAGATGCCAGCATCCGTGTGGCCACTACCCTGGAACATGCCAAGACAGTGATGGGTGTAGAAGACGGTAGTCCAGAGGAGCATACTGAGCTCTGACATTCAGATCAGGGATCCTTTCTAATTGCTATCCATTTGGTGGTTTGATAGAAGCTGCATAATAATGAGGTGATATTTAGTGTTAATGAGGGTGATAATGAGTAATAATCTCAGTCATTAAACTTCTCACTGCCCTCAAGTGAGAATCTTGTCGCGACATCTGGAATTCTGTTGAAAAATGCAACTAATTGGGCAGAGCGGATTGGAAATAAATACCTTTAGGTAAATCTGTCTCAAACAGTGGCTGACATTCAAATTGGAAATATGGAGAGTACAGGGCCAACATGTTCCAATAACGAATTAAGGTGCAGCCATCAAATGTTGTGAACTTGGGATGTCAAGGGAAATACAACACTGGATTAAGAGAAAAAGACAGGCTTATTGCAGAAACCAAGGGCTCAAACAACAGAAGCCCGAGGAGAGTATAGAATGTGCAAAAGGGAACTTAAAAGGGTGGTTAGGAGAGCTAAGAGGGGATATGAAAGGATGCTGTCAGGTGTAATAAAGGAAAATCCTACAGATACATGAAGGGTAAGGATAAAGAGGGAAAGAATATGGCCCATTAAGGACCACAGTGGTAGTATCTATAGGTAGGGTTATAAATTAATGCTTTGGTCAGTATTCACTAATGAGCTGGATGATATAGAACCCCTACAGTGTGGAAGCAGGCCATTCGGCCCATCGAGTCCATGCTGATCCTTTGAAGAGCATCCCACACAGGCCCACCCCTACCCTATCCCTGTAACCCTGCATTTCTCATGGCTAATCCATCTAGCCTGTACATCCCTGAACACAGTGGGGAGTTCAGCATGGCCAATCCACTTAATCTGCACATCTTTGGACTGTGGGAGGAAACCAGAGCACCCAGAGGAAACCCACACAGACACAGGGAGAATGTGTAAACTCCACACAGTCACCCGAGGGTGGAATCCAACCTGGGTCTCTGGTGCTGTGAGGCAGCAGTGCTAACCATTGTGCTACTTGCCAACCCAAATATGGCTATTGAAATCAGAGAGGAAGGTCACTGATACAGTAAAAGAAAATGACATAGTAGAGAGGAGGTTTTGAGTGGTCTAACAGGCTTAAAAGTAGTTGCATTTCATTCAGCCTTGAAAACTTATCCCAGGTTAAGTGAGGCAAAAGAGGAAATAGCGGGGTACTTGTAACAATTTTCAATTCCTCTGGCCACTGGAGAGGTGCCAGAGGACTGGAGAAAAGATAATTTGGTACTGTTATTCAAGAGGGGAGCAAGGGGTCAACCAAGAAACTAGAGGCCTGTCAGTTGAACTTGGTTGAGTGGAAGCTATTGAAAGCAATTCTGAAGGACAGAAATAATCCACATTTGGAGAGGCAGAGATTAATCTAGAATAGTCAGCATGGTTTTGTTAAGGAGAGGTAATGTCTGACCAACTTGATTGGCTTTTTTCAAAAGGTGACCTGGTGTTACAGATAAAGGTAATGTATTTGATGTTGTCCTCTTGGACCTCAATGGGACTTTTGATAAGGTGCCAGCTGGGAGACTGATACTGAAGGTATCAGTATGCATTCACATGCAAAGAAATTTAGCTAGTTGGATCCACAATTGGATGAGTGGCAGGAAGCAGAAGATGGGGGCTGAGGGGAGTTTTTCTGATTGGAAGTCTGTGTTTAGTATATCCATAGGGGTCAGTGCTGGGGCCCTTGAAGTTTATGAATGTAGGAGGATTGATCAGTAATTTCACAGATGACACAAATATTGGTGGGGTGGTAATTAGTGAGGAGGATAAACTTAGATTACCAGAGGATATGGACAAGCTGGGAGTTAAATGGGCTGATCAGTGGCAATTGGAATTTAATCTGGATAAATGTGAGGTGATGGATTTGGCAGGACAGACAAGATGAGGAATCATATGATAGATGTTGGGACCCTGGGAAGCACTAAGGATTAGGCAAACATTGATGTGCATGTACACCAGTACCTTACAGTTTCAGAACAAGGTGGATAAAGTGTTTAAGAAAGCATATGGTATAGTTGCCTTTATCAGTCGAGGCATGGAGTTTAAGAGTGGGGAGATTATGCTGGAACTGTATAAAATGTTGATTAGGCCACAGCTAGAGTGCGCCATTCTGGAATCCACATTATAGAAGGGCTATGATAGCACTGGTGAAGTTACAGCGGTGATCTATCAGAAATTTGCCTGGGCTGGAAAGTTTCAGCTATGAAGAGAGATTGGACAGACCATGGTTGTTTTCCTTAGAGCAGAGGAGATGAGAGGGGACATGATTGAGATGTATAAAACTATGAGGCACATATGTAGTGTAGGCAGGAAGAAACTTTGCCCCTTGATGACAAGGGAGCATAGGTTCAAGGTAAGGGGAAGAATGTTAAGAGGAGGTGTGAGAAAAACTTTGTCATCCAGAGGGTGGTGGGAATCTGGAACTCACTGCCTGTAAGTGTGGTTGGGGCAGAAATCCTCATAACAACATTTTAAAGAGCATTTTGATTTGCACTTGTAATGCCAAGGCACACAAGGCTATGGACCAAGCATAAAACGGGATTAGAATAGTTAGATGGATATTTTTGACTGGCGCATGTTCAATGAGCTGGAGGGCCTTTTTCCATGCTGTAGATCCCTATGACTGTATGATGCCAGGAAAGACTTTGCTTGACTTCTCCCAGATTTCTTGCCACATCATTCAGGTAAAATGGTAAAATTCTGTACTTAGTTTTCGTAACAACCGATATTTATCCACCATCTTAATCACACAGCCTACAAATAACTGTGTATAGTTATTCATTTATCTCACAAATGGAGATATTGGATGGGGTGTCAAATTTCTGTATTGCTTTTGTGTTTTTCTATAAACTATTTTACTTGATGTATCGATATACTAATTTTTTGTGACTCATGCACTCGAACTCCTAAATCTCTCTACACCTTGGAATTATTCAGTCATTCTCCATGTAAATAATGTGATTTCTTTTTCATGTTTCCTGTTGAAATGAAACCTTCACATTTTCCCAAATAATACTCCATCTGCCAGATTTTTGCCCAATCACTTAATCCAAATATATTGGTGTGCATTTTTCTTAATAATCGTCTTCACACCAGAGACTTACAAGGAAGTTTACATTTTTTTGTATGAACTTACGAAATGGCATATGAGGGTGGCAATGATAAATAACTTATTACCTATTCCAGTTAATACAACAAGATGAATAAGCAGAAGCAGGCCTTAAAGCCAACAGCTCTGCTCCACCATTCAATGAGATCAGGGCTGATTTAATAATACTTAACTTCACTTTCCTGCCTTTCCCCTGTAATTCTTGATTTCCTTACTGATTCAAAAATCTATCTCAGCCTTGAAAATACTTAACAACCCAGCCTCGAGAGTTCTGTCTGGTACAGAATTCAACAAATTCGTTATCCTCATTACCCAGAAATTGTTCCTCATCTCTGTCTTAAACAGGCAACCGTTTATCTGAGATTATGCTCTCTGGACCTAGACTTTCCCACAAGGGAAACAACTTCTCTATATCTATCCTGTCAAATCCCAAAAGAATCTTGTATATTTAAATAAGGCCACCTCTCATTGTTTTAAATTCCAATGAGTTCAGGCCCAACTTAATCAATCTTTCCTTATAAGACAGTCCATCCATACTTGGTATCAATTTAGTGAACCTTCTCTGGACTGCCTCCATGGTCATGGCTGATCATCCAATTCAGTAGCTATTTCCTGCATTTCCCGCATATCTTTTGATCCCTTTAGTCCCAAATGTTATATCTAACTCCTCCTTTAAACCATACAGTAACTTGGTCTTGACTGTTTTCTACAGGAGTGAATTCCACAGGCTCACCAGGCTCTGAGTGAAGAAATTTCACCGCATCTCAGTCCTAAATGGTTTACCCCAAATGGTTAGACTGTGACGCCCAGTTCCAGACTCTCCCATCATCGGGTACATCGTTCCTGCATTTGCCCCATCTAGTCCTTTTAGAATTTTATTTGTTTCCAAGATCTTCCAACCCCAGCTCCCATTTATCCGAACCCCAGAGGATACAATCCTAACTGATTCACAACTTCTCCTCATACATCAGACCTACCATCCCAGGTAAAGCTGTACTGCATTCCTTCATTCTTCCTCAGATAAGGAGACCAAAACTGCACACAACATTTCAAGTGTGGTCTCACCAAAACTCTGTACAATTGCAGCAAGACATCCCTCCATTTTCCAATCTTCTCATTATGAGGGCCAACATATTAATTTCCTTCTTGACCTTCTGCTGCACCTCTACGCTTACTTTCAGTGACTGGTGTATGAGAACATGCAGGTCTCATTACACGTTTCCCTCTCTCAAATTATGGTCAATCAAGCAATAATGCCCCTCACTGTTTCTGCTTCCAAAGTGGATGACTTCACTTTTATCTACATTATAGTTCATCTGCCAGGCATTTGCCCAGTCACTCAGCTTATCCAAATCATATTGAATTATTTATTGTTATTCCCACTGATTAACTATTGTTCTATGGTCCTATAGACTACTCCTACCAGTGTTACCTTCCTTTTTTTACTTCTTACCTCCACCCCTATGAATTCTACATTTTCTGATCCAAGATCATTTCTTGCTATTATGCTTATTTCATCCCAGACTGTAAATGCTACCCCATTATTCTTTCCTTCCTGTCTACCTTTCGAAAGTTTGCATACCCGAGTATTTAGTTCCCAGCTTTGATCTCCTTGTAACCATGTCTCCATAATGGCCGTAACATCATACCCATTTACCTGTATTTGTGCAGTTAATTCATTAATTTTGATTTGAATACAATGTGCTTTCAACTGAAGAGCCATTAATAATGTTTTTTACTATTTACTATCTTTTTCCCTCTAAGATCCTACTTACTGCTGTTTTGTATAATTTGTCCCTTCCTGTCACACTCTGGGCATTGTATGCTCTTGCGTTGTAAGTCAAATTTCCTCTCTCCCAAACCCTCTTCCCCCTCTAGTTAGTTCTCTACAGCCCTAGTTATTCAGTTGGCCAGGACACTGCATCCAACACTGTTCAAGTGAAGCCCATCCCATCAGAACAATGGGGGAGGCGATGGCCTAGTGGTATTATCGCTGAACTGTTAATTCAGAGACCCAGATAATGTTCTGGGGACACGGGTTTGAATCCTGCAATGGCAGATGGTGGAATTTGAATTCAATAAATATCTGGAATTAACAACCTAATGATGACTGTGAATCCATTGTCAATTGTTGGAAAAACCCATCTGGTTTACTAATGCCCTTTAGGGAAGGAAGCTGCCATCCTTACCTGGTCTGGCCTACATGTGACTCCAGACCCACAGCAATGTGGTTCTCTCAACTGCCCTCTGGGCAATTAGGGATGGGCAATAAATGCTACCTAGCCAGCAACACCTTCATCCCATGAATGAATAAAGACAAAAAAAAAACAGCTTTCTACCCCAGAATTGGTGCCAGTGCCCCATTGGGCCAGTTGCCCTGGAGTAGATCACATTATCCTTGATGTTTCTTTAGATACAGACAATTACCAAAGCATTACCTCATCTTAATATTTGGAAACTTCTATCTATAGTTTTAAGGGCAATGAGGTTCATGAAAACTTGTGAAATGATAGCTTCAAGAACAATCCTATTTTAAAGGGGAAAGATGTGAGGGCATTTGCTATATCAAAGAGGTGAGAAAATCAGAAATAGGAATATTGAAGTATAATAAATACATTTCTAGAATACAAGATAATCAAAAAAATTTCTGATCATCAACCAAGAAAGATAACCATTAAAAAATATATAATTTTCTGATACTATGAAAAAGAGGAGCCTAATTATAGTTTGTTCTGCAACTTTTGTTTTATCTCCAATACTAAGATTGTGTTTCAGGCACACATTATGAAGCACCAGACGAAAGCATTTATTGCACCAGTCTCAAGGGTGTAGAAGAATTCTAATAATTGCTTGTGTGCTCTCTTGGGATGCCTCCTATTGTTGAAGAATCCAAGTATGTGCCGAGAAACCAAGTTTTGCCTATGGCCAACTCCATGATAGGGGCATGAAGCAGCAGTCAATAAGTTGGCAAAAATCAAAACTTTTCCAAGTCATTGTCATTACAACTCTATGGGGCACAGAAGCATGGGTCTGCAACAGGGCCACATCACAGCTCTGTAACACTTCTATCAAAAAATACTTGACATCCAGGATGAGAATTTAATGCCAGGACAAATGCACAAACAAAATTCTCCATCATGGTATACTCCAACAGTATGGAAAGTATCCACTAGAAAACTTAGATGGGCAGGCCAGTCTCCTATGTAGATGATTACAGAATTTCCAAGCAGATCTTCTGTGGCAAATCAGCTCATAGCAATTCCTATTAAGGGGGTCAGTAAAACTGATTGAAGGATAACCTTGAATAAAAGAGCTTTACAAATGTCTGTATAGTATATCACCTCTCTTGAGAAAACATTGCAGCCAACCAGTTAACATGGAGGCATGCACTGAAATCTAGTTCAGCAGTTTTTCGACATTATATATACTCAAAGGAATATCAGAGGTGGTATAGCAGAGCAGCTACCCCCAAGTAACAATAACATGAATTGTCAGTTCAGCATACATTCTTGCTGATCCAGTATCAGGTTCTTCAGTCACACAAAACTCAAAAATGTTGAAGTCATTTACAGTTTGGACATATTCAAACAATAGGGAAATATGGCCAAGATGGCAGCAGAGTAGGATGCTCCTGTCAGAGGTCCTCTGCTCTGCCTGTTCTTTTTCCTTTTTTTCTCTTTTATTTCTTCTTCTTTCCCCTCAGGGCCAGAGCCAACAGCAAGTAGCCCTCATGCTTCAGAACACCATAAGCAGCAAGCCCTGCAGCAGCGCATCCCAGAGAAGCAGGCAGCAAATCCTGGAGCTAGCGGCGAGGGTGGGAGAAGGAAGCTTGCGGTGCCCAACGGTGAATGGGGAAGCAGGCAGCCTGAGGTGACGATGGAGGGGCTGCATCTAATCTTCCTCCAAAGTGTCAGAGGAGCCAAGAGATGAATCCTGGTGCAGCGTGACGTACCAGGATGCTGCCGAGTGCCACTGAAGAGCAGACTGAATGCTGGAGCGATGTGGGACAATTGCTGGAGTTGGGCCTGGTGCCACATGCTGAGCTGCTGTTATCGGACTGTAATTTAAGACCTTTTCACTATGTTGTAACTACTTCTGTAAGTAATGTTTATGCTTTCCTTAAATCCTCTTTGTATAACACCATATTCTTTTTTTACTCTAAGATTTGTAACTAGGTACTTGCACCTAAGATGGTGCCATTAAAAGGCAGCCATTGTAGAAACTTTCCACTGTACTCCTATACTGCTGTATTGTAGTACAAGTGACAATAAAGGATATTCTATATTATGAAACTAAAGGAGCATAATCAATGAACTCATCTGGTGCAAAGAAATTTAAGAAATACAAGTACAAAATGCACTACTATTGGTTCTATTGCTCCAGCTGAGTGGTGTTATCATACTACAGCTAAAGAACAGACTGAGTCAACGACCATAAAAGGTTCTTTAGCTTTTTCAGATTGACCAACACAATGAACTCCACTGCTGTCTTCCATTTAAAATTGCTGTCGATGTTACTAAATGAGTAGCCTGACATAATGTAGCAGGACCAATGTAGTCAGCTTTACTAAGTGATTTCAAATCCACTTTATTGCACACAGATCATTGTACAACTTTATCACACCTACCTATAGGTACAACCGAATGTCAAAAGTCTAGTACAACTGCTGCACATTTTTATTTTCACAATCATGGTGGTACATTGTAGACATGGTTTTAAATGTGCATAATTATATGTAGGTCATTGATGTGTGCATGTCCAAAGAGAAAACAGAAGCTTTGATGTGGCACAAAAACTATAAAGACATTAATTTATCCACATGTGGCCCTAATCCTTTCGTGGGACTCTTACTCTTCTCAAAATACCTTGCCTTTTAAAGTTCTTCTATAGTCATCTCACCCCTGAAAATGCCTCACTTAATCACTCCTGAACACAATCAGGATAATTCCAATTTTAATCTCAGTTCCCTTTTCTATTTTAATTTACTGCCAAAATCTTTCTAGTTTCTCATCTGTCATTTGTGTCCTGAAAATCCACTTGTTGGTCTATTTATATTTAATTGCTACATACTCAATTTCCCCTCCTGGCTCCCATAGTGACATTGTGAATGGTTTAAGCTGTTCAAGTATCAGGAAATCTCCTTTTCGTTAAGAAATTGCCATAAAAGCACCACTTCGGGTCTTCAAATCATTAGGGCTTCCTTATTCTACGGTACAATCAGTAATAGCTCCCCTTTCTGCCCACATACAATTAACTCTATTCCTAAAAGATTAATGCTTTGGTCCCTACTATTATTCGTTACTCAAACATGGAGTGGGCTGCCAAATTTACGCTGATAACACAAATCTCCCTCTTTCAACACAACCACCCGTGTTGTCAGAGCGCTCATTTAAGATGGTCTATTGGGAAGACCAAAACTACTTACCAAACTCCATACACAAACTTGGAGTCTGTGCTACTTATTCCACCCTCACCCTAGTAGTTTTAACCTGAACCAGACAGTTTTGAACATTGTTGTCCAACTAGACCTCACTTGCATTTTCAATTTCATAACAACCATTTTAAATGAATTCTACCCTCATAACATTGTCTAGGTTTGATCTACTGCAGCCAATAGCCATTGAAGTTCTTAATCTACAGCTTTGTTAATCTTCTGCAGAATCATAGGACATTAGTAGGTCATTTGGTACTTCAAGCCTGCTGACACTCGATGGGATGTCTAACTTGATTGTGATATCAATTTTACTCCCTTGTCTATCAAAAATCTGAATTCAGCCTTGAATAAATTCAATGACCCAGATTTGACTATTTTCCAGGGAAGAGAATTCCACAAATAACAACTCCGAGGAAAAAAATTGAATTGTGATCGGTCTTAAAAGCAAGGCCTCTTATCCTTAAATATGCTCTAGTTCTAGTCTATCCTACAAAGGAAACATTCTCTTGGAATTAACCTCTTCTTGTACCTTGTAATGTTACAATAAAGATCACCTCAATCTAAACTATAATGCAGTTTATATTTTCAAGGAGACAAAAATTGTACACAATGCTCCAGATGAGGTCTCACCAACACCCTGTGCAGTTGCAGTGAAACGTCCCGGTTGTTATATTCCATTCCCTTGCAACACACATTAATACTCCATATGTCTTTTGAATCACCTGCTGTGCTTGCAAACTAATTTTTGAGATTCACAAACCAGGACAATCAGATCCCTTTGCACCTCCAAGTTCTCCAATCTCTTTCTATTTAAATAGTACACTGTTCAACTAATCCTCCTGCCTACATTTTCCCACATTATATTCCATCTGACAAATTTTAGGAACTCAATTGACCTATCTATATTCTTTTGAACACTATCTCCTCTTGACAACATACTTTTCTTAACTATGTTAGGGTCATCAGCAAATTTAGCTATCACACATTCAGTCCTCACATCCAAGTCATTGATATGGATTGTACATTGTTGAGGCTCCAGCATTGATCCTGGTGACATTTGATTAGTTACAGCATGCCAATCCAAAAAAAGCACCAATTTTAACCCTACTCCATTTCCTATTAACCTATCCTTTATTCATGCTAGTATGTTATTTTCATTCTGAGACATCTTAATATTGTGTAGTAACCTCCAATGTATCACCTTATGGCAATCTACATATAACCATCTACAAGTACTCCTTTATTCACCTTGTTTCTTCATCAAACTTGAATAAGTTAGTTGAAAACCATTTCCCTCACAAAACAACACTAGCTACGCCTAATCACACTGATTTTCTAAGTATTCTGTTATAAACCTCCTTCATAATGGATTCTACCAATTTCCCAATGACAGTTCAGCTAACTGGCTAAAATTCCCTGTTGTCTCTCTCCTTTCTTGTGGAAAGGCGTGGCATTAGCTGTTTTTCAATCCCGAATCCCTTTCGGAATCTAAAGGAATTTTGTAAGATTACAGCTAAGACTAGGATGCAGGCTACTAGGCTCTGGGGATTTGACACACTTTAGGTCCAGCTATTTTCCAAGCATCTTTCCCTGGGGATGGTGATTGTTTCAAGTTCCCCTTTGCTTCACCTCTTGATTTTCACATACCTTTGGTAAGTTTTCCATAGGGGAAACAAACAAAATGTTTAACACCACCATGATTTCCTCACTTTCCATTATCAATTGCCTAGACACACTATCTAAAGGACTAATAGGAGATATACTTACTATTTAAATATTTATAATATCTCTACCACTTACTCTACTTTCTGCCTCTACTTTTTATAGTCTTTTTCTGGTTCTTAAAATCTGTCTAATCAAAAGACTTATCACAACATTTTGCAGAATCGAATAGTATTTATTTTCAATTTGATACTACTCATGTTTAACTACAAACAACCCATCCCTCGCAAACCTGTTCTCTATAAACTTTTCTAAAATTCTCTGTACAAAAAGTTACATTTGCTCATCAACTTCATGGAATTAGCCATGGAATTGACTTTTAAACAAAAGTCCTTCATGGAATGTGGGTGTCACTAGTTTAGTCAACACTTATTGCCCATCCCTAATTGCCCAGAGAGCAGTTAAGGGTCAACCACATTGCTGTGGATCTGGAGTCACACGTAGACCAAACCAGGTATGGATGATAGTTTCCTTCCCTAAAGGACATTAGTGAACCAGATAGGTTTTTCCAACAATCAATGATGATTTCATAGTCTTTATTAGACTCCTAATTCCTGATTTTTTTTAATTATTGAATTCAAATTCCACCATTTGCCGTAGTGGGTTTCAAACCTAAGATCCCACAACACCACCTGGGTCTCCGGATTAATAGTCTAGCAATAATACCGTGAGGCCATCACCTCCCTGCTTGGTCATCCAATACTTCAAATTTAAACATCATCCTCCTGATTAGACTTCATTGCCTTACCACCTCACTATCTCTAATTTCCTCCAGCTACATTTGCTGGAGTGTGTCATTCTCAGTTTCTCCATGACTAGTGACTGCACTCTCAAGTACTTCACCCAATCCCTTACTTTTCTACATGCGTGACACACCCTAAACCTCCTTTTCTTAAGCCTAATATTTCTGACTTTTGCTCAGTTCCCTTTTGAAAAGAATTAACACTTCTAAAAACCAGGTTGGGATTTTCTTTTTCCAAATATGTAAGTGACATACTTGTGCACTTTGGTTTCATTAAGTTTTAATTAATTCCAATTAATATGTGCAGACTTGAGTGTTGTTTGTAATATGTAGATCTTTCATTATTGATACTTGAGACTACATGTCCTCACATTAAGAAAACATACTGAGAAAATAGGATGAAAATACTTTAGAATTTAATACTTTTATCTGGAAGATATTAGTACATGAAATTAGAAATAACCTTTTTGTACAAAGTAAATAGTTACTCCACAATATATATCCAAAGCATAATAAAAATCATTTGCTACAAATAGTCCCTCATTTTACATAGAAAAATAAATAGACACTCTGTACTAGCCACAGTTTGGTCTCGCTTCCATATTGGTCCTTTAGTATTTAATTGTTTCACAGGCTGCATTAATCAGGTGTTTGGAGTCAAGAATTTCTAACATAGCACTTTTACAGCACAATGAAATTATTTGGTAGTCAAGTTATTTAGAATTGTGTTTTATTGCAATGATCCTAAAAAATCTTAAGGCATTCTTTTGGGATAGTCCAGCAAGTTAACAAAACTGGTAAAATATTTGTATGCAAAAACTAAGTTAGCTGTTTAGTGTGCAGCAAAATTCAATGTAGTTCAGAAGGTATATAAATATCCTCACTTTTTGTTAGAGCCAAATAGGATTTTAGCCCAAAAGATACAGGCACACTTTGAAAATAAAAACAAGACTTGGGATAAGAACATTGAATTTGATACAAAAATATATTAGTAGCATTTTTTGTTACAAATGGAAATGATGCTATTCAATAATTGATCTGCCTATCAGGTCTCATTTAGGCGTAATTTTAACAAATAGCTCAAATGCCATAAATGTTTGCATGGTAACAGAACAAAAGAAGTCTACTGTTAATACATAGTATTCTTCAGATAAGGTAATATTTTAATGAGAAGGTTAGGAAAATGTTCATAAGCAGCTATCAATGTTAAAAAATAAGTTACAGTACCTGAAATCTCATAGCCTATATAGGTTTTTTCCTCAATGCATAAAGAATATTTTTTATAAAAGGGTTTTCTGTTTAAAAAAAAGTTCGTGTTTTTCAGAATTTTTGCATTTGTGTCACAGAGCTTGTATCTTTGTACACAGCCACCACTAATCTTCATTCAGTAAACACTTCATTGAAAGGTTTGGCTTTTTTAGTTTTGAAAGTTCATTTATGTAGTAACAGTGACTTGAGAAAAAAGAAATCCAAACTGTATACGCTTACAGAGGACAACTAAAATTTGTTTCAAAAGTATTCAACTAATTCCATAGTTGGTATATAATTACACTAAAATTACAGGGTTTTAATCAAAAAACTGGCTTCTGAAAGTTCATTTGACAAATGCAAATACAGAAAATGCTAAAATCATGTGAAGTTTCAGGAATTGAGAAGTTATGTTTTGCTTTTGCCAGTTTCTCATAGCACCAATCAGATTTCTATTATCATTAGATTCACACTTATTGACTTATTAGACTTTGTTGTTTATGTGAATAAAAACATTTTCTGCTAATCTTTGGATAATTAACAGCATCTTGGACCTTCAGACAGAAATTGATGGGAGTGCATTGATATTTCTCCATACAAATAAAAAAATACTTCTTGTTAACACCTGAATTTTTAAAAAGCCACTGAAATAACTTTGTTCAGGTTCCATATGCTATTCTGTTGGTGTTTTTTCAAGATCTTTTACTCAACCGTAAGAATGTATTGATTTAAGTGGATAAACCTGCCAATTTTAAAAATATTTTCATTTCCTGCACAACTGCACTTTGCTCAAAGTAGTGCAAGATGAGGTTTTCGGTACAGATTGGTTTCAAATTAATTGCCTAATCTTAAAGTTTCATTTTATGGCAATTTATCAGTTTCTTCTGGAATAAAACAATTAAAATTATAGCTTATCACATCAAAAAATAAGTTTACAAGAAAACAAGACAGCATATCTGCTTCATCTTGTTCTCCGCAATTTTAGTCAACTTTGCTCAACATTTTCTTGGCATAAGATTCAAGACAGGAATATTTGAAATGATGCAATGAAAAATCTCAAAACTGTGGTTTATATTAAAGAAAGATTAAGTAATACAAAAGTATTTTGTTAGCAATATTCAGAATGCAAGGTTTTGACTGACATTTTTAAATATTTGCACATCTTCACCATGCACAGTACTTGAGTCTACACCACACAGAGCAGTGTGACAATTTGTTTTGAGTTTGTTCAGTTATATCAATGATGGCTACCCTCTGCTGGACAACATCAGCAATATCAATTATTCTTCTCATGGTAATTTTGATTGGAGTTCCTTCTGTATTAATCACTGTTCTCCAATTATGCAGTGTGTAGAACCAACATGGAATTGAATACAATTAGAATCCGTTATTATTTTAGTTGTGATTTATCTCACTTGTCGTGTTTTTGTATTCAATTAGTGGTGTCTTTAATTCCATGAATGCTGAATGACACAAAGCAGAATATGAGCAAAACCTGGAAAAGTGAAAGCAAAAAGAAAGTGATCCTTGAAAGCTGCAGAAATTTAATAGTAGATAACATACATCCATTTTAATGCACAATGTTTATTTTGCTCATTTACCAAAAATTGAAAACGTACTCCTGAAGTTGTCAAACATACTGTATTAAACTTCCGCTGAATTAGAACATGTATCCAGAGTCTAAAATAATCAAAGCTTTTGTCTATTCTGAAGAAAGGTATTTACCTGAAACTGTCTCTCTGAAGATGTTACCTTTCCTGAGTATTCTAGCAGTGTTTTTATTAAAACATTTTCATGGTTGGTCTTTTTGGTTGTTAAAGTTTGTGCAATTTAGGAATGGTAGGCTCAACACTTTAGAACAAAACATAAATCTGTGTTAGCATTCTTTTCCATAGAATCTCTTCCATAGATTCAAGCCCTGCTCCAAATAATCCAACTTGAAATTTATTATTAAATACTGCAGAACTGAAGGAATTTGCACTGTTTAGAATTTATCCCTAAGATATTAAAATGAAACACTATCTCCTCGTAAAAGTGACAGAACATCCTATAGCATTATTGTAAGATGTGTTTGCCCTCTGATATTTTAGTCAATGAAAATTCCTCAACCAAAACAACTAAAGGAGCTTATCACCTCAATTATCTGTGATGCCATGTTTATTACAGTGGCAAAGTTCTTCAAAAGAACTTCATATGCTGTGCGTTGCTTTGAGCATTCTAATATCATACTACATACAATATTATACTAGTATACAAAGACATTTAGAAATATTTATAAACACAGTTTTAAAAAAAAGTATCAGGCCCATTCCTTTTATCGTAAAGATTTTGTGAATAAAGTTCACAGTACAAATTAAAATATTATACCTTTTTAGATCATTATAAATACTGCCAGTGATTTGTAGTCATTCGTTCTGATTTGGCTTTACTGTTGCTTCTAAACAACATAACAATACACAGCAGCATTCAATTTCTGTTCATATTTTATAAATCTGATTTGTGACATTAAGTAATGCTGCACAATACTCAACAGAAAAAAAAATGTACATGTAGAACCTCATGAACATTTCAAGGTGCTTTACAGTGGAGTACCCTTGAAACCTAGCCATGTTTGCATTGTAGAGAATGGAACAGCCACCTTGCTCATTAACAATGTCAGTGAGCTTAGTCTGTTACTATGGTGCTTAACTCAGTAATGAACATTGGCAAGGAAACTGGAAACTGCTCCTCTACTCTTTTTCAAATAGTTCAATGGAATCTTTTATATCCACCCAAAAGCGTAAACAGGGCCTCATTTTACTATGAGACAACAAGGTGCAGAGCTGGATGAACACAGCAGGCCAAGCAGCA
>NC_063332.1:113439206-113511557 GCF_021869965.1 Rhincodon typus
CTGACTAACTTGTCTTGTATTTGTAGTTAATTGAAAAATCTTAACAGCTACCATTGTAGTCACTTGACCAAAAATGTTAACTGATTTCTCTCCACAGGTGCTGCCAGACCTGGTGCGCTTTTCCAGCAATCTCCATTTTTGTTTCTGAAGGAACTATGACTGTTATATTAGTACAAGTCTTGACAATTTTATATAATATACTATTTTAGAAGCATTTAAAGTTGAATCTAGTTAATACTGGACAAGTGTAAATGTGAACCCTTTATCTTATAGCAGCTATTCTGTCAATTGCTAGCATTCTTACTTCTGGTTGATTTCTGACTCTAGGACATGAGCATAAAATTCAAGGTGGCATACCACTGTAGTGGAGGCCAGCACTCAGAGTCAGAGAAATATAGCACAGAAACAGATCCTTCAGTCCAATGTGTCCATGCCAACCATATATCCTACATAAATCTAGTTCCGTTTGCCAGCATTCATATACCCATCCAGATACCTTTTAAATGTTGTAATCGTACCAACCTCCACCACTTCCTCTGGCAGCTCATTCCATGTACGTACCACCGTATGTGTGAAAAAGTTGCCTGTAAAGTCCCTTCTATATCTTTCTCCTCTCACCTTATGCCCTCTAGTTTTGGACTCCTACCAGATTAGTTGTCTTTTAGCGGAGATATTAAAATGATTGTAAGCCCAACCTACTCAACCTCTGATTCTGGGATGGAGGGATTTTCATATCAATCTGGTAAACCTTCTCTGGTAAACTGTCTCATCCTAATGCTAGAGGATCAGCCACTAAGTAGTCAATAACAATTTAGTGATAGATGTACCTAATAACCATGCAATTCATTTTCACGTGGAGTAAATAAAACTGAACATACGCTGTTTAACAAATCACTGAAATAAACATTTTTTCTACTACATTGATGTCAAAGGTCACAGCACCATTGAAAACAACTGAGTCAGAGCACTACTGGAACAGGCCTAAGGTGAAGCTGCCTTCCAAACTCTTAAGTCGGATATGGTACATCAGCACAGAAGCATTGTGTGATTATAATGGAAGTATTTTAAGTCCAAATGTGGGTACCTCGACTGTAGGTGTTTATAAGCACTTCTCTCCTACTTTTACTTAGGAGGCAGGGTATAAACGATCTTGATGTTTATGGCTTAAGACATGATAAACACTTTCCAAAAACCTGACCAAAAGTTAAGTCCAAGTGAAGATGGTCTTTTCTGAAAAAGTTGTCTTGTGATTTACAAATAATCTCATTCCTCAGAAAATCATTTCCACTGTTTACCTATTGTCCAAGTCATTTATTTACTGAACAAATACAGTGTAATGGCCTCAAACATCCATCCTGGCAAAAAAAATTCCTAGTGACTGCCCTTGGTGTTTAAAAATACTTGTTTTTCATCCAGAATCTGTACCCTTGTTCACATACATAACTATATTCAACAACAGGAACTGAATATAACAGCATAATTAAATTGTACAATGCTAAGCTCTTGGGAAATACCTAGTGGTGTTTCACAGTACCAATTATGAATGAGAATTTCCTTTTCCAGGGCTAGGAATCATTTGAGATGTAGTCACAGATGAACCTGCATGAAGAAATGTTCAGAACTTATAGAATATTATCGGCTGGATGTAAAATATTATATTTTATTCAAATATGGTAAAATATGAAGTATGGAAACAAATGGAACAAAACAAAACAATAGAATATAATACAATACAATACAATACAATACAATACAATACAGATGAAACCAGAGCATTTATTGCAAAATATCATCCTTTTTGGTTGTGGGATGAACCTCTAGCCACATCTGCTCCATCACCAAAACTGCTGACTTGTAGCTCTAAAATAACAATCATTTCTTCCTCAGATTATCTGAGAACATCTTCATTCACATCTTTGTTACCTCAGGATTCAACAATTCCAATGGGGTCATGGCCAGTCTCCACTCTTCCACCTTCCATAAAACTGAACTAATCTAAATCTCTATTGACCATATTCACATTAACCCAGCAAGACCTGTGCTCACCAAGCTATGCTAGCTCAGTTCAATATCAATTTGATTTCAGAATTTGCATCTCCATTTTCAAATCCCTTTATGAACTTGCACCTTCCTATTTTCATAATCCCATCCACCCCTAAAACCTTTTGAGATCTTGGTACTTCACCAACTCCAGCCTGTTGCATGACCCTGATTTCAACCATTCCACCAATGACAGACAGCTGCTTGGGTCTCCTGTTCTAGAAATCTCTCCCTAAACAGTTCTGCATCTCTGAAGCTACTCTTTGAAATCTACACCTTTGTCCATTCTTTGGATAATGGAATATTTCTTTAAATGGCTTAATGCCCATTTTTGTTTGATAATGTTCCTGTAAATACAATTTATTGTTACCATATGAGATATAGGAGAGATCCCTTAATACACCTACAATAATTTATATTTAGAAGGCTTTTGAACATCAGAGATATTGGATCTTCCATCATTTATTCTAAAATTATTTTATTGGACGTGCTTTACTTATAATCTATGGAATCTACAAAATTAATAGTTGTGTCTAGTGTTTCTATTTACACAATTAGTAAAAATGGAGACTCTCCAGCATGTTTATACTCAGGTTATACACGAGTGTCTTTAAAACATTGGAAGTACTGTGCAGATTGAACATTACTTGAGAAACTAGTGTTATTATTTCAAGGATAATACTTAATCAGTGGTTCAACTAGTTTAAATTTTCAAATCCAACTTGCCTTGAAAGGGATTTTCTGCTCCCTGCTGTGATTCACTAGATTTCAAATCTGCAAAGAAGAGTTTAGGTCTCCCATGGTATTTGAGTCTGTAAGTATCAGTCATGCAATAATCCACAGAAAAATAGGTTGTTGGAGCAACGTGTTTATCTAGTCCTACCGAAGGAGCACTGGTTGCAAACACTGCAGAATCATCAGGCACATACGCCTCATGATTAGATTTTTCAGCAGAACTTGAAATCTGTCCTTGATCAGAAATCCTTCTTGGAACCTCATTCAGAGGCACTGTTGCATCATCCATAAACCTGGATTTTACACATGTAGCCACTTTTGTCAAAATAGAAACATTTTCCTTTTGCTCTCTTAGCTCATCCATTGATTTAACACTTAAGGCACTGCTGTCCAAATTGGATGGGGCTCTCCGATTATACATTTTTGGAGGCAAAGGTGGTGGTGATGATGACCTTTCTTGACGGGTAGATTCTAGGAAATTTTCTCTCTTTTCACAACCATGATATGAGCTTAGGCCCTCAGACAGCAGGCATTGATCAAGCTGAGATTTCTCAGAGGATCGACTAGCTGGATGCAAATGTACTAGTGATCCAGTTGGTGGTGTTACTGCGTTTATTTCCATATGCTGTAAATGGGGAGGAATCCAATGATCTGCAGAATCCAGTGACATTGGAAAATTGTAACCAGAATTTTTTCCATAAACAATCTTCTTGAAATCTTTACTAGGAAATACATGATCTTGTGGCACAGATATATCTTCGTTGTTGGACTTGGCTGAAATATTTGGAACAGGTTTGTCTGTGGGTGCTTGTTTCAATTGTTGTTGTAGTGGATTTGGATCATTCTTACAGAACCTGTGGTTTTGCAAGTACATTCCTGATGACTCATGGAACTGTGTATTTTGCTTAGGGAGGGGAGCAGATTTCCAGGATCTTTCTACCAAAGGTGAGGCTTGGCCTTTAGTGAGCCTATCCATACCAAACTGCGATCTAAAAATGAAGATAAATTAATAATGCAAGTTAAAATTCTTCCATAGCATTTACAAAGTATTCCTATAAAGGAAAGAAGACTCTCCATAAATATTTGAAATGGAATTCTTACTTGAATTTATTGCAACATCAATTACCTCTGCATGTTAAGTCCTTCAACAATCTCATCTCTTTGTTTCGACTCCTTGTTCTGCATTTCAACTGTGATTGAAAAGGAGTAAAAGCTATTTTGTTAGTTCACATAAATGCAACTTCAAATAATGTCTAGTTCTTACTCAGTGCAGTCTTATATAATAAATATTACATGATCTATTCTGGCTATTTAGAAACATTCTGAAATTACATCTATACCAATGTATAATGCTCATCGCTGAGAAAACAATTGATAATATGGATTGTGAAGAGATGAAAAATAATTTGTAAAAGCATAGACTAACTACACTCCTTATAGGAATGAAAGATAATTAAAAATTACATTTTGCAGAATATGAATGCATTCATGTCTCAGAATGGGAAATTTGCATACACCATGTGGGCTATTAGTAGGCCCCAATTTGCATACATCAGCACTTGCAGAAAATTACATGCCATATTACAATTGATCCTCTGCAGAGTTTTGTTAATCTTTTGATGCATCTAATAGTTATCATAATCATCAATATCTTCGTTTTCAAAAAAAAGCTTAATCTTGACTATTCCTTTTATCACTTTAAACATCTCGATTTTGTCCTGTCAAATCTTCTCAGTTTGAAGGAATCAAGCTACAGACATTCCAAATCAGGTTGTTTTTACAAATAATTTGGTCAACAATATAGGCAACATCAACAACGCAAGGCTGCACTTAGTACTTACTGCCCTGAAAAATGGGTAGTAGCACTCAAGACCACAACAATGTTGAACTAGATCCTTGGAATTAGAATCCACTGTTTAGAATCATATCTGGCACAAAGAAAGATGGCTGCAGTTATTGGCAGTCCATCATTTCAGTCCAAGGATGTCACTGCAGGGTTTCTGTCCTAGGCCAATATTCTTCAGCTGTTTCAAAGGTTTTCCCTCCATTATATGAATGTCTGATGATTGCACAATTCATCACCAGTCACCACTCCTCAGATACTGATGCAGTTTGTGTCCATATGCAGAAACACCAAGACAACATATAAGCTAGGACTGATAGCTGGTGCAAATGTTATTGCCACCTAAGTGCTGGACAATGATTATCTCAAACCTAATCATCACCCTATATCATTCAATGGCTTTACAATCACTACATTCCCCCACTAGGGACTACAACTGACTCGTAATTAAACCAGACAGGTTTTGTCTACTTTACCTAAACAGGGTACAGTATTGTACATTTCTAGCAAGCCTTCACTCAAGTTCCTTTGCGTCAAAGGAAGCAGCCTCATCTTCTTTAACATTGTAGCTAAAAGCCTTCATCCCTGGAATCATTCTAGTAAATCTCCTTGGCATCTTGACAGAAATGGACAATAGATAATACTTGTGTCTAAGCAGTACTGTTATAAAGTTATTACAATCACAATGGACTTTTTGTGCTGAAAATCTTCATGTCTTTATATCACCTTTCATTATCTCGGCATTCCAAAATGCTACCTACTCAATGAAGTACATTATAAAAATGAATGCCCTTAAAGTAAGAAAAGCATCAGCCAAACATATAAACCCTCCTCAAATAGCACTTAGATAAACGATTGGATATCTTTGCAGCGTAAGCTTTCTCCAGGATAGACAGAATTCCTATAATCTATGGGATCTTATCCAATTACTCATCTGAGTGGAGGTGGTGCCTAAGTTTATTACTTAAAACAAAGTCAGCACCACTGACAGTGGAATAAAAAACAAAAGAACAGCGGATGCTGTAAATCAGGAAACAAAACAGAAATTGCTGGAAAAGCTCAGCAGGTCTGGCAGCATCTGTGAAGGAAAGAAGGGCTAATGTTTCGGGTCCGGTGTTCTGAGGAAGGGTTACCAGACCCGAAACGTTAGCCCTTCTTCTTTCCTTCACAGATGCTGCTAGACCTGTTGAGCTTTTCCAGCAATTTCTGTTTTGTGTCCACTGACAATGGAACTTACCTCAAAAATGGCATTTAAGTGTGAAACCACTGACTCAATAAGTTACAATGGGATTATTCCTCCAAGGCCAACATTTGGTTTACAGCGCTTTTGCAGTGTGTTGGTAGCAGCCCGACCTCTGGGCTAAAAGGCCTAGGTTTAAGTCACATCTGATCCAGAGGTGAATCATAACATGCTTGAACAGGTTGATTAAAACCATCTAACACTTGGTATACATTCTGTACATTTCTAATACTAATTAGGAAAAATCAACAACCGAAAATAGAGTATTCTTGTTTACATGTTATTTTAAATTATCTTAAATCATACAATCCTTAAAATATATTTTTCCATCCAAGAATGCCATATATACCAGAGACCA
This sequence comes from Rhincodon typus, assembly GCF_021869965.1. Taxonomy (NCBI): domain Eukaryota; kingdom Metazoa; phylum Chordata; class Chondrichthyes; order Orectolobiformes; family Rhincodontidae; genus Rhincodon; species Rhincodon typus. Next base: position 113,445,423 of record NC_063332.1, read on the forward strand.
AATCCTCATCATTTCAGGCTGAAAAAGAATGGTCTAAGCTGAAGTGCAACAAACAGGAAAAACCTGTTCCATCATTCATACCTGTCTATAGTTGCAATAAGAGTTTTATGATTGTGGATGGCAATTTTCAGGAGGTGGGAGGAGAATAGGCACTCAGCTAAACAAAGCTTATAAACAAAACTACACAATATGTAATTTCAGCGTGCTTCCATCCAATCTCAATTTACAATGTAGCAAAAACTACAAAACCATAAAAATGATTTCTTACATTTCATTTGTGAATTTTTTTTTTAAGCCTACAGAGCATTCCATGCAGCACATTCCGAAACCTTAATAATTCAGGTACTACAGTAGATACATGTCTCCTATATCAAAAGCAAAGTACTGCGGATGCTGGAAATTGAAAATAAAAGCAGAAAGTGCTGGAGAAATCCAGTATGGCAGTATCTGTGGAGACAGGAATTGAATTAATGTGTTGAGTCCAATTGGATCTTCAGAACTGAAAGGGGCTGGAAAATTGTGTTTTTGTTTTATGCTGCAGACAGAGGCAGTAGAGAAGCAAGTGGAACAGGCTGTCTCTGCTTATGAGCACCTGTACAAAGGGTTGCTAATGGTGGTGAAGGAAAGATAGAAATGTAAGAGGTGTAACGGAAGATACGAAAAGGAGAAAATGGGTCTGCTCTGCTGACAAAGTCAACAAGACAAAAAAAGACAGCTGTGTGTTAGATGGGGTTGGGGTGGCTTCTGAGGAGTGGTGGGTGTTGGAGGATTTAACAGAACAGTAGGATACAGAGGTCATCCTCTGAAGTTGTGAAATTTAAAACTAAATTAAAGAGGCTGTAAGGTGCTACAATGGGAAAGAGGTGTTGCTCTCCCAGCTTGTATTGTGCTTCACTGGAACACAGCAGCAGGCCCAGGATAGCAATGTTTGCATGGGACACTGATTCACTCCTCCAGCACTCCTAACAATTCCTCACTTGCCCATGTCAGCAATTGTGGAAGGTGTATCACCTACTCATTCACCTCCTCACTGTCCTCAGCCCCAAACACATCTACGTAAAGCGTTGTCTTACTTGTACTTTTTTCAATGCAGTCTGCTGTATTTGCTGCTCACAATGCGGTATGCTTTACAGTGGCAAGAACAAATGCAGATTGGGTGATTGCTTTCAGAAACACCTCCACTCTAGTCTTCCAGTTGTTTGCCATTTCAATAAACCATTTTCCTCGCGGCAAACATTTCTGTCCTGAGCTTGCTATAGTGTCCCAGTTAAGCACACTGCAAATTACAGGAACACCTTCTCATTTCCTGCAGACATCTTACAGCCTCCAGGACTCAATATTAAATTTCACAATTTCAGAGCATGACCTCTGTATCCTCCATGCCCCCCCACTCCTCTCCACCCACACTTCCAATGCACACATACACAGCTGTGTTTTGTTGACTTTGCTCTCAATAGTGCAGACACATTTTCTCCTTTTCACAACTTCATTTACATCCATTTTTACACCTCTATCTTCACTTTACCCCTATTAGCAACTCCTTTGGTCTTTGGCTTTGAGTACCCTTACAATCTGTTCCACTTGCTCCTCTCCTTCTACCTACAGCATACAACAAAAATAATTTTCCAATTCTTTTCAATTATGAGGTCATACCAGGCTCAAAACATTAACTCTGCTTCTCTCTCCACAGATGCTACCGGACCTGCTGAGTTCCTCCAACGCGTCGTTTTCACATACGTCTACTATGTCTATATATGGGTCATTCATAAAAACCGAAAGAACTGTGGACACTGTAAATCAGGAACAAAAAAAGAAGTTGCTGAAAAAGCTCAGCAGGTCTGGCAGCATCTGTGAAGAAAAAAAAATCAGAGTTAACGTTTCAGGTCGGGTGACCCTTCCTCAGAAATGATAGTAGCTGGGAAAATGTTGGTTTCTATGCAGAAAACAGGGAGGGGAATGGGGCAGGGAGTAAACGATAGGATAAAGAATAGAGCCCAAAGAGAGAGAAGAGCAGTTGGACAAACAAAGGAGTTGATAACGATCTAGCTAGGAGGGTGAATAGCTGTTAATGGGGATTAGTGACTAACAATAGTGCGTAATGGCAGGCTATGTGATAACAAGGCATGGTGTGTGGGGTAGGGGTTTAGGACATTGGAGAGTTTAGGCCCTAAAATTATTGAACTCTATATTGATCTGGAGGACTGCAGGGTCCCCAAGCGGAAAATGAGGTGTTCTTCCAGCTTGCGTTGAGCTTCACTAGAACACTGCAGCAAGCCAGGGACAGATGTTGGCCAGGGAACAGGGCAGTGTGTTAAAGTGGCAGGCAACAGGTAGCTCAGAGATAGTAGGAACTGCAGATGCTGGAGAATCCGAGACAACAAGGTGCAGAGCTGGATGAACACAGCAGGCCAAGCAGCATCATAGGAGCAGAAAGGCTGACGTTTCGGGCCTAGACCCTTCATCAGAAATTTCTGGTAGCTCGGTCTTTTTTGCGAGCAGAACGTAGATGTTCTGCAAAGCAGTCACCCAGTCTGCAAAATAGAGAATCTGAATAATGCTTTAAAAGTGTCAGTCATGATACAGCAGCAAAGTATACTACTCTAACTCAAATTGTTTCATTTTTAAAAGTGAAGAAATTACTTTCATTACAAAATATAACTTTTACGTAGTGATGGAAGAACTACTAAACAGTCAACCTATTCCCGCCTGGTAGTCAATTATAAAAAAGATAAAATGTAAAAGATTTGAAAACAGTAATTCCAGGGATTAATATTCTCATTCAATTTATTTTTAGTGGCTAAAAAATGGCCTACAAATTAAAGTACGTTATTTGGGCTAAATTGAAATTATTGATCTGAATTAAGAAGTTAAACAGCAAGCTTAACGAGGTACATTAATCATCATTTTGGATTTATTAACCCCCGAACACAGCCACTATGCAATACAGTCTGCAGCAACCAGATTCCCTTTTCATGACACACTTGCCACAAGGACAGCTGCAGTAAAGCTCATCGACATATCTCAATGTACCAGACACAGGATGATCTCAAGAGTGCAGCATTTGATTCCACGCTATTTCAAAAACTACAGTGACTGCATGTCAAAGGAATTTGTCATACGTGAAGCACTTTTGAGTGTCTGAAACAAGATACACTATAAATGGAATTTTTTTAAATATTTCAGTCATATTTTGACAGAATCATTTACTTTCAAAATAACCTCAAGGAAAAAGTGATCAACACACAGATAATCTAAACCAAAGTTATTAACAAAAACTGAAAATTAGCAAAAGAAAAAAAAACTTTAATTTTCCGTACAACTGATCAAAATTCATTAATATATAACAAGGTTAGTCAAATTTTCCTTTAAAGTTACACTTAATTTTTAAGTAGATTAAGGATAAGGGAGTAATTTGAAAACAATGATCTTAAGAATGAGGTACTAGGGAGGACACAAACTAGTGGACAGTGAGAATGGAATCAGGAATATTGACAAATTAAATAAACTGTGACAGCAAAGGAGGTGCACAATACTTGTAGTAAGTTAACAAAGGCATAAATAGAGACATTCCTAATGAAGGGGTTGTGACAGGGCACAGGGAATGAATCATGTCAACATCATGTGATAGTTACTAATGAGAGATTTATATCTGTAGTTTCAAAAGTATTGACCTAGATTACAACATAGCTAATCTCGTGAAGTGAGATTTCATACTGGTGGTGATTAACAGTCACTTAATTTTTCTCAATGCTGATTGGATTAATTGCTCTTTTCTTTGCAACTAGTTGGTGTTAATAAAATGCTCCAGAATTCAGCAATTAAGTATCATGCGAATGAACTATAAAGACTTTAAAATATACACTAGTATGCACTGATCAATTATTTATAGCACAGAATGCTTCATTAATTAGCCCTTTAATTTCTAGGAACTGTGTATATGCACAATAGAGTCCAAAGACAATAACAAGCAGGAGCAAAAGTTACCCATTCAGCACATTGAGCATACTCAGCTATTCAAGGACATCATGGCTGAATTAATAATCCTCAATTTTGCTTTCCTGCCCTATCTCTGTAATCCTCAGTTCTGAAGGGTCACTGGACCTGAAATGTTAATTCTGCTTTCTCTCCACAAATGTTGCCAGAGTTTCGCCAGCAATTTTGTTTGGTTTGATTTCCACTGTCCACAGTTTTTTAATTTATTTTACCCTCGATTCCCTTACCGATTTCCCTGGAAGTATTTTCCAGAGTCCCACCAGTTACTATGCAATCCCTTACCTCATTAGCCCACTTCAAATTAATTATTTCACTTTTCCAGGTTGAATTCCATTTGCTCTACACACCTGAACAATCTGTAGATATCTAGCTGCATTTTACAGCCATCTTCCTTGCTATTTACTATCCTACCAATTTTCAGTCATTGGGCCCATAGGATCTGCACCAACCCTCTGCCTTGTCATAGGGCAAGAGATAGAGTGTTGTATAAAAAGGGCCCTAGATAGGCAACGGTAAGATACAGACAAATAACCAAGCCTGGAGGCGTTGCAGAATTAATACTGGACAAGGCAATGGAGCAACATCAAGATAGAAATAACGATTTTAATACAATGCAGTGGGAAGAAGACTTTCATTACTTAGTTTTATTACTTAATGAAAGTGAACAATTAAGCAGTTGCTGTTTCTCCTTATTATCTTGTGAAGGTGGCGATGAGGCATTTTCTTGAACTGCTGCAATTCATCAGGCCTGCATTCACCAACAATGCCAAGGATCTTGATCCAGCAACAATGATGCAGAACAATATGGTTCCAAGTCAGCATGGAATGTGATTAAGAGGGGAATTTTCAGGTGGTGATCTTTCAGTGGGTCTCCTGCATTTGTCTTTCTAGATCTTTGACAGAGTTTGTGGATTTGGAAGGTGCCGAAGGAGCCATGACAAGCTGCTGCAGTGCATCTTGTAAATAGTATGCTGCCACTATGCTGTGGAAGAATTAAGATAATGGATGAGGTGCCGAATAAGCATGTTACTTTGTACTAGGTTCTTGACTATTGGAAATGCACTCAATCAGAACGCAAAGAGCACTCTATTGCACTCCTGATGTGGGCTTTGTAGATGGTAGTCGGGCTTTGGGGAGTCGAAATGGTGAGTTTCTTACTACAGATTTCAGAGTCACTGATCTACTCTTGTAGCTACTATATCCATATGGCTGACCTAGTTCTGTTCAGTGTAACCCCAGGATGCTGATATTGGGGATTTAATGATGGCAATGATATAGATTGTAAAGGGGAGATGGATAGATTCTGTTTTATTGGAAATAGTCATTGTTTGGCACTTGTTGGCACAAATGTTCCTCATCAGTTATCAGCCAGGTCCTGATTTTTGCAAATAGACATGAACTGCTTCAATAACTGAGGAATCTGTAATCATCAGCAAAGACCCACTTCTGATTGTATGATGGAAAGAAAGTCATTAAAGGAAGCGGCTAAAGATTTTGTGCCTAGGATACTATCTTGAGAAACTCCCACCGCAATGCCCCAGGACTCAAATAATTGGCCTCTATCAATCAAAACCACTTTCCTCTGTGTCGGATAAGACTCCAAACAGTGAAGAGTTCCCCCCCCAATTCCGTTATAGCTCTTCTTAGAACGCACACTGCAATTTTGCCAGCGCTCCTTGATACCACATTGAAATAAAATAGGGCATTCACATCAAGTGCAGTCACTCTTAGCTTCTCTCTGGAGTTCAGCTCTTTATTTCTTGTTTGGATCAAGGCCATAATGAGGTCAAAAGACACATAGCACTGGCAGAACCCAAACTGAGCATCAATAATCAGGTTATTACTGTTTTAAGTGCAAACTGACAGCACTTCCCATCACCTTACTGATGAATGTCGATCATTAAATATAGGGTGGAAAGAAATGGGCAAACAGGCTTCCCTGTGTGACATGATGACAGAAAATGCTTTGGTCAAAGTTTTGAAAAACTGAAAGATGAAAAGGTTGCTAAGGAAAGCAGCAGGAAAAATGAACCGAGTTACGTGTGGCTATAACGTCTAGCGATGAAAGCTGATGCATAGATGTTGCAAAGGTGGAAACAGGTTTTTGTGACGTAAGGACTGAAGTTCTGTCTGCTTAGAGTCATACAGAATGCTCAACCTTCTCAATCTTGAGGTTGGTTGGCTCGCCGAGCTGGTTTGTTGTTCCGCAGACATTTCATTACCCTGCTGGGTAACATCATCAGTGCAGCCTCCGATGAAGCGTCGGTGTGTTTTCCCGCCTGGTTTTTAAACTCTGGGGTCAGTTGAGCTGGATTGCTTCACTTCCAGTTTTCCTTCGTAGTGGAGTGTATATGGGGTCGAGTTCTGCGTGTTTATTGATGGCTTTCTTCGTGGAGTACCAGGCTTCTAGGAATTCCCGTGCCTGTCTCTGCTTAGCTTGTCCCAGGATTTTGGAGTTGTCCCAGTTGAATTGTTGGTTCTCCTTATCCACATGGATTGAGATGAGTGAGCTACAAAAAGGCACAACCAATACTCACTCATCTCAATCCACATGGATAAGGAGGACCACCAATTCGACTGGGACAAGCTAAGCAGAGACAGGCACGGGAATTCCTAGAAGCCTGGTACTCCACGAAGAAAGCCATCAATAAACACACAGAACTCGACCCCATACACACTCCACTACAAAGGAAAACCGGAAATGAGGCAATCCAGCTCAACGGACCCCATAGTTTAAAAACCAGGCGGGAAAACACACCGATGCTTCATCGGAGGCTGCACTGATGTTACCCAGCAGGGTAATGAAATGTCTGCGGAACAACAAACCAGCTCGGCGAGCCAACCACCCTCAACACCCACAACCCGAGCTACAAATCTACTCCAAAACCTTATAGATTTCTCATAATCTACTTTGGCCTGAGAAAGTGGTTAGGTTAGTGGATGAACTAATAGCAAAGGAACACAATTTACAGCGTACGCCAAAAAATTGGTTTCAATCATCTTAATGTTCTATTTGAGGAGGTTCTGTATAACCATGCCTTAATAACTGAAACAAAAACAGAAGTTGCTGGAAAAGGTCAACAGATCTGGCAGCATCTGTGAAGAGAAATCAGAGTTATCGTTTCGGTCCGGTGACTCTTCCTCAGAACCGGACCCAAAATGTTAAACTCTGATTTCTCTTCACAGATGCTGCCAAACCTGCTAAGCTTCTCCAGGAATTTCTGCTTGTCTTTGATTTACAGCGTTTGCAGTTCTTTCAGTTTTTAATTAGTAACAACTGTCTATCCAAATTGGAGAATAAACATGAAACCATCTCCAGCAATAATCACACATTAGTGAAGATGAGAATAATAACAGGAGAAAAACTGTCAATGTTAAAATTCTTTTTCTGACAAACCTACTCTTAAACAGATGATAATTTATGTTTTTCATTTCTTTAAATAATGACTATTTCATTTTCTTATTAAACATTCTAGATTGTTCACATATTGTGTAGGAATGTAAGTGCATTGAAGTTTAGATCCAAAGGCAACATGAGGAGAAACATTTTCACATAGTATGTGATTAGGATCTGGAATGCAACGCCTGAGAGTTTAGCGGAAGCAGATTCAATTTTGGGTTTCAAAGGGGAATTCGGTAATTATCTGAAGAGAAAAATCTGCAGTGTTGCCAGGGAAAGGACAATGGAGTTATCGTGCAAAGACCTGGCACAGATTGATGGGCCAGGATGATCTTTTTGTGTGTTGTAACCATTCTACAATTCTATTTTCTCTAACTTCTTTTCAACTATTAGCCGTGCAAAAAACACGGCTCTATTATCTGTACGAGATGTATGGATCTGTCAAGGTTTTAAATTAAATACAGTAACAAATGGCACATTTGATTAGCTGAAATCAGATGAATAGTTTTAGTTGCTCAATCACATGCTTTCGAAATGCAAACAGGAACTGCTGGAAAAACTCAGCAGGTCTGGCAGCAAATCTGAAGAGAAAGCAGAGTTAATATTTCAGGTCCAGTCTTCAGGGCTGTTTGCAGCTAGTGAAAGGTTGTTTTTTTCTTGCTAGAGAAGGGGTGGGGTTGGGGGGGAGGGGGGAGGTAGAAGTAAACGATAGATGAAGGTGAAGCACAGCGAGAGATAAAAACAAAGGAATAAGTAAAGATCAGCCTCAGAGAATGAATAGTTGCTAATGGAGACTGTTAGTCACTGACAATGTATTGTTTGTGGGAGCAGCCCAAGTGATGACAAGGCCTGGTGTGCACGGTCTGGGGTAAGGACATGGGAGGTGGTGCTCAGGCCCTAAAATTATTGAACTTGATATGGAGTCCAGAAGATTGCAGGGCTCCCAAGCAGAAACTGAGGTGTTGTTCTTCCAGCTTGAGCAGAGCTTTGCTGGAGCAGTGTAACAAGCCCAAGACAGAGGTGTTGGCCAGGGAACACTGTGTTGAAATGGCAGGAAGCTCAGGGTCATTTTTGCGGACAGAGACCACTTGAGCATTACGTTACAGGCTAGATTTATGTTAGTGAACATTTACTTGACAGAATACCAAAGCATGAGTACATTCCCGGTCATCACAGAAATAGAATACAAGTGCCATAGAGATTTTGCAATGGGAATGCAGTAACTTGGCGAACATAAGACATGATGCAAACAGCATTGATCCTTTGCCAATAATTTAGTGTATTCACTCACAAATAACTTAAGATAAACTACCCTCAATTACTAATCAATTTTTTAAAAAAAAAGTCAAGTTGAGATATAATCTATCCGGACAAGAACAACTGCCTGTTTTTCAAGTTAACTTCAGCTAATAGTTTGCATGCAGTGCAGTTTACAGACAATACAAGTCCATTAATAACTCAAACCAGTTACCCCATCCACATCAATCATAATGTAGAAATCAACTAACCAGTTGATCGTTGTCCAATTTTTTTTCTAGGCCTTTAGTCCTAAGTTTTCTGAAAGTATTCAGAGAAGCTTTGAAAGATCAGCATTATTCACTCTTATTAGTGTAAAATTTTCAACCAGTTAGTGAACAATTACAATTTAAGAAGGGTATTGGCATATTAATATAGATTTTAATCAAAAGCAATCGTATATAGCCAACTGATGGAGGCAGCAGAGCCCTGCCAGCGCTGATTAGAAAAAAAAAATGCAGCACTTTGGCAAACCCCATGCCCTCCACATCTAATGCCAAGATGGCTGTACATTGAATTCCACCCTTTATAAATAGACATGTTATTTTCCTCTTCTACTGACATGGATAACCATGCATGGCTAAAAGCAGCAAACAATTTTGAATAAGGAAATGTGTTCTGCTGCTCAGATAACCGCTAAAATAATCATATGTCAGGAGTGAGTATGATAGAAGCTAAATGTATAATTTACAAGGGGATGTTAATCTGTTTCTTGCCCCAAAGGAAAAATTATGGCATATCACAACAGCTAGTCAGAATAAAGCATGTGTCAGAGGTTTCAGTATAGCAAACGTTTTAAGTAAGTCCTTCAATTTGTATGAGAAAATTGTACATCCAAAATAAATTAATGTTGGCCTTAAAAAAAACCCTTTGCTTTATCAATTGCACTCTACAGTCCTTTGGACTTAAGCCTTTGTATTGTAAAATAAATATATATTTATAACATGATTTAATTTTTCTTTGAAGTACAGTTGTGACCAATTTGGTCCATAATAAGAACATAAGAACTAGGAGCAGGAGTAGGCCATCTGACCCCTCGAGCCTGCTCCGCCATTTAATAAGATCATGGCTGATCTTTGAGACTCAGCTCCACTTACCCGCCCGCTCACCATAACCCTTAATTCCTTTACCTTTCAAAAATTTATCTAGCCTTGCCTTAAAAACAGTGAGGTAGCTTCAACCACTTCACTGGGCAGGGAATTCCACAGATTCACAACCCTTTGGGTGAAGAAGTTCCTCCTGACCTCAGTCCTACATCTGCTTCACTTTATTTTGAGGCAATGCCCTCTAGTCCTAGTTTCACCTGCTAGCGGAAACAACCTCCCTGCCTCCACTTTATCTATTCCCTTCATAATTTTATATGTTTCTGTAAGATCTCCCCTCATTCTTCTGAATTCCAATGAGTATAATCCAATGAGTCTATTCAGTCTCTCCTCATAATCCAACCCTCTCAACTCTGGAATCAACCGAGTGAATCTCCTCTGCACCCCCTCCAATGCTAGTATATCTCTTCTCAAGTAAGGAGACCAAAACTGCACACAGTCCTCCAGGTGTGGCCTCACCAGGACCCTATACAGCTGCAGCATAGCCTCCCTGTTTTTAAACTCCATCCCTCGAGCAATGGCAGACAAAATTCCATTTGCCTTTTTAATCACCTGCTGCACCTGCAATCCCACCTTCAGCGATTCATGCACAAGGACACCCAAGTCCCTTTGCACAGCAGCGTGCTGCAATTTTTTACCATTTAAAACATAGTCCATTTTGCTGTTATTCCTATCAAAATAAATGACCTCACACTTATCAACATTGTATGCCAGACCTTTGCCCACTCACTTAGACTATCTATATCCCTCTGCAGACTTTCAGTGTCTTCTGCACACTTTGCTCTACCAGTCATCTTAGTGTAATCTGCAAATTTTGACACACCACACCACCTCTTTTAGTCCCCAACTCCAAATCATCTATGTAAATTATAAACAATTGAGGTCCCAACACTGATCCCTGAGGCACACCACTAGCCACTGACCGCCAACTAGAAAAACACCCATTTACCCCTACTCTTTGCTTTCTACTGGTCAACCAATCCTCTATCCATGCCAATACATTACCTGTAATACCGTGCAACTTTATCTTATGTAGCAGCCTTTGGTGTGGCACCTTGTCAAATGCCTTCTGGAAATCCAGATACACCACATCCACAGGTTCCCCATTGTCCACCATGCAAAGAATTCCACCAAATTAGTTAAACATGACCTACCCTTCATGAACCCATGGTGGGCGTTCCCAATGGGACAATTTATATCCAGATGTCTTGCTATTTCTTCCTTAATGATAGATTCAAGCATTTTCCCCACTACCGAAGTTAAGCTAACTGGCTATAAGTTACCTGCTTTTTGTCTACTTCCTTTTTTAAACAGTGGCGTCACATGGGATGTTTTCCAATCTGCAGGAACCACCCCAGAGTCCAGTGAATTTTGGTAAATAATTACTAGTGCATTTGCTATTTCCCCCATCACCTCTTTTAGTACCCTGGGATGCATTGCATCAGGGCCAGGAGACTTGTCTTAATGCTCTTAGTTTTGTTGTTAATGCAAAATGGTAAAAATGCAAGTTCTTCCAACAAATGTCATTGGCCACATTTATGCCTAGTGTGTAATCTTTTTAAAAAAGGAGCAAAGCGTAAGGACATTTTTTGCCCAACATATATACACATTCAATATGGAAAATATTGAAAATTCAATATGGACTTGGCTGTTTATTATTCTTGTTGGAATGTAGGCACATTTAACAAAGCTATCCATCCCCAAATATCCGTGGGAGGTGGTGGTAAGTCACCTGATTGAGCCACTGCATTACATATGGTACACTACACCCACAGTGCTGATCAGAAGGGTTTTGGTCCAGGATGCTGATCCCATAACAGTGAAAGAATGATACAGTTCCAAGTCTAAGGCATGACTTGGAAGGGAACTTTCAGGTAATGCTGTTCCCACATGAATTCTGGCCTTGTCATTCTAGGAGGTAGAGGATGCAGATTTGAAAGAAGATGATTGAGCCTTGGGGACTTGCTACAGTGCAGCCTGGAGATGGTGTACACTGCTGCCACCTTGTGTTGATGGTGGAGGGAGTGAATGTTCAAAATGGTGTTGACCTTTATGTGTTGTTGAACCTGTATTCATCCAGACAAGTGAAGAACATTTCATCACACTCCTGACTTGTGCCTCTTGGTGAACAGGCTTTGAGGAGTCAGGAGATGAGTTACTGGCCATAATTTCCAGCATCTAACTTGTTCTTATAGCTATCATTTGAGAATGTGGGATTCTGCAACGCCACTGAATGTCAAAAGGAAATGGATAGATTCTCTTGTTGGAGGGGTCATCAGTTAAAATTTTTATGGCAGTTATTAGTCCAAGCCTGAATGTTATCTAGGCATTACTACATTTTGGCACAGATTGATTCAGTATCTGAGTTGTAAATGGTACTAACTTCATGTAATCATCAGTGCACATCCCCATTTGCAACCATATGAACTAAGATCATTAATGAAACAACTGAAGATTTTTGGATCTAGGAGACCACCCTGAAAAACACCTGCAGTGATGTCCTGGAACTGAGAAGGCTGGCCTTCACAATAACAATCATCTGCCAATGTACAAGCTATGACTCCAACCAGTGAAGGGTTTTCCTCTATTTCCATGGACTTCAATTTTGCCAGGACTCCTTGATGTCTTGGTCAAATGCTGTCTTGTTGTTAAGGGCAATCATTTTCACATCCCCCTCTTACATGCAGCTTTTGTTTTAAATATTTGTTCAACAGATATGGATATCATTGGCTAGGCCCATCTATTGCCCATTCCCAAAAGCCCAGAGGGCAGTTAAAAGTCAACCACATTGCTAAGAATCTGGAATCACATGCAGACCAGACCAGGTCGACAGCAGTTTTCTTCCCTAAAGGATATTAGTGATCCAGGTGGGTTTTTTTTTTTCCTGACAATCAGCATTGGTTTCATTGTCATCATTAGACTCAATTCCAGATTTTTATTGAATTGAACATCAGCTGCCATGGTGAAATTCAAACACAGATTGCCAGAACAATACCTGGTTCTCTGGATTAGTAATCTAGAGATAATACCACGAGGCCAACAATTTTGTCTACATTGAGACTTAGGCTGTGATGAGGCCTGAAAGAAAAGCAAACCCAACAGAACCCAAATGGACCAGGTTACTGCTGCTTTAATGCTGCCTAACAACATGATAATACCACCTTCTTTTGTTGAAACCATCACGGTTTTTTCTTTTATTTTTCTCATCTTTGATTTGTGACTGAGTTGCAGTTGAGAACTGAACTTTGAACACAGCTTATTTTAAAAAAGAAAGAACACAAACGTTGATGTTTGCTGCTGGGAACTGCCCTGGAAAGATAATGCAGGTTAATTATAGCTCAAAGAACTGTAGGCGATTTAGCACTGAGATATTGATATGTTGAGACCAGCAACTGATGAAATGTTGAATTGGTCAATCAAGGGAGATCTGGTGCTGGCTAGCCAACCACAAAGAATGTTGAAAAAGAGAGAAAAAGTATGAGCTGGCTATGATTGGGCTTTGGGCTGGAGGCAGTTGTGTTTTAGAAGCTGCTGGACTAAACGATTTAGATGAGGATATAGAACACAATCAGAACCACACAGCACAGAAACAGACCCTTCGGTCTAACCAGTCCATGCCAAACATAATCCCAAACTAAACTAGTCCCACCTTGACTGTTTTTGAAGGTGCAGCTATTTCCTCATTAATGACCATTTCTAACACCTTCCCGACAAGAGATATCAAGCAAACTGTCCAACTGATTGTTTGTTGCCTTCTCCCTCCTTGAACTGTGGATTTCTACTTACTACTTTCCAGTCTGTTGCAAACTTTCCAGAAATAAGGCAAATTTTTAGAGGATTAACACCCACACATCAACTACCTATCAGCCACTACTTTGAAGTCCACTGGTTAAAGTTTATCAGGACCCAGCGACCTGTTAGCCCACAGTTCCATCAGTTTGTTCAGTACTTGCTTCCCTGTTGACTGCAATTTGACCAAGTTCTTTTCTCAATTCCACGTCATGATTTACAGCCATTACTGGAATGCTTTTTGTATCCTTTATATTGAAAGCAGAAGCAAAATACTTGGTAATTTCATCCATTTCTTTATTAACTACCATTAACTTCCCATTCTCGTTTTCTGCAGAACAAGCACTTACATTACCTAGTATTTTCCTTTTTAAATACCTGTGGTATTGCCATCACTTTTTTTCCCCTCCATTTCTGGCTAACCTCCTCTCAATCTAATTTTCTCTTCCTGATTATCCTATTAGACATTCTCTGCCATTCTTTACATTCTGGCCAATCATCTGGTTTGCTACTCATCTTTACATAAGTTTACTGCTTCAATACTTTCTTCAGTTAACCATGGATGGAGTGCCCTCCCCTTAGAATATTTTCTTTGTCTAAGGAATATTCTTATTTCAATCATTCTGAAATATCAACCTTAAATGTCTGACACTCTCTCTGTTGATATATCTCTTAGCCTAGTTATCACGGTTCACTCCAGCTCACTGAGCTTTCAGTCCCACATAGTGGCTCTTATTGAAATTTAAAATGCTAGTCTTAGTCTTCCTTACAACCTGGATGTAAAATTCAATCATATGGTGGCTGCTAACTAGAGGTGCCTTTGTTCTGAGATCATTCATCAATTCTGTCACATTACATAACACCAAGTCTAATATATATGCTCTGGGTGGTTCCAGATATGGGATGTTAGATTTAACATACAAGGTCACAAAATGTAAAAATAAATGAAGGACTGGATACCTCACTATCAGAAGGGTATTTGCCTTCAGTAACCAGTTTTACTCGGATGATACCAGGGATAAAGATGCAGTTATAAAAGAGTTGATAAATAGCACTGCAAATACTGTGCAGAGGTGGATAAAGAAAGGGAAGACAAAGTACCCAATGTTAGGAATGATCATTTCCAATGGTTGGTAGTAACTTTAATAATAAGCATGCAGGGTTAGGTTAGAATTGCACCTCCACCCAAAAAAATACACCATGATTTAAGTTGGTTACTGAGTCAATCCAAATGCTTGAAAGGGTATTAGATAAATTGCCATAAAGAAAAAAAGAACTGAAGAGTGAAAAGAAGTTAAAGCAAATTGTTTAATGGCATAGGAATAAATAGCCTTAAAATCTTTTGTGCTCAAAATGTTATGACTGTAACATCTTAAAAAGCTATTCAAACATTGTCCAATAACATGAGCATAAGATACAATTTCAAAAAGAACTGGTGGTTCTTCAGTGACTGAAAGAAAGATCTAAAAGTTTCAATAAGAGTTTTTTTTTAATTATTCATGCAAGACAAATTTTCTTTTTTATTCTTTGGAAATAATAGGCACTTATTAACCACCAACAGTAGCATATGTCAGATAAAATAAATTTAAATACATCCAAACTAAGTTGATAAATGTAGTAAGAATCAACGAGTGCAACAATGAATGGACAGAATTATGAAAAAGGGATATTGTATACCTCTATTCCAATATCAATCACAATTAGAATAAACACTCAGGAACATTGGAGAGAAATTGTAAGATCACCCCCAATTGCAATTTTGTTAACCTGTGTTTGGAATTTGACTGTCAACATATTAAACTTTTTAAACATTGTCTAATAGTTGTAAATCCTCCTACTTACAATTCACAAACTACATCATAAAAGACCATGACTAACAGTTATGCAATATACAGTTTGAGTACAAAAAATAGAACAAACTTTACCTTCATTAACTGGAAACCTGAGAGAATGATTGGGACACGCATTAGGTTTGTATAATTCTTGCTGACACCTGAAGTACATTAAAATAAAAAGGAGATGTAAACTCCCAAGGACATTTATCTATTGAGGAGATCCTCAACTTCAAAACCAGTCTAAAACTATACACAACAATTTGAACTAGTGTAATCCTTTTGCATTTAAACCACATACAAAGGTCCTTAAATGTCTATACAATTTATTTTTAACACTATATATTCTTTATTTAAAAGAATAATGTTTCAAAAATTGTACAGTAGAGCAATTCATATACTATAATGTGGTTTTTCTGGTTTCTAATTATATTTGTGTGTGTATCAGTTAAAGTTTCTGATAGGAATTCTGGAATAACAGACCCCCCATGACCAGTTCCAACACTCTCGCTCCACCTGGACCCTTCCCTCTGACCTTTACCTGCATTTGATCTGCTCATTGAGAACTGTCGACGTGACATTGGTCGCCTCAATTTCTCTGACACCCCCAACTCCCATCAACCCCGACTCACGCAATCCAACATATCTTCCTCCGAACTGACTGTACTCCGTACGCTTAGATCCAACCCTGTCTTTGTTATTAAGCCTACTAACAAGGGTGGTGCTGTTGTAGTCTGGCAAATTGACCTCTACATTGCAGAGGCTAAGCGTCAGCTCTCAGATACCTCGTCCTATCTTCCCCTCGATCATCCTTACCTGGCCTGGCCTGGCCTACATAAATGTAGCAATGTGGCTGATTCCTAACCATTCTCTGGGCAATTAAGGATGGGCAATAAGTACTAGCCTAGTCAAGGATGGCCATATTCCATGAACAAAAAAATGCCAACTGAAACCTATCATTCCATAATTACACCCTGTTAGTGGCAGTGTTGCAGAAACTTGATAAAAGTATGAAAACTGTAGTGTAATGTGCCTTGATGTTTTCCATCTGAAATGTTAAAAAAAAGAAATTTAAAAATGGGAAAGTTAATAGAAAACACATGCAGAATCAAAATGTTCAATTTATTACTAGTGTGCTTCCCAGGAGTTACTCACAGTGAATCAAGAACAAATATACTCTTCAGAAGAAGTAAGGCTATGGCATAGAGGAAAATTGGACTGGAACGCATTTTAAAACAATTATAACTACTTACTCTTATACAATGCCTTTAATAGGGAAAGAAATACCCATGTGCTCCACCAGATAGCAAAACAGAAATGGGCACTGAGTCAAAGATATTAGGATAGACAAATAACAGCTCATTTAAAAGGTGAGTTTTAGGAACTGTCCTAAAGTGAGGGACTTAGCAAAGCAATTCTATAACATTATGTCCAAGCTAGCTGAAGGTAAAGCTTCCAATGGCAAAATCATCTAGGATGGAGCGCCACTGGAGACCAGAGTTGGAGAAACAGCAAGTTCTGGATGAGAATTGTAAATTTGAAAAAAATTACAGGGTTAGGAAAGGCAAGACCATGAAAAGATTTAAACGTATGCATGAATCCTTCTTCTTAGGCAGTCCCATACCCTAACTGAGTTCTCGGGTGACTCAATAGTCCAAAGTATGACATACATGCAATAGGTGGTGGTTGGGGGTAATGGGAGGGTGGACAGCTCAGATATGACACTTTTTTTCTCTCTCTCTCACACTGCCAACAAAGTGAAGTTGTGTTGACAGAATGAGACTCGAGGAGTACAGATTCTTCCCAGATACTTTCTCACTTTGGGTGGTCTTGTGTCAGGGCTTCCTAGGTGTCAATAGGGATGCTGCACTTATCCGAAGATCCTTTGAAGGTGCCTTTGAAGTACAGTGTGGCAAAGGTAGAATTTTTAGTGTAAAACCCGTGCTCTCATATGCCTTGATGAGGATGTTGGTGATAGCTTGTAGCTTAGCTTCAGAGGTTGCACAGTAGCAAGCATAGTATGCAGTACATCTGCGCGCACAGTGCATCAGCAAAAATGGAATGATCAATGAGATACGATAGGGGGAGGAAGTAGAATCTGGAGATTAAATATGCATTTACAGTTTTATCAGAATATAGACTGACAACATCAGAAGCAGGTGATGTAGTGAGGCAGTTTAAGGTATCAAAAGTTCGGATAAAGATCCTAAAAGTTCTTCAGATGAACACTGTGCTTCAATTAAGTGAGTGACTTGCAGGAGCATGAGGGGCAGATATTAGGAGGGAATGCATCAATAGCGAGATTACAAACTTTGTCAGCAGAAATTCATTGCTTCAGATATGGCATGGTTAATTAGATATTTTGAATACCTGGAGACTAAATTTAGATAATCCATTCTGCCCATTTTAAAATATACCATTCTTTCATTTTGTATTTTCTATAATAAAATTAAAAAATACAGAAATTCAATAAGCAGAAACGTAGGTATGCATATACAAGAATTTCTCTGCAATACATGCAAAGCAGCCGTAAGATGTGAAATGAAGGGAGAAACTAAATACAATATATAAGAATTACAAATACAATATAATTACATGTTGTCCATTTTGCTTCCATGCAAAAAAGTGAAATACCTGTGCACATAAGCTATTGAACATAATTTGTATATTAATGATATAATCAAAGGAGTTTTATATTTGGAAACATTTCTGGCAGTGATGTGAAGGAAAATAGCAAGTTACACGTGATCATTAGAAGTTAAGATTCAAGTGTAGTCTTCAGATCAGGCTGGGGATAAAGTGTCAAGAATAATCAGATTCAGGCTAAGGAACAACTGAAACACTGGAAGTCAAAAGGGAAAGGCAGAATTTGGAGGTAATAGAGGGGTAAAGGTAGTTTGGAGAGTGAGGTACGGTGAGTTTGGAGGAAGCAGAGGCAGGCAAGGTTAAAATGTGAGGATGATACAGCATGTAAAAATTTACAGTACTTACAATACATTGGTGGAGTTGGAAAGGGAGAGACAAATGTAAACCAGGTAGGGAGAAGGGACAGGTCAATAAGTTGGAGCATGAATGAAGGCAGGTGGTTCAGTAGGGTCAGTAGGTGAGGAAGGGAAGATTGTGTACACTGATATGCCAAGGCAAAGGGAGAAGCCCATGTGGCAAAGAAATGAATATCAGGTGGATGTTGAGAGCGTGGAACTGGATCTAGTGTCCCTTAATGGCAGATTTGAGGATGAGGGCAGTTAGAAGGCAGCAGAGAGGGCTGAGGCAAAAGGATAGCAGAAGTGGTGGAACACAAGAGCAGAGGCAAGATTAAGTGGAGAGGAAAAAATGGGGAGGGTAGGACAAGGCTGAATGGGCAATTGGGAACACAAGCTTTCCCATGATATTTGGTCACTACTGGCATTAAAAAAAATGAATAAGGAACACTGGTACAATGCCTAAAATATTTACTCTGAAATCAATCACTCTGGGAGACAAAGGGTTTAAAAGAAGTAGCAACTGTGTTGTCATTAGTGGCACAAAATGTCCTCCTCATGAATTTACACCAATACCACGAGTAGTTGATTATAAATTTGTACGTCAGAAGTAATAAAAGATGATGAAGTTTGACACAAAGGTTGTGTACTGACAGGAAACATGCACAGTTTAGTAATTTTTCTGAATATTGCAAATATTTAGAGATCTTAACATACTAGGAAATAGCATGGATTAACAAAATTGAATATAAAAATAAACACTATTTTACTGCTTGAGTTATAGTGCATTAAGAAATTAGAGAAGAAAGGCTTCTCTGATAATTAATGTAAAAAGAGAGTTACCTGTTGCTAAATGAATCTTGAATATTCTTCAAGTGCTTTCCATTGAAAGTTTCCATGGCCAAAGCATTATAACTAACCGAGTTATTGCTGAGTCGATCATTGCTTTCATACCCTGCTTCAATTTTCTGCACTTGACAACTGGTTTCAGTCATGTTGCTTTTGTCTTTTTCTGGATTTGATTTTCCATCCGCCTCCAAAGAACTTACACTTCCTTGTTTGAGTTCATCTTCATATATGGTCATTAGTTCTTTGTGTTTTCTGTTCTCTCTCAATACGTCATGAGCATTCAGTCCTCTGTTATGCTGTGGTTGGTTAGAAGAACTTGATCTGTGCTTCGGACTGCTTTGCCTTTTGTTTCCATCCTCAAAAATACTGTCCACATTCAGTGTTTCCCGTGATGGTTTCCAAACCTTACCCTTACTTCTATTCCTACCATTGCCTTTGTCCCTTGAATCTTGACTATCAATATCATATTCACTGAAGCTGCTGCTTTTGTTTTTATTGTCAGAAGCATAAAACAATCTGTTTGATGGTGCTGTTGGTTGTGGAGTAGCTCTACCTTCACTCGAAGGTCCTTTCCTGTGACCACTGTGTACATGTTGATCCCAGAAATGTTTCAGACCGTTTCCATGAGGTGGCGTTCCAGATTTTGAAGGAGATCTATCCTCTGAAGATAGTGTGATCACAAGGTAAGAAAATAATAGAATATTAGAAACACAGCATTAATCAGTACAAGAACAAACCAGCACTGTATATGCATAATTTCATAAGTTAAATTACATTGCTACAGGAAGCATTTAAAAAAGGGAGATTACTTGTTATTACTTTATGGTTGCTACCAAAGCATCTATGCACATCTCCCACTAGGGTTCAATTATCTTCTGCTTCTTAATTCTACAAAACCATAAAGTTCCAGTGTTTGATAAAGTACTTCACATGAAACTAATTACTAGTCTAAACAGCAAACTGGCTATGTGGCTTGTGACAGTAGGGATAATTGGCAGATACTCAAATTGGTAGGATGTGACAATCGGATGCCTGCATGGATCTGTGCTGGGGTCTCAATATTTGTCATGGAATAGATAATGGAATCAAACATTTTCAAAATATTAATGGGAACAAATAGCTCCTTTGATCTATTCTACCTCTGCTGGTTGGGAGGTCCAGGACTAGGATTCAGAGTCAAAAATTACCATCAGACATTTCAGGGATGAAATTATGAAAAGACAGTATGCACGTTGGAAATTTCAAACTCTCTTCTGTAAATGATAATTGATGCTAGATAAATTGCTAACCTTAGAACTAAATTTGAAAGAGTTCTGTTAACCATATGCATCAATGCAAATAGGGCAACAGTGGATACATAAAATCAAGTCACACATCATCTATGATCTTGTTGAAGGTACAAAAGAATCAAGTGACTAAATAGCCTTTACCGATTCCCATTTTCTAAAGCAAAAATTATTGCTTTCTGAAATGGAAACGCATTTCATCCAAGTAACCTCTCAATAGCTCAGATAGTTCTCTGCTTCATGATTCCAAACACAACAAGATTTTAAAATGTTAATAAACTATTTTGCAGAGATGCTGTATGACGTGGCACATGGCATGAACAGACCTGACCAACGACCAACATACTACTAAGTAAACGTTTTTAATTGTGTTATTAGCCCAATTGCTAATTGCTCGGTCAGAGATAAACCTACACTAGAGTGTTCAGGAACAAAAAAAATCCATGTCCACCAGTATCTATCAATAATTAATCAACCAGAAAGTCTGCAGATTCAGAAACAATATTGAGAGCCAACAGAGTGGGTTCCAGTGAAGTATATGAGTAGGATAACACTGATTCATCATCATAATATTAAAGTATCATCCAACTAATCTCTCAGGCAACATCACTTTTATAGGCTTAGGTGTGACTATTTATAATTAAATACAGGGACATGTATCTTTAAATATTTATGTACCAGATATGGACACATTATATACTTATCCATGAACTTCATTTGCTCACTACCTTGAAAATTTTCAGTGAAAGATGGAGGTTGAATAATTTACTTCTCAGATGATTTTTCAGATATACTCATGTTTTCAATTCAGAAGAACAGTTTAATCTTAGCAGCAGGGCAGTTTTATAGGTTCGTAGAACCTCCAGGTTGTTAGAGTTTAAGAAATTTCTTAGCTGTCAGAATTCCAGGTCCTCAGAACTGAAGGGAGGTTACGTCAAAATTACAAAGAAGTCTTAGAACTATTTCAATAATCAAAGAAAGAAAACTGTACAGAGTCAGTTAAATAAGGAAATTAAAGATTAAAAATAGAAGGGATATTACTCTGGGATTGAGTATTTTAAAAATGTATTGCTGGGTAAAAGGTTAAATCTTTGTTGTTGTGAAGATCAAGATCTTTTCAAATTAACTTTCATTTGGCTCTGTTTGTTGTTTTTCTTTTTTGTGATAAATGTGTTTTGTCCATGAACACTGGCAGCCTAGCATGAATATTTCCAGCAACTAACAACCATAGCAACCAACTACAAAAGTGAAATTTATGATCTAACAAGTATGGTTTCACCCTGGAACCTGACTTGTCCAGTATTACCATCTGCTGGGATCATCATTCAAAAAAAGTAAGAATAGGTGAACCAAACCTTGTCCCCATATTTACAGATCCCTTGATTTTAGTAGGGATCATAACACATTTTCATTACTTTGAAGATTTTTAGAAGTTTCCATACATTTCATTCTTTCTTGTTTCAAATGACATTCTTATCTAACGATTAGCCTAAAACCAAAGACACTACATCTTATTGGAATTCATTCCATACCTCAGTCATAGAGTAATACAGCATGGAAACATGCCCATTGGACCAAACTGGTCCATGCTGACCATGGTGTCCACTTAACTAGTTCCAATTACCCGCATTTGGTTCACATACCACTAAACCATTCCCATCCATATACCAATCCAAATGTTTTTTGAATGTTGCTATTGTACCTGCCTCAACCACTTTTTCTGGCAGCCCATTCCATATACGCACCACTCTCTGCGTGAAGAAGTTGCCCTTTAGGTTCTTCTTAAATCTTTCCCCTCTTACCTTAAACCTATGCCCTCTAGTTTTCAATTCCTCATCCCTGGGAAAAAGACTATATGCATTCATCCTATCTATGCCCCTCATGATTTTATACACCTCAATAAAGTCACCCCTCAATCTCCTACGTTCCAAGGAATAAAGTCCTATCCTGGCCAACCTCTCCATATAATTCAGGCCTACTAGTCCTGGCAACACCGTTGTAAATCTTCTTCGCACACTTTCCAGTTTAACTATGGTCTTTCCTATAACAGGGTGACCAAAACTGCATAGAATACTCCAAGTGCAGCCTCAACAATGACTTACACAACTGTAACATAACATCCCAACTCCTATACTCAATGCCTTGACCAATGAAGGCCAGCATGCTAAATCCCTTCTTCACCACCCTGTCTACCTGTGACACCACTTTCAACAAATTATGTACTTGTACTCCTTGGTCCCTCTGTTCAACAACACTCCTCAGAACCTTACCATTTACTGTATAAATCCTACCTTTGTTTGACTTTCCAAAGTGCAACACCTCACACTTACCTGTATTGAATTGCATTTGCCAACCCTCAGCCCACTTCCCCATCTGATCAAGATTCCTCGCTGTCAATGATACCTCCTAATTTTGTATCATCCTCAAACTTACTAATCATGCCTTGTACATTCACATCCAGATCATTTATGTAAATAAAAAGTAACAAAGGCCCCAGCACTGACCCCTTTGGCACACCACTAGTCACAGGCCTCCAGTCCGAGAAACAACCTTCAACTATCACTCTCTGCTTCCTACTATCGAGCTAATTTCAAATTCAATTAGCTAGCTCTCCCTGCATCCCATGCAACTTAACCTTCATGACTAACCTGCCGTGTGGGGTCTTGTCAAAAGCCTCATTAAAGTCCACATAGACAACATCAACTGACCTACCCTCATCTATCCTCTTCGTTACCTTTTCAAAAAAATGCAAAGATTTGTCAGACTTGGGCAATTTTTAGTTATATTTAAAGCATTGCCAGTTTGAAACCTCGCAACCCCAACATAACGTTGTTTGAAATTAAACGCAAATAGTGATCCTTGTATCCTGTTACCATTTCTAGATTCAACACTGCACAACTAATTACACAAGTATAACCTTCCAAGGCAAGTACAGCTTAGAAATTACAGATGCACAATATGAATAGAATATAATTTTTCAATGTTTATTACTTTGGGCGTGTAAAATCAACAATGTAGTTGAAAAATACTGGCACAAATATAAAAACATAGCCTGGATTAACACGCAGATGAAGTCGTGTTAAAAATGTATGGGGAACACAAACCATCTTTTAGTATTATACTTATATGCAAAAAATCACCTTTGGGATCCATGAACATTTCAATGAATAATAGGAGGGAAGATTCCTATATATATTACAAATGAGGCTTACAAAGAAGCCTTTAGTACATATTCTTGAACAATTAGTTAATACAGATCATCAAAACAAGGGTATTTCTACATTAAATCCTTTCTAACTAGGTCTGCTGTAAGTATTGCACTCTGAAAGTGGAAACTCTCAACGTTCTAGAAGTCCAAATCAACCACCCATTATCTTGAATACCATCTTCACTGTATGAAAATTATACTTTGCCTTATTTCATTTGAGCACGAAAGCAGCAGGTTAAAAAATTAATCATTTAGATTTGGACTTCCAGTTACAGTCAAAGGGAATGGAAGTATTGATCTAGCTCAAAATCAGAAGACAGCAGATTTCTCTTCCTAAATGTGGGCAACAGCAAGAAAGCTTTAAAATGCCAGTATATCACCGTTCAAGTATTTACAAGATCAGTGCCGATCCCTACAGTAAAAAGTAAGTCAAAAACATGAACCTTTCTGTCTGCCGTAGTCAGCTCTTCTTGTTAGCTTATCATTTTCTATTTTCAGGGGTTGTGAAGAACTCCTCGCATTGTGTGGCTTTTGAGCCTGATCTTTTGAACGGTCTCGGAATCGAAAAGGATTTTCATCAGGAAATACTTTAACTGTAAAAACACAAGTGTACGTTTTTGTTCAATAGTGATATGCCATATAATGCTACAAATGAGAAAAAAAATGTAGGTCGCTTTCCTACATCTGAAAATGTGTTTGGACTGTCATGTACTTTTTATTGTTAGAAGTTAAAGGGTATAAAAACATATGCATGTCAGACAATGTTTGCATTTGTTAACGACTGTGATTAATACAAGGCTTATAACCTTCAAAGCTGTTGTCCAACAAGCAAAATAATGAACAAACTTTTAATCATTTGACAGTAGGAAGGAAAGAAAGTGAGGCTTATCATGTTCAAGGGTAATAAGCATGAATTATCAGTAAATACAAGTCAAACACCGGAAGTCGTTTGTATATATTTCATTTCTGACTGTGTTGCTGCCACAACACAGAAGCTGTGAACACGTTATTTTAAAAGTGAATTTATTAAAGATAACCTTTCAAGAATCCTCCAAAAATAAAACCTGTACACAAGGAAATCAGGCAAGCAAGGAGTGAGATAAGTGGGCACCATTTCCTACTCAACTCAGCAGAAATTCTCTTCACAGTAATATAACAATGAGACTAGAGAAAGTGGTGTCCAATTATGCCTACACTACTGAAAGTGGAAGGTTTGATATTAAAATAAGAAGCCACAAAAGGATACAGATGGTAGATGAACAAAAAAGTAGATGAAATTCCATGTTATATGAACCAGCATGTTCTCTCATCTTGCTGGTTCATTAACCAAATGCCACAGACCTATCTACCAGCTATGTTCTTTAGGACTTGACTTACTGAGTCAATTGTGGTGTTACCAAGCCCACTCTATATTCTTCATTCATTGGAATGTGGGTGTCACTAGCTAGATCAGCATTTGTTGCCCATCCCTAGATGTCCTTGAGAAGATGGTGGCAAAATTACCGCACTGCTGTGGTCCATATACTGTAAATAGATCTACAATGAACTTAGAAAGGTAATTCCAGGATTCCGACCAGCAACACTGAATGAACGGTGATATATTTCCAAGTCAGGATGCTGTCTGGTTTGGAGAGGAACTTGTAAGAGATAGTGTGTCCACGTATCCACTGTTCTTGACCTTCTACATGGAAGTAGTTGCAGGTTTAAAAACTGAAGTGTCCCACCTAGACCATATTCTGCACTCTTCATTGTTTCCTTAACTGGTGTTCAACGGAGTACTGATTTGTCATCCGGGGTGGAGATGTGGACTGTACATGGTAATCAGCAGGATTCCTTGTCATTTTTGACCTGATGCCATGAGACTTCATGAGGCCCAGAGTTCATGTTGAGAACAAGGAAAATTGAGGTAACAAGTTCCTTGTTAGGCCATTTTAGAGGTTACTTAACAATCAATTACAGCGCTGTAGTTGTGGAGCGTGAGCCTGGAACAAACCAGATAGGATAACCATCTTCCAGTCACTAAGGTGATTAGTAAACGAGATTAGTAAACCAGATCAGTTTTTACAATAGACTTAATTGGATTTTTAACTGAATATTTTTAATGAATTCAAATTCAACATCTGCTTTAATAGGATTCAAACTCAGGTCCTCAGAAAATTACTTGGGTCTCTGGATTACAATGTAGCAACAATACCATCATGCCATTTTTCTCCAATCCTTGAAATATAGAGAGAGCATAACGTGCATTCAAGATACTGCCTGATATGAAGACACATGTATGAATAAAAAATACTTATTGTCAAGGCTGATTTCACTTGACAAAAATATTAAAGGGAATACAATTCATATTGTCAAACATTATGAAAGGATGGGACAGAATAAAGAAGAACAGACTGTTTCCAGCACTTCGGACATCCAATGTGTGAGAACGAATATTAAACATTAAGTGCAGGAGTTAGGAAAGACAGCAAGCTTTTTTTTAAAATCAAAGTTAAACGCCTAGAATTTGATATCAAGTTAGTGATTGAAATAGTGACCATGTTAACATTTGAGAACAGGTCAAATACGTAGGTGATGGTGGAAGGAATAATGAAACGTAACAGGCAGAGGGAGTAAAAGTACAGTTCACGTAGGAGATAAACACCAGCAAAAGGCTAATTGGGTCCAAGGTCTTTTAGTTATGTTACAATTACTATCTTAAACTATGCAACTTCAACACTTGTTTTCCAACCTCAAATTAATATGTTCAAAACATTTTCATTCACTTCGCTGAACAAAAAAAATCATATGAATATAATAGCCTAAAATTTCTTGGCAGATTTAAGGAAACATCATGGAACTCTTTTACATTACAGAGCTAAAAAATGAGTGAAAACTTGTACTACAAATGAAAACAAAGCACTGGAGAAAATTTGAACATAGCTATCTGATACAAATTCAATAAATTCCTTTCAGGTTAGTGGGATAAGAAACTGCATGAGCTAGACATTTAGAATCCTAAACATATTTAACAATCACTAGAACATACATTATAAATAAGGGTACTAACAATATCAAAAAGCAACGAATCAAAGTATCTGGAGAAAAAGAACTGTGGAAGCTGGAAATCAGAAAAAAATATTTCTGGAAAAACTCAGCATCTGTGGAGAGAAAGCAGAGTTAATGTTTCGGGTCCAGTGACCCTTCTTCAGAAGGATCTGGAGAGTTGGATCCAGTATAGCCAGTAATCCTGAAACTTCAAAATGCATGAAGATGAACAAACCACAAAGAACAAATTAGTATATTGCTGGACAATGGGTAGTATTAAGTATTCCTGATTCCCATTGGTCACTAAACAAAGCACAGCCACTCGTCATGTACTAGTTACATTTTGTAGTGTAAGAAGCCAGTGAGGCCTAATGAAATTGCTCAACAACATTTGAGGCCAAGAATGTTAAACTGTATTTAAAAATGTACATTTTAAAATCCCCAGTGAAGAAAAACTAAGAGTTCAGTGAGCAATTTCCAAACACTCCAGAAAATTTGGGAACGTAGAAATAAATTAGCTTTATAGTGCTGCAAAACTCTATTAATGATAATAGGCAGGGCTGCCAGAGTATACAAGTTGAAAATAAATAGTATCAAAATAAATAAATTATACTTACTTAGCCCTCGACCTCGACTATCTTGAATGAAACCCCTCTGGAAGCCTCCTTTAGTATTAGATGGTTGTTTTGGAGGCATTTTCTGGTGACTTGTTTTTGACAATTGGCCTTCGGTTCCACCTTCCCTTACGTGGTCAATCAATCTGGCAGCAGATATTTGCATTTCTTTTTCTATTAGATAAAATATGCATATTCAGTTTAGATGCAAGAATAAAGCTGTCTGACTTCAGGATTTTTCACTACCATTGTCAGCATTAATGAAATGATATGCAAGGCTTCTGACCTCAACTTGAAGCAACTACTGCTTTGTTGGCACCAGGCAAAGTTGATGAAAATTAACCTCAGCAAATTATGCACACCAACTGAATTTCCTCTCTAATTTTAAACAAGGTTCACTTCTGAGCTTTAATCTTTGCTCCTTAAATGAAGTAGCAATGATCTCACGTAACAATGCATGTAATCAGACATACAAAGTGTTTTCCATTCATTCACGGGCTTTGGTCTTTGCTGGCTCAGCCATGATTCACTGCCTATCCCTAATTACAATGGTGGTCAGTTGTCTTCTTGAACCATTACAATCCTTATAATGCGGAACACTGAGTGATGTGGGAGAGAGTTCCAGGATTTTGACCAGTGACGGTGAAGTAATGGCGATATCCTTTCCAAATCAGGATAGTGGGGGTCTTGGAGGAAACCTTGTAAGTAGTGATGATTTTACGTGTCTTTTGCCCTTGTCCTTCTAGGTGGCAGGGATTACAGTTTTGGAAGGTGATGTTGGAAGGGTGTTGGCAAATGCAGTGCATTTTGTTAACTGGTATCCAGCATCTAGAATATTGTCACAGTCTCCCATCCAGGCATTGGGAGACAGAAGAGGAGTTATTTCCTGCAGAATATTAACATCCTGGGAGTTACCATTAAACAGAAACTAAACTGGATTAGCCATGTAAATATTGTGCCTACAGCAGCAGGTTGGAAGCTAGGAATCTTGCAACAAGTAACACATGTCCTGACTCCTCGAAGCCCATTGAGCAATTGTATAAGTCAGGAGTGTGATGGAATCCTCCTCACTCAAAACGCTTGACACCAGCCAATTCAAAGTAGCCTGCTTGATTGGCAGAACATTCACAAATTTTCACTCCATCCACCACCAACACTCAGTAGCAGCAGCATGTAGTATCTATGAGATGCGCTGCAGAAATTCAACAAAGCTCCTTGGACAGTAGCTTGAAAACCCAAAACATCTAGCATCTAGAAGGTCAAAGGCAGTACACACATGGAAAAAACCACCAACTGCAAGTTGCCCTTCAAGCCACCCATCATCCTAACTTGAAAATTTAATCACTATTCCTTCATAGAATCCCTACAGTGAAGCAGTCTTTGGCCCATCAAGTCTATACTGACTGTCCGAACAGCATCTCACCCAGTAGCACAAGGATTAGTCCTAGGTCCTCAGTTATTTACTATCTATATTAATGATATGGAGGAGAAACAAAGTATAATGTGTTCACATTTGTAACATAAAAATAGGTGGGAGGGCACGTTATGATGAGAACATCAGGAATCTGTAAGGTTGAGCAAGAGGGCATAAACCTGATAGATGGAGCTTAATGTCAGAAAGTGAGGGGTGACGTACTTTGGGAGGAAGAATCAAAAAGCAAGACTATCATTTAGATCGACAGAGATTCTAAAAACATACAGCACAGAGGAATGTATTCTTGTGTGTGAACATTGGAGAAATCTGAAATTAGGGAGCATAGTTACAGACTAACGGGGCATTCATTTAAAACGGAGGTGTGAAAAGATTTCTTTTCAGAGTAGTGAGTAGCTGGAATTCACTAAGCCATACAGTTGTGATGCTAGATCACTGAAAGTATTTAAAGAGACAGATTTTGGAAATACCAAGGAGTTGAGGGTTAAGAGATGGTACAGAAGAGAAACTTAGGCAGATCAACTAAATCTTAACAGAATGACAGGGCAGGCTGGAGGGGCTGAAAGGCCTACACCTGCTTCAATTTTTTTAAAAAAATGCTGCATTCCATGTGCGAGGGTTAAAATTCTGGAATTCCCTCCCTATAATCATTGAGTTTCTATCTAAATCAAATGGACTGCACTGGTTCAAGACAGCAGCCCACCATCATTTTCTCAGGGGTAACGAGGGATGAGTCACCTTCTCGAACAGAGTGGCTTGGTGGACCATTTAGGAATCAACCAAACTGCTGCGTCAAATGTAGATCAGTCCAAGCAAAAAGGGCAGATTTCTTTCCATAGAGATTACTTTTTACAACAACTGAGGATAGTTTCATGGTCATCATTATCGAGACTAGTTAATTGAATTTCACCAATTGCTATCATGAGATTTGGACTTGCAAACCCAGGACACTAGCCTGAACCATTGGTTCACTTGCTAGTAACATTACCACCATGCCACCACCCCCTCCACTATTCGCACAGTCAGATGGGCTGGGTATTGTTTGTCATTTGGCAAATGTCAATTTTTCCCCCCCACCCCAAAAAGAAATGGCTACTCTTGAGATTTTCCTGGGCCCTACCTTTTAAATTCTGGCTGCTATTTTTAGATTTTCAGTGATTCCTATTTCATTCTCACCAACTCCTTAAGTGAGATTTTCTAATTAACCTGTTCAGGGATGTCATTTCACATCTCTGCAGTAGGTTGGGCTTTTACCTGAGCCCCCTGACTCAGAGGTTGTGCTCTGCTATTACTACTCCACACTTTTAGTTGATGCACCCATGTGTAGTAACATCACTTCTGAATTTGTGTTTACATATTGTAAGAACTCATCAACAACCACAATAATCATGTCTGCTCCATTAAAACTGAAACCACAGCACACAAGGAAAGCATTAATTCCCTACATGCCAGCCTATTTGAATCGGCATAAGACAACAGGTACTAGTTAGCAACGAACGTAATTTTCCTTCTCAAAAATAGGGACACAATTCTATACAAAAATTAGCCAACATCCTAATCCCACATTCTGCAGATCGGAGAAACCAACGGTTGCATGTTTTGTCACTGTACCGGTAATTCAAGTGATTCTGTCTGCGCAAGACTCCTTGAGATGCCATAACATGTAAATGTGATTCTTTGAAAAAGCCTCTTCAATATTAAATTACCCAATTGCGTGTTCATTACAATAACATCAAATTCATTCAACCCTGCACAGACAACATCCCGTGAACTTCTTCAGCCACAAACTAGAAATTAATTGACAAGGAACTTGTTAACTCAATTTTCCTGGTTCTCAGTTAGCTGAATATTGAATAGTTGAAAATCAAAAACTGTTCTCTCCCCAGGACCCTAGCTTCATGAACCACTTTCTCCTGCTTCCTCTAGTTTGGCCTTGGCGAACCACATTTCCTCCAATCTTGCTGCCATTCACCTAATTGCTACTGTAATCACAGGCCGGTTCTTTCTGATGATTGCTGCTGCTTGAGTCTACCAGCACCAAATGCAAGAAAGAACCAGTCAATGATTAGATTCTGTCCCTTTCATTTAATGGTGGAAGGGGCCTCTCTTTTCTGACTGGTCATCCAAGCAACTGAAATTTGTTAAGTGCTTGGTGACTTTGGGGATGAATTTGCCCACTGACTGTATGTACTTCCAGCACTGGAAGGGAATATAGAAAAGTGTTTATTTTTTTTTTTTTTTAAGTTGACAGAAGCTGGCAAAGTATTGCTAGAAGAATCTGTGTATTCCTGGATGCAAACTCAAGATTCCAAGATATAAGTATCTAAGAAGAAAATTAATAGAACACAACAAGCACCTAGCAAAGTAAGTGGTTTGGTGATCTTTAGTGCAAAGGATTAAAAGATGACAGCAATAAAGTCTTACAGAAAATGTTGATGATCATGAGACCAAAACTGGAGTACTGTTTATAGCTTTGGACTCCTTACCAAAGGAAGGATACACGAACCTTAAGAGGGTATACATGCAAATGGTTCACTAGGTGATTCCTGGGAGAGATCAAGTAGATTAGGCATATGTCCAAAATGCAGTTCAGTAAAATTTGTCATTCTTCTTTAATCAGGAAGCAACATAAGAGCAGGAGTAGGCCATTCAAGCCATCAAATTTGCTCCAGTATTAAGTTAGAAAATGGTTCAGCTTCCTTAATGCTACTTTCCCCACACCATCTTCAAATCCCTTGATGTCATTAGTTTCATATAACTGTCAATTTCTATCTTGAATATGCTCAGTGATTCAAGCTTCTACTGGCCTCTAGGGTAGAAAATTCCAGAGATTCTTCACACTGAGTGAAGAAATTCCTTAGGTTGGTCCTATATCGATAGTCTTAAAATAAAAGGCAATGTCCTCGGTTTCTAGAGTCTATAATCAGAGGAAACTTCCTTTCTACATGTACTGTCCACTCCTTTAAAATTTTTGCACATTTCCAAGAGATCACCTCATTATTCTAAACCTGTGATAAATCAAGCCCAGCTACATCAATCTCTTCTAAAGCAATCCTGCCATCCCAGGAATTGGGTCTGTTGAACCTGCATTGTCCTCCCTCTCTGGCAAGTATACCCTTGCTCAGGTACATAGAGCAAAAGTACAGAATAGTCCAGATGTGTTATCACTGATACCGCATACAATAGCTGCAAGGGATTTTTACTTCGCTACTCAAATTTTCTTGTGATGAAGGCCAACATACCATTTGCCTTCTTAACTGTTGTGCTGCACAGTAGCTTTCAGTGATTCATGATAAAGGACATCAACATTTTCCAGTCTTTCACCAATGTAGAAATGCAATGACTTTGCTTTTCCCTCTATCAAAGTGGATAACTTTATAATTAATCACATTATATTCCACTGCCATGTGCTTAGCCAATGCCAATTATGCCACATAAAATGTATTAATAAAATATTCTGCACACAGCCCTTTTTCTGTGGTTTGAATTGAGCTTTCTACTTCAATTAAAGCAGCAGATTTTGATCTGGAGCAAGATAAACAATGAAATGAATAATGAGTAAATTTGTTTTGCTGGTGTTGATGTTTGTGTGTTGGACAGGAAACTGGGAAGAAAAAAAAACTGCTTTTCTTTGGAAAAGTTGCACTGGATCCATTACATCAACCTTTGATGAATGCTGGACTTTAGTTTAAAGAAACCTGACACTTCTAGCGCTGCAGCACTTAGTAGGGACCGCACTGAAGTGTTGGCTTTAAGTAGTTTTGGAGTGGACGAGGTCTTTTAGCTCAGGGTTAAGATTGCAATCACAAATTCAAGCTGACATTTAACAAATATTTTAAAACAAGAGCTGCTGGTACTAATTCCCAATTAATACACTTCTAGAATTACTGCAATGGATAAGATAACATACAAATAAGAGCACTTGCTCATTGGCAAATACATCTGCCAGTTTACACAACATAAAATAAATGATAGACAAACCGTGATGAATTACAAATAGAATCTAAAAAGTTACGATACTTGACATGGGTATAAAGACTTAAATTAAAAATTTAAAAGCAAGTCTTTTTTTAAAAGGTGTAAACTCACCTGAATCCTCTCCATCTGTTCTACAGTGAGCAGACTGTAGGTTGTGAATTGTTACATCCTCCATATTGACCGGCAAACCATTGGGATTAGCATAAAACAACAGCAGGGGTTGGAAGTGACCTCGGACACACTTGGAAAGCACATCTTTCCACTTTGATCCAACCTATCAGACGAATATTTTTTTAAAAACTGAAATAGCTTACATACATCATACATAACAGACCTAGTTGTAACGTAGCTTTTAACTGAACAGCTGGAGTTGTAAAGCCAAACTCTGCAGCAGCCACATGTGGGAGTCAACAGCTACAACTTGAGTATTGAGGTCCGAGAAAGGATTGCTCTTGACAGGAGAAGCACCTTGACTGCCCGATTCGTAGGGAACCATGGGGTCATTAACCATGACTGGAGCAAGAAAGGTCGACTGGAAGATTGTTTCTCATTCCTCATAGGTTACCATGAGGAGACTGCCCAGAAGAAGGAACCTAACTCAGTACCTCTTTCAAAGGTTTCCACTCTTTATTCACCAAACTACTGCAGAGCTGCTCAAATGGCTTTAGTATATTCAGAAGTTGGAACTGCTAGCCTGATATTCAAATACTGAGTCCAGCCAATTTCCTTACCACTTTTCTCTCTTTCACCTAACATCTAACCTTCAATAGCAACTTGTTGTCCTGGCTGTCAGGTTTAAGTACTGGCTTGGGGAAAAGGGGATTTTAGACTAATAGTCCGAATAGTTTGTTAGTGATTTTAAGAGTTTGTATGATTGCCATCCTTAGATTTTTGTAAAGTACTTGTCATTAGTAATAAATAGTTATTCCCGTTTTAGGTCAAACGAATGGTGTCAGAAGTCTTTGTAATAAGTGTAGCTCAGGGACAGTAAATCGAAGTTCTCGTTGATTGGGAGGAGTTATTGCGGTAATGTCATAAAACATGCATCACATATGACAGACCCGTGGTTCTCCACTTTGAGATTGTCCGTGTGATTAATTCACTATGACGAGTCAAATGGTTATCCAACCTTTGGATTAATTTAACCAATCTATTCATTTCAACTACTCCTTGTAGTAGCAAATATCACATTCTAAATACTATTGCTGAGAAAAGTTCCTCATAAATTACAACAGATCTATTAATGACTACATTATACGTATGATCTCAAGCATTGCCTTTTCCACATCATGGTTTCCTATCAAATCCAAACTTTTTGAGGCAGACTCAGGGGACCAACTGTTCTTTAGCTGCCAATAAATTTTAATGCTCTATTGTTCACCTCCTCAACTTTCCCTTTTCAAGAGAAAGAAGCATGTGCTTGTTCAATCCTTACTGACATATATAATTTTGTTCCCATATTCACCCAAAAAGGATTTAAAAATCTTCACTGTCTTCTTTTTTTTTTTAAAAAGTAATCCAAACAGCAAAATGGTGCATCATAGAAATTGGATGCACCAACATATACACAAATTATTAATTTAAAGCTCACCTCCTTAACTGTAGCATCATCAAAGAAAATCCACTTGGAGCTTTTTGTATGAAAGGCAAAGGTGCAATAGTGTCTGCTGGAATAGCATACCATTCCAACAAGAACCAATTCACTTCTCTTAGCCCGTTCATCAGTTGCTTGGAAGAAAAGCTTTTAAAAAAAAATGCACATTAATGAAGCTTAATCATTGCATATTTTTAATTGTGAAGTTTTATGCTTTATTTCCTCTTAAAAGGAATATTAATATATGTTTAGATTTTTAACAAAACTTCTCTCTACCCATGTTACATATTAGGGATAAACCATATAGATCTCACCAATACAAGATTTATGTAGTTAAATTTGAAGTATCGAATCGAGTGCTATGTAAAGCATAAAGTTAATTTCTTTTAACAATGTAATACCCTTCCCAATGAGTGTCCTTCACATCTTCGATGTTATTTCTGGGAGTCCACTCTATCTATTCCCTAAAGCAGGAATTCCTTATCAACACCAGAAAGTCTATTATAATGTACACAGAGTATTTCGGCTACATTTTGACCATTAAAATCGAGACAAACAGAAAATGCAGGGTGGATTTAATTATGTTTACAGCTGAAAGAACGAATGATCAGATTCCTGAATTAAGTCCATAAGACTATCAGATATAACAGCAGAATTAGGCCAATTGACCAATCAAGTCTGTTTTGCCATTTGATCATGGCTGATATGTTTCTCAACTCATTCTCTTGCCTTCTCCCCATAACCTCTCATCCCCTTACTAATCAAGAATCAAATGATTTCTGTCTTAAAAACACTCAGTGGCATGGCCTCCACAGCCTTCAGTGGCAATGAGTTCCACAGATTCACCACCTTCTAGCTGAAGAAGTTCCTTATCATCTCAGTTCTAAAGGGTCATGCCCTCACTGAGGCTGTGCCACTGGGTCCTAGTCTCTGCTATGAGTGGAATCATCATGTCCACCTGGGCTTTTTTTTTTTTTTTTTTTTTTAAAAGTTTCAATGATAAAACTCCCCCTCATTCTTCTAAACTCAAATCAAGTACAGACCTAGGGTCCTCTCGAATGCTCCTCATATGACAAGCCTTCATCCCTGGAATCAATCTTGTAAACCTCCTCTAGACCTCCTCCAAGACCAGCACATCCATCCTTAGAAATCAGGCCCAAAGCAACACACAATATATCATGTATGGTCTGACCAGAGCCTTATACATTATCAGCAGTACATTGCTGGTCTTGTGTTCTAGCCCTTGAAATGCATGCTAAAATTGCATTTGCCTTTATAACTGCCAACTGAACTAGTGGTAGTCACTGAAAATATTCATAAGAGGTTGTCAATATACTCCTAACAAAATGACAAAGTTTATTCCAAACCAAAGAATAAAAAACTATTTCAGACTTTGTAGAAATTATTTGAAACAATTTAAGTAAACATATCAGCATAAAAGATTCAGCTTCTCCAACAACAACCTTACAATGGTACACAGTGTTTCTACTTTAAAATTCCTTTATTGATTGGTACAGATATACAATGGTATAAACTAGTGTAACACCTTCAGTAAAAGGTGAAAACTAATATTTTCTTGCAGAGATGTTAGACTTGAGCTTAGGTCTTTAATCTTGCACCAATCCAAGTACTGATTTCAGCAGAATTGTGTTGAGGCAGGCACACTAGATATTTCTCAGTGAATGGAAGGTGATGATGAGATTAAAAAGAGATTGGAGAGACAGCAGTCAAGACTTCCACTTAAAAGTAACCACGAGGGAGCAGTCCAGTAAGCCAAAAAAAAACTTGGTTTTAAGTGGAGCTCAGCAGTCCAATTATTATGACAAAACAATGTGATATGGAGCTATAGAAGGAAGATGACTGTCAAGCGCTCAGCACAGGTACTGGTTATCATAGAGCTACAGCAGTATTGAGAGACAGAGGAAGAGACAAAGCTGGCTACAAGTTAGAATCCCCACAGTGCGGAAGCAGGACATTTGGCCCATTGGCCCATTGAGTCCACACCGACCCCTCCAAAGAGCATCCCATCCAGATACAGCTCCCCTACGCTATTCCTGCATTTCCCATGGCTAATCCACCCAGCCTGCAGATCCCCGAACATTATGGGTAATGTAGTATGGTCAATCCACCTAACTTGCACATCTTTGGACTTAGGGAGGAAGCCAGAGCACTCTGAGGAAACTCACACAGACATGGGGAGAACGTGCAAACTCTACACAGACAGTTGCCAGAGGCTGGAATCAAACTGGAGTCCCTGGTGCTATGCGGCAGCAATGCTAACCACTGAGCCACCCCAGTTGGAGAATGTAATTCATTGAAAATGGAGGGGGTGAAGGAAATATATTCACTGGAGATCTAAAGCTATTTTATTTACTGTACTAAATAAATGATATCCAGAAGGGAAAAGCATAAGCAACTTCAATGTACCACAAGCCAAGCAATAAGGAGGGAAAAGAGTATAGGAAAACATACGAGAAAAATGCTGGAACAAAGTGCAATTCGCAGTTCGAAGGTTCGACAGAAAGTGGTTGTATTTCTGAAATTCTAAGGTACAAGGTGAGGGACACCTGTAATAAAGCAAATAGAATTTCTGAAAGGGACAGTAAGTAACATGAAGTCATGGTTCACAATGTGAATCAATGGGAGCGGAGTAGATTTGTAACTCGGGTTGTAGATGCTGGTTCATTAGTTTGCAGATGTTTCATTACTCTGCTGTTAACATCATCAGTGCAGCCTCCGATGAAGCGCTGTTGTTTTCCTGCCTGGTGTTTAAACTCTGAGGTCCATTGGAATTGGTTACCTCATTTCCAGTTTTTCTTTGCAGTGGTGTATGTACAGAGTCTAATTCTACGTGTTCATTGATGGCCTTCTTGGTGGAGAACCAAGCCTCTAGAAATTCCCGTGCTTGTCTGTTTGGCCTGCCCTAGGATCTTGATGTTGTCCGAATCGAACTGGCGATTCTTCTTATCCGTATGAATGGAGACGAGTGACTACTGGTCATGTCTTTTTGTTGCTAGTTGGTATTCATGTATTTTTGTGGCCAGTTTCCTTCCTGTCTGTCCAATGTAATGTTTGTCATAGCCTTTGAATGGGATCTTGTATATCACATTGGTCCTGTCCATAGTGGGCAAGGGGTCTGCGAACTAATGAAAGAGCTCAGCGAGCGAAACAACCACAGTAACTACAACCCAAGCTACAAATCTACTCAAGAACCTTAGACACCTTCGGGCACAGCATGCTCAAATTGGCCCAGAAATGGGAAACCTACGCCAAACGACAGAGTGCTATCCGTGAGCAACTCCACTTCCTGCATGGATGCCTCAGGAACCAGGTATTACTGCGCAGTGTTAGATACAAACCTCCCATCAACAACTGACAGACACATAGGACAGCAGAACACAATGGCCACAGAATGGTAAAGGTAATGATTAACAACACACACAACCGGCTCCACAGATACGACAGGGAAATTACATGGCAAAAAACCCTATTCCTAGATGCAACCAACCTAGAGTGGACAACAGACTTAGAAAGAGCCTTTAACATCAGTCAACAAACAACAAGAACCAACAAAAGACAGATCCTACAAGAAAAACTAGCCAAACCAACCCACCAAAACAACAACCAAAAGATCAGACACTTGGGTAAGAAACCTCTCAGACAGGACACTAACAGACACAGAGAAAGCTGTTCTAATACGTGGACTCAACTACAACCACAGAGATGCTAACAGGACAGAGTTTCTAGCCACACTAGACTCCACACTGAAGACCAACGGCATCAATGAGGAAACACAACAAGCTATGAGACAGACGGTGGTCCCGACACTGACCAGAAGGAACAAATTTAACACTTTTAACATATCAGAAAAGGCCCTAGAAGGACTGAGAAAAGTCAAAAACATCATAATCTTACCAGGAAACAAAGGGCGCATGACGGTAATACTAACGAACGGGACTACCTCACTAAAGCACAGACACGAATACATACTGGCAAGTGCAAATAGACCCGACACTACAACTGAGTGATAAAATAATCAACACGCTAAAGAGACTCAAACAGACCAGACAAATCAACAATCACCTAAAAATGAAATCTGAAGAGACAAACACCCTCTGATTCTTATGCCTCCTAAAAGTACACAAACTGGAAATACCTCTCAGACCCATAGTCTCCCTCCAAGGCACACCAACATACAGGTTAGACAAGGAATTACAAAGGAGACTAAAGCACCTTGTCAGTAAGTCACCCTACTCAATCCACTCAGCCCAGGAGTTCCTCAGTTCCCTCAAAGACTAAGAATAGACGAGATGCTGCCCGTTGACATTACTGTCCTATTCACACATCGATTGACTTACCACTGACAAGAGAAACACTGGCAACACTTCTAAAAAAGTATGAGACCTGAGTGACGCCATCTCCACAGACAACATGCTGAAGTTACTGGACCTGTGCCTCACAACCCACTTTATCTTTAATGGTCAAATCTATGAACAAATCAACGGGACACCCATGGGGTAGCATATCTCCGGACTAATAGCAGAAGCGGTGATGCGGAGTTGAAAGCATAGTCCTACTGCAGATCCAACCTAAACTATGGATCAGATATGTGGACAACACTTTTGTCATCATCAAACAGACTAAACTAGAGGGAGCACACCAACTTATAAACAACAGTCTCACCGGCATCAAATTCACCAGGGAAGAAGAAAAGAATGGACAGCTCCCATTCCTGGACGTCATGGCCAATGGGGAATTTCTGACAAAGGTACACAGAAAGGCCACACATGTGGATCAAGTCCTGAATTTCAACAGCAACCACTCCAACACTCAGAGTTGCGTAAAAACACTACTTAAGTGAGTGACAACACACTGCAGCAACCTGGAACTACGCCAAAATGAAGAATACCTCTACGAAGTATTTAAGGACAACGGATACCCGAACAGCTGGGTTCGACGATGCTATCACACAAACAACAAACGGGAAGGTACAGTACGCCTTGACAGACTCATCATGTTACCATACATCAAGAACATATCCGAATAGACCACGAGACTCCTAAGACCATTGGGCATCAGAGTGGCACATAAACCCATGTCAACCCTATGCCAACTGCTAACTCAAACGAAAGACCCCTTACCCACTATGGACAGAACCAATGTGGTATACATGATCCCATGCAAAGGCTGCGACAAACATTACATTGGACAGACAGGAAGGAAACTGGCCACAAGAATATATGACCACCAACTAGCAACAAAAAGACATGACCAGTAGTCACTCGTCTCCATTCACACGGATAAGGAGAACCACCAGTTCGATTGGGACAACATGAAGATCCTAGGACAGGCCAGACAAACAGAGACAAGTATGGGAATTTCTAGAGGCTTGGTTCTCCACCAAGAAGGCCATCAATAAACATGTAGAATTAGACTCTGTATATACACTACAGTGAAGAAAAACCAGAAATGAGGTAACCAATTCCAACGGACCCCAGAGTTTAAATACCAGGCGGGAAAACACAATGGAGGCTGCACTGATGATGTTACCCAGCAGGGTAATGAAACGTCTGTGAACTAACGAACCAGCTCGGCGAGCAAACGAACCACAGCAATATGGAACCCTTTCAAAGTTCAACAAGTTAAGTGCTTCATTAAAAATCTGGACTTCCAATTAAATAATTTCAGGACTGGTCTTGACATGTGGCCAAGCAATCAGGAAGAAGCAATTTAAGGAAATCAGTGTAAGGCTTAACAAACTGACAAAGAAACTTCAGATTTTGTTTGCAGACTAGAACAAGATTTAGGATAGAAAGAAATTTTGATTTTAATTCAACCACAACCACCTGCATTTGTACAGAGCTCTTAATGGAGTGAAACACTGTCAAACAACATTTGACACACATCGACAAAAGCCACTTCAATTATCCACCTGCGACCAGTGGCAATGAACAGTGATATATACTATGAACTCAACTATTTACTGCATTTGTTAATTACATAGACGAGATGGAGAGGTACACACAAGGTCGCTGAGGACGTACAGGTTGACAGAATTATAAACAGTGTAATTGGAGGGATAAAATTTTAAGTGATATTAATAGATTAAATGAAGGAGCAAAATTGTGGCAAATGGATTTCCATACAGGTTACAGATGAGATTTCCACTTGGACCTAAATATAATAGAATTCTTTCAAAATGGTAAAGGGCTAGAAGCAGTGCAAGACCAGAGAGGCTCAGTATTCTGTGTACCTAGACCAAAAATTTCATGGACAGGTACAAAATATAATCGAAATGGCTGATGGAATGTGTGGTCATATTTAGAAAACTAGAATGAAAGGATATACAAGTCATGCTGCAGGTACACAAGCCCTGGTTAGATCATACCTGGAATGCAGTATTCGATTCTGGGCACCATACCAAAAAGAGAAAGGTAATCTGCTTCCCTTCAAGGTCAGTGTAAAGTTAAAAGAATGATACCTGGTGTTATGATCTAGGTAGAGGCTGGTAATGTGTTTATTTTGTTGTTGTGGAATAAGAAAACTCAGGTGTTTATTAAAAGAATAAAACCACAAGATGCACCGTTTAAAACAAAAGAATTTGACTGCACCAAAATCAAAAGTACATGAACATAACACACTGTTCTAAGTAGTCAGTTACATTAAAGATATCAAAAACATGATGAACGTTGGTAATTGTACTGTAAACTGAAGCCTCGGAAACCTTGTTCTTAAAGAATCCCTCATATCAAAACAAAGTGTAGGTTCTCCTCCCCCATTCCACTCTCCACCCAAAGCAGATGGGTCAACATCCTGGACTCCAAGCTTAATTTGAGATTGCATTATTTCCTGGAATGCAAGATTTGAGGGAGACTGAATAGACAGGGACTATTTCTGCCATTTGAGCTAACTAGGACTACAGGACATATCCTAAAAATTGAAGTCAGATCTTTCAGGAATTGGAAATACTTCTATATGTAATGGATGATAAATATTTGGAATTATTTTCCACAAACTGCAGTCAATTACTAATTTCACATCTGACACGGATGGATTTTTGTTATCTAAAAGGTATTAAGCGATAAGGTAAAAGATAAGCATATGAAATTAGGTCACAGATCAACCATTATCTCAATTAGCTAAGTGGCCCACTTCCTGTTTTTATGTTCCTACCAGGAGGTTTAATGAATCAACTGACAGCAAGTGGCTCACCTTCTTTTGTTGATGAAACATACTGCAAAGGTCACAAGATACCAAAAGATTGAGTGACCCATAAACAAAAATCTTTAAAATGTTACATTTAATTCAATAGAGGTACTCAAAAGCCTTATAACAGCTAATGAAAGTTAAATTGATTTTGATTTTTATTGCCACGTGTATTTTATAGTAAAAATACAATAAAATACAGTGAAAAGCTTTCAGCTGCCACCACGAAACAATGCCAGACTTTTCTAGGTAACAAGTGTACAATTTCAGTCAGTTTAGAATAGGTACTTTACCAGATTATAAGCATGGACTTGCAAAAGGCAATTAAACTAGTCAGAAGACAGCTTAATGAACAGTTTTTATAAGTATG
This sequence comes from Rhincodon typus, assembly GCF_021869965.1. Taxonomy (NCBI): domain Eukaryota; kingdom Metazoa; phylum Chordata; class Chondrichthyes; order Orectolobiformes; family Rhincodontidae; genus Rhincodon; species Rhincodon typus. Next base: position 113,487,381 of record NC_063332.1, read on the forward strand.
GACACTTTTCTATTGCACATTTAATCAATAATTAGAAATAAGACAATGAAACTTACTCCAGGGAGAAAAAGCTGAGGTGCCAAATATCGAATCACATCTGATGTGAGATCGGAATTCTCAGAATCCCATACTAAACCAATGGTGACAATCTCTGGGCAATTCATTAGCACACGTCTGATCTTTATCTTCTGCCCACAATTACTCTGAATGAAGAGAGAAAATCTCCAATACATCTACAATCAACTTGCAAACTGTTTGTGCTAACATGTTAAAGTTGTATGTCAGCAGACAGAAGCATTTACAAATATATTTACAATCATAGAAAATTCTTGCAGAATGAATAAGGAAGGATCAACCAACAGGATCTTGAATTTCTGGCTCACACATTGACAGGATCCCAGCTGCATCAAAATATTTGAAAAAAACTTGCTTCATAGTAGATCATAGCAAACTCTGAATCAACACTAAATAAAAAGGAAGTTGCATTAAAAAGTGAACTTCTGTAAAATACAAATTCAGATTTTCCCAGGACGACAGGAACTGACTCAATCAGAGGTAATCCTCAAAGATTACCTGCTGCTGGACTTTTCCAGCCAGATTTCCAAGTCTGGCCTGTCCCCAAATTTGTCTTTCAGAGGAAATCAGGTAGACAACCAGAACACTAGACCAGCGTTGCAGGTCAAGAAACACTCAAACACCACCCTCTTCCCCATAGTCTACATTTCAGGAGTCATACTGTTTAAAGGTTCCAAAATCACTGACAACATTGGGGAAAGGTTCACGTGCCAGGGGGGTTGGGAATAAGGTGTCAGGTGGAAAGTGGATAAATGCTTAGGAAAGGTCAATGGCTAATGCCAATGGAGTGGTCAGTGGTTCAGTGTTAATACTTACTCAGGAAAAGTGAGAGCATTGAAAACCTACTCCCAGACAAATATTAAGCTTGAGTGAGCGGGAACCTCCGAACTCTCCAACTTTAAAGGACTTTCCACAGAGGGTTTCACGCTTGCTATCAATGCCCCTTCGTCACATTTTACCATTAGATCTTGCACACTCAGGTAAACTATGATTAGATAAAACTACACCCCACTGACATTAAAAAATAAGCAAGATAAGTTACGGATACCCGAATTTTCACAAGTCCACTGCAGTGCTTGAACTCCACTGGGTTCTTCTTTCTCATTGTCTCAAAAGAATTTATTGACCACGTGCAGGCATATGGGCTGAAAGCCCTGTACCCTTACTGTACTGTTCTATGTTTAATATAACCTCAGGGCAAAACCATGAAGATGCCAGTATCCTAGGAGTAATAATCAAATATTCCAATCAAATATGTAAACCAAGGGTCAGGCATAAGTAAAATGTCAAATATAAACAGAAAATGCTCAAGAAACTCAAAAATGTCTGTGAGAAGTGTTAAAGTTTTGAGCCTCAAGACTCTTTCTCTGAAGACTTCAGACTCAAAACATTAACTTTGTTTCTCTCTCGACTGAAGCTTCTAGACCAGAGTTTCTCCAGCATTCTGTTTTTATTTCAGAATTTCAGCATCAATATTTTGCTTTAATGTGTAAAATTGGAAACTGACTGCTGTTCTAAATTAAAAATAAAACAGAAAATGCTGGAGATCAGTGGGTCATCTAGACTCGAAACGTTAGCCTGCTCTCTCCCCATGGATGCTGCCTGACCCGCTGTGATTTCCAGCATTTTTTGTTTTCAATACAGATTCCAGCATCTGCAGTTATTTGCTCCTAAAATTAAAACAGACAGGGTAAGGACGACAGCTTTCCTTCTCAACAGACAATCCAATAGATTCACTGTCACATCTTCCATTTAAAATGTAGGTTTAAACCATCAAACAGACATGGTGAGATCCAAAATTCCATTTGTTGGATTATTAGTCCCGACCTCGAGATATAGGGAGCTGCTAATGTCACTGGAAAGTAATTCAGAACTCCAAGCTAATACTCTGGAAACGTGGATTCAAATCCCACTAAGGCAGATGGTGAAATTTTAATTCAATGAAAAGCTACCCTAACGACAACTGTGCAACCATAGTTAATTGCTGTAAAAACCCATCTGGTTCCCTAATGTCCTTTAGGGAAGGAAATCTATCATTCTTATCTGGTCTAGCCTACCCATGGCTCTAGACCTACAGCAATATGGAGGTTAACTTTTTTTGTTTTAGTCAAGCAGTTCGGATATGACATGACACGTACCTGGAACAAGTGGGGCTTGAACCCAGGCCTTCTGTCCCAGAGGTAGGAACACTACCACTATATCACAAGAGCCCCAAGGTTAACTCTTAACTTACCTCTGGTCAATTAGGAATGGGCAATAAATGCCAATGATGTCCACATTCCATCAACAAATTATAAAAAAACTCTAGAAGCCACATTATTATAGGTTAAAATCCAGGAGGGTGTGCAGTATTGGTGGAGGCTGAGCGATTAAGACCAGAGTTGAGTGCTGGTGGGTGGGAAGGGTTGGAGAAACGAAGCCTCAGGATGAAAAGATTGGGACCTGGACAAAAGACTTGCAAGAGTACCAGACAGTGGGATGAGGCTGTACGAGTGCCCCCAGAGCAGCCAGAGCAATATTGTGGATGGGTGCACTGTATGTACTGTTTGCACCATCCAGACTTTCAAACAAGTTTGTGGAAGGGTCTAGAAACAGCAGAGCACTGTTACGTATTTTAATAGATTAGCCTACTTCAGGCAGTAGACAGAGATGCCTAGAAAGAGCACTAAATGGCAGTAGTCACTCGTCCCTTGTACAGATGAGATACAGGACTCCTGCACCCAGAATTTGATCTGCATGTTTAAGCCTTAAAGAAACAGATGATGCAAATAATCTGTTACCAAATTATGTCTGAGTAACTTTCATGCAAAGTGTCCTATGCCAAGACCAGTATGGGGATCAAAATGAGTCTGAAACTCAGAAAAAAGTGGAAGCAGATTAATGCACATGAACAACATTTTAAAAAAAGGCTGCTTAAAAAAAAACTAGTGACATAGGACATAACTTAACAACTGAACATATATGCAGATTCTAAACAATTACATATAGATCCAATAGGTAAAGACAATGGAACAGACAAAACAACAGTACATAGTTACACAAGTCATATTTTCAATTGTCATACAATTATTGGAGGACTAGATGCTGTATAATCCCAAAATATTCTTACCGGACAATTCCTGAAGTCACCAATAGTGCTTGCTGCCTGAAGTAGCTCTGCAAACGATTCTGGCCTGGGACGTTCATTCCTCTCTATCATCCTGTCAACCTGATTACTAAATTTAAACAAGGTATGCCATTTATTGCTCAATTCATTTTTTAATTATTTATTGACATTTTTTTCTGAGAAAAAGACAAAATTTTACTTACCATAGAGCTGTAATTGAGACATAATGTACCAGCTCAGTGAAAGGTAAAGGATCTGACGTAGCTCCACAGCTATGGCACACACTCTAAGGCAAGATCAAAAGTGAGATAAGCTAATTAGAGTATTATGTACAAAATACGTGAAAATATCTTTCCCCTAATCTCCTTAATCAAAACAAGGATGAAAGGCAGAAGGGAACTTCCTCATCCGTATAACCATGTTTTTCTAAGGGTAAAACAGTTCTGAGGAAGGGTCACCGGACCAGAAACGTTAACGCTTGATTATTCTTCACAGATGCTGCTAGATCTGCTAAGCCTTTCCAGCAACTTGTTTTTTTTTTCTCATCTACCTGCTCCTGGCCCATATCCCTCCAAACCTTTCCTATTCACACACTTATCCAAATGTCTTTTAAAGGTTGTAATTGTACCCGCATCCACCACTGACTCAGGAAGTTCATTCCACACTCAAACCACTGTGTAAAAAAAATTTGCCTCATGTCTTTTTTAAAATCTCTCTCCTCTCACTGTAAAAATGTGCCCCCTCGTCTTGAAATCCTCCATCTGAGGGAAAACACAAATACCATTAACTCTATCTACACCTCTCATTATTTTAGAAACTTCTATCAGGTCGCCTCTTAACCTCCTACGCTCCAGTGAAAAAAGTCTCAGCCTTTCTTTATAACTCAAACTTTCCATACTCAGCAAAATCCTAGTAAGTCTCTTCTGAGCCCGCTCCAGCTTGATAATATACTTCTCATAACTGAAAGCTGAGTGTTTTCTCACTCTATCTTATCAAACCCACATTAATTGGCATTTCAGCCCTTACAGCAAATAACATGTACGATTTCTACTCCACACTACCACGAGCTACTCCTGAAGCAACATCCTGGAACTGAACGGCATCCCTCATTCCCACGCCATCTTTAAAAAAATCCATTATACACACAGACAAAAGTCAGTCGAGAGCTGCTGTGCAAGACTCCTGATATTTACTTTGGACACGCAGACAGGAGGAAAGCAGCACTCTATTTTGCACGATGGTTCATTTAGCTCCTGCTGGATGGGATGGTGCACAGGTGGAACTTCTTCTTTTGCCAAGCCTCCCAAGACCAGCAGTGGAGGCCACAACACTAGACATGCCAGCCTGATTAGAGGTTGCTACCCAAGATGAAGCAGTCTCAGCCACCTAGAAGTATGCCCAGCACTGGAGGAAGAAGGTCAATATCCTTCTCCACTCTGCTAGTCTAAGTGTCACCATCTTCTTTCCAATACTTCACATTCGCTCTCTGATACTCTACCCACCTCCTGCCAAGGCTCATGCTTTGTCACTGTCAATGATGCACACGACATCTTCCTCACTCACCTTTACCCACCTCAAACCGTGATACCACTAACCATGAAAGCCCTCTACATGGCAAACTCACTCACTGGGGAATCCTTCCTACCTGTAACAGTATTAGTTGTCACCCACTTTCACCTTCTACAATACCTGCCTCTCTCATATTCCAGGAGCAAAACAGCCCACAATGCAACAGAATGAGCCAAGGCAGTTGGTGTGCTATCCAGTTTGAGTACAGAATTCCGACTAGCTCAGGCAGGGCTTGAACTGGAACTGAAGGCTGCCCCTGACTTAATGCGCCAAGATTCCCCGAGTGAAGTCCCATTTCCCTTGACTGGACTGAGGCCTGCTGACAATCATAAAAGCTTTCTAGCTTTGTGTCTGCATGAAATGGCTCGACAAAACAATAGTAATACAAGGCTGCTTTCTTTCACTGAGACTGTAATGTGCAATAAGGCAGGAATGCTACGAGTATCCATGCAGGCTCAGAATGAGTGATCACTATGACAGCAAGCAAAAGTTCCAGAAATTATGCTGGATCCAGTCCATGAGCTGGATGCTTGTTTCTGAGTGCAGTGTCCTTGCTTCGCCATGACAGTGATAGTTGCTGGTGCAGAACTGGCGTGCAGAAGTTTCCTGTGAGTAGAAAGTAAATGTGCTACGAGTTCACACAGGCTGGCACATGTTCAACATTGATGTCCGTGGACATAGGGTTCATGTGGCTGAGATGTTGGTGCCAGCGTTCAACATGGAGGTCTTTTGGAGCAAGCTGCAAGTTAAATCTGCTATGAACCTGCTCTGGTTTCAGTGTACAGTTTTGTCAATGGCTAGTGTGTATGGCAGTTTGGTACGATCACAATCTGAGGGGAGTTGGCCTGCTAACGGGGTGCTTAACAATATGAACAATGACAATTAGGAACGTACTGCTGCCTAGTGACAATCATACCACAATGCCCGAGAAAAGCGTACAAACATGGTGAGATGGACAAGGGCCATCTGAATGTTGAGATCATCTTGCCATGTATCCATGTTGCTCAGAGCCGGATAAGATCCTCCCCCAAAGATAGTGATAACCAAAGATGAAAGTGTTTTGCACATAATCATACCACATAGCACTGCTGAAATAGGTCCTCAAAGGCTACTTAAGATGCTGCCTAAGCAATTGCATATATAATGCTCTTTACTAAATAGTATGATGCATAATTCAGTAGCACCAGAGTTATTTTTGCTCCAAGGGAAACCTTCTGTGCAGCAGCACAAAAACGTGGGAGATAATTAAACATTTCAATATTGTACTTGATCATGATGTTGGCTCACAGCATTCCAATACAAGACGCACTGAAAACTTGTGCCAAGCTGCTCTTCTTAACACTTCAAATCAGAGCTTAACATTTAATTACTGCAGCCATTTTGCCTTTTGGGTAGTGCTGGCAAGGATGGTAGATGTCCAGTTTTGCAATAGCAGCACTGCAATAATATTCAGGTTGTTCCTATGCAATATGGCAGCCTTGGGACTCAGCATTTGCCAGACTATGGGATGTCATGTGTAAGGGTCAGAATGGGAGCTTTTAGAACATTTAAAAGCACCGTGCAACATTAAAAGGGGAGATGGAAAGCAGTTCTGTAGATGACTGTTTTACCTGTCGGTATAAATTCAGCTGGTTTGTCAGTATTGCAGTCTTCATGCTGCTCACAATCCTTCTTTCAGAGTGAAGATGACTGGGTATGGGCATGTGACCCAAAACAGTGACTTTTAATGGACCAATTATGCTGCTGCTTGTTGAAGATTATTTAGAAACTGATCAAACAAGCTTAGTGAAAGGTTTACACTGGTGCAGCAAGAACACATTTTTCAGGAGAAAGGCACCAAACACTGCAAGCTCTTCAGGGAACCAGAAGTAGTGTGGGTGCCAGACCAAAAAGATTACCAGAACAGAGTGCCAGATTAGGGAGGTACAACCTACATCCCAGAAATAAGCATGGAGAAATTGTTCTCTGTTCTGAAATGAAGAAACCTTGTTGGTTTAAGCAAATGCAACTCTAATGTATGAATCTATACATTTTTAAAAAAGAATCCTGTGCATTAGTGCTGGGGGTCAGTTAGCTCAGTTGGCTGGATGACTGGTTTGTGGTGCAGTGACGTCAACAGTGGGCTCAATTCCTGAACTATCTGAGTTTACAATGGAGGACTTTCCTTCTCAACCTCTCCCCTTGCCCTGGGCATAGTGACCCTCAGGCTAAACTACCACCATGAGACAGCAGCCTTAGGTCTGGTAAGAGTATAGCAACTTTACCTACACACCTGTCCATGCACTTTTTTAACTTCACTGATGTACTACTGCAGCCATACCCTCAGTTATTTCCATTACATTATTTATCCGCTTTTTGAGTAGTCATCAAGAACTGAGCTTAAACAAAACAATCCCATGAATTGGTTGAGAAGAGCTTGCACTTAGTACTGGTTTGAGTTCAAATTATTGCAGTCACATACACTGAGATACAATGAAAAAGTGTGGTTTTGTGTGCTATACAGAATATTGTGTCATACAAAGAGCATCAGGGGAGTAGATCAGATACAGAGTACAGTGTTATTGCTGCAGAGAGAGAGATCAGAATTAAAATGACAGGTCTGTTCAAAAGTCTGATAGCAGCAGGGAAGAAGCTGTTCTTGAACCTTTTTGTACATGTATTCAAACTTTTATATCTTCTGCCCGACTGAGGAGGGCGGAAGAAGTCTTTGATTATGTTGGTTGCTTTGCCGAGGCAGAGGTAAGTATAGATGGAGTTAATGGATGGACTGGGCTATATTCACAACTCACTGTAGTTTCTTGTGGTCTTGCAAAGTGCAGTTGCCATATCAAGCTGAGAGGCACCCAGATAGGATGCTTTCTATAGTGCACCTACAAAAATTGGTAAGTGTTTGTGGGCATGACAAATTTCCTTAGCCTCCTGAAGAAGTAGAGATGCTGATGTACTTTCTTGACTGTCGAGTTGACGTGGGTGGACCAGGACAGATTGTTGGCAATCATCACTCACAGGAACTTGATGCTTTTGACCATCTCCACCTCAGCATCATTGATATAGACACTGTCCTCCACACCAGATCCTGAAGTCAATGACCAGCTCCTTCATTTTGCTGGCGTTGGTAGACAGATTGTTGTCTTTGCCAATATGTGCTCAATCTCTTTCCTGCATTCTGTTTTTAAGAGCCAAATCAATTTTTAGATCAAGGTGATAATTCATGGAATTTTCGGATTCTTTATTATCAACTGAATACACAATTTTCTGGGTCAGCCAACTGGTACAAATGCAGAACACTGCAGATTCTGGAAAACTGAAATTAAAACATGCTGGAAACACATAGCTGGTACAGCAGCATCTTTGTATTGGGGAATAGTTAATATTTCAAGTCTGAACTTGTTCTCTTGGAAAGTTACAGACCTTTTCCATTTTTTATTCCTTATAGCTGGACACGGAGCTGAATTTTCAATCAAAATTTCTAGATCAAGTACAGGTCCATTTAGTGGCACTGGGAAAAACCCGACGCTTCATAACCAAGGGTGCATTGGAAAGCTGAATGGCAACCGTGCCTGAGCTTGTTGTTCCTTCATTAGTTCAGTGAACGGAGACCTCAAAAGGACCAGTGCTGGTATAGGCCTGCATTCTCAGTCATCATCGGATGTCTTCCTTTGGGCTTTAACAGATATAGTGGCAGGCTGAAGAAATATTTTGTTCGCAACATACAAAAGAAACAAATGATACAATGAGAGCATGAACAGAGGTAGCAGAAGAGACCAGTAGACAGTCACCAGAAGGAGATAAAACCAACGAAGGATGCTGAAGACCTGATAAAGCCCAGAAAGTGGAAATAGTAAGCAACACACAGGGAAATACGTCTAACCCTATAAACTGTGAGGTAAAGTGTATGATTCTTATATATTAATATCATTTATTTAAGAGCTTGGATTTTGAATGAGTGACATTTGCTTTTAGTTTGTATACATGAAGGGATTTATTTGTCAGTACTTCCACAGCAGTAGTAATTTTAAGCCAGTATGTATCATAGAACAGGCACGTGGGCATTTCTGAAGTGAAAATGTGAGTTTGCATTGAGAGTTTTATGACCTGAGTGTGTAAACATTGAAAAGATATGAGTTTACTTTTGTTTCTTGCTCTTAGGGAAAATACTCAGACTGGAAAGCTTTTGTCAGAGTTTGCAGAACACCTGGCTAGGTCAGATGCAAGAACAGTTTCTCCTGGAGAAAGGAGTTAGTTCAGAATAGTTAGGTGCCCAAGTGAAAGGGGTTTTGTTTGAAAATTCCAGATCAAAAATATTTGGTTACAGACCTGAAAGGGTTATTTGAAGCTAGAAAAATTTAAGCTCAGCAGTATGAATAATCAAGGAAAATGCCATCAACTTCTCAATACAGGGAATTGAAACAGTTACACGTACGGGAGGTATTGCAGTGATATTGCCGCTACACCAGTAACCCAAAGACCCAAGTAATGTTCTGGAGACCCAGGTTCGAGTGCCCTGGGAGTCACCTTCTCACATCAGGTCAAACATTAATAATCACCAAGAAGTTTCCTTGCCAATGTAGCGCCCACCCTTGGCTGATGTCAGTACTCCAAGCTGAACATCACTTGGAGAAGGTACTGAGAATGGCAAAAGTGGGGGATTTCCATATTTGTCACTGAGGGGCTTGGCAGCACCACTATTGATGAGCTAATCAAGTGTTAAAAGGACATAGATGCTAGACTGGGTCTGTAGCGAAGTGAAAGAGCAAACAAGTGGAAAAATAATCCTCACCAATCTGTCTGCTGCAAATGAGTCTGTAAAAGTAAAAGTGACCACTACAGAGTCCTTGTGGAGACAAATTCCCCTCTTCATGTTGAGCATATTCTCCATCATGTTGCACGGCACTATCTGCACGCTAAATGGGATAAACTTTGCACAGATTTAGCAACTCAAGACCAGGCAACAATGAAGCAGTGTGGGGTAGAAGCAACCATAGAATTGTACTCGAACAAAATCTTAAACCTCATGGTCCAGCGTATATCCCCACCCTCTCATTATCATCAAGTCAGAGGATAAATCCTCATTTAATGAAGAGTACAGAATGTCATCCCAGAAATAACACCAAGCACGTGGATAAATGAGGTGTCAACCTACTGAAGTACAAAACAGACTACATGCCAAACAGCATAAGCAGCAAGTGATGGATTTAAACGATTCCACCCGAATGGATTAGATCAAAGCTCTGCAATCCTACATAGAAGATAGCAGGAGGAGGCCATTCAGCCCTTCGAGCCTGCTTTGCCATTCTTCACGATCATGGCTGATCGTCCAACTCACTAGCCTAGTCTTGTTTTCTCCACAAAACCTTTGATCCCATTCGCCCCAAGTGCTATATTTAGTTGCCTCTTGAATACATTCAATGTTTTGGCATCAACTACTTCCTGTGGTAATGAAGTCCACAGGTTCACCACGCTCTGGGTCAAGAAGTGTCTTCTCACTTCCGTCCTAAATCGTCTACCCCAAATCCTCATACTGTGACCCCTGGTTCTGGACACACCTACCATCGGGAACATCCTCCCTGCATCTACCCTGTCCAGTCCTGTTAGAATTTATAAGTCTGTATGAGATTCCCCCCGTCATTCGTCTGAACTCTAGCGAAAAACAGTTCCAACCTGGTCAATCTCTCCTCATATGTCAGACCCGCCATCCCAGAATCAGCCTGGTAAATCTTCACTGCGCTCGAGAGCAAGAGCATCCTTCCTCCAAAAAGGAGACCAAAACTGCACACAATGTTCTAGGTTTGACCTTACCAAGGCCCTATATAACTGCAATAAATATGGTGGACAATTGAACAACTCAGTGGAGGAGGCAGGTCCAAATTTATTCCCATTTTCAATAATGGGGAAGCCCAGCACCGCAGTGCAGAATAGGCTCCCAGCATCACAGATGCCAGTCTTCAGCTAATTTGATTTACTCTACTCGATATTAAAAAAAAAACTGGAGAAATTGGGTACTGCAAATGGATGAGCCCAAACAGCAATCTTGAATATTATGCTCCAGAATTTCTGCACCCCAAGCCAAGCTGTTCCATTATAGCTACAACTTTGGCATCAGAGAATGTGAAAAATTGCCCAGGTGCATCCTGCACGAAGACAGCAGTACTAATCCAATTACCACTCCAACAGTCATGATGATCAGCGAAGTGATGGAAAAGATTATCAATTGTGCCATCAAGTGGCATTTGATCAGCAGCTAATGCTGAGTTTGTGTTCCGCCAAGGCCACTCAGCTTCTAACCTCATTAGAGCCCTAATTCAAACATAGGTAAGACAGCTGAATTCCAGAGATGAAGAGAGAGTGACAGCCTTTAACATCAAGATCATATTTAACCAAGTGTGGTATCAAGGGGCCTGAGCAAAACTGGAATCAATGGGAATCGGGGAGCAAATTCTGCTGGTTAGAGTCATACCTAGTACAAAGAAAGATGATCGTCATTGCAAGAATTCAGTTATCTCAGTTGCATCTCTGTACAACTTCCTCGGAGGAGTATCCTAAGCCCAACCATCTTCAGATGCTTCATCAATTATGTTCCCTCCATACGATCAGAAGCAAGGATGCTTGCTGATGATTGCACAATGTTCAGCACCATTTGTGACTTCAGTATCTGAAGAGTCTGAAGCAGTCCATGTTCAAATGCAACAAGATCTGGACAATATCCAGGTTTGGGATGACAAGTGGCAAGCAACAATGCTTGTGTATACAGGTAGTTTTCCTATAATGCGACAGTTGTGTTCTAGTGTGACCTCGTGCTATAGAAAATCATGCTATAGAAAATTGCCATAGAAAATCACATTATAGGGAAATTGCTACAGAAAGTCATTATACTTGTACAGTAGAAAGTTTGTGTCATCCGAACACAGCGTCCGCTATTCATCAATTGCGCTATAGCCAATTCGCATTGATGAAACATGCATTATAGTAGAATTACCTGTACACAAATGTAGTGTCTCCTTCCCCAAGGAGTCCCACCCACATTATCCTTTTCTGGCTTCCACTCGACCGCAAGGATGATCCTCCTTGTTATTCTGTCCAACCTCAGAGTCATCAGCTTCCATTTCAACATTCTCAGCTGGCGCTTGTTCCCATTAAAACTTAATTTACTAACCACAGACGGCCAAGTGGTCCACTTGCTTCATGTCACAAGAATATAATTCCTCACTGCTCACAAAAAGGCTGCACCAAAGGCAACACTTCAATAATGTTTGAGTTGCTGACAATAAATGCCCATTTATTACTCGCTCATGATTATTCCTTTTTTGGAGCAAGCTTGTATTCATTTCCAGAAAATGTCTATTGTCTTAAAACAATCAATATATTCCAATGATACAAAGGAAAGCTGTGAATGGTAAACTTTTTTTCAGGCAAACAATGTTATTTCAGTACAATTTCCATAGCTCCTCAAAGGAAAACCTTTTCCCTATACATACATAGAACCATAGAACCCCTGCAGTGTGGAAACAGGCCCTTCGGCCCAACAAGTTCACACCAACACTCAGAGCATCCCACCCAGACACATCCCGCATAACCCACCTAATCTACGCATCCCTGAACCTACAGGCAATTTAGCATGGCCAATCCGCCTAACCTGCACATCTTTGGACTGTGGGAGGAAACCGGAGCACCCAGACGAAACATACGCAGACACGGGGAGAACGTGCAAACTCCACACAGACGGTCGCCCGAGGCTGGAATCGAACCCAGGTCCCTGGCGCTGTGAGGCAGCAGTGCTAAGCCCTGATCCACCACGCATCACTGAAATTTTCTGTGCCACACAGTATTTAACCAGCTTTTGCACAATCAATATTTCTTCAAAGTTTATTTATAACTAAATCATATAGTTTAATACATATTTATTCTGTATAGAAAGAGTTTTTATCTCACCTGCTCATAAAGAGTCATGGCAAATTTTTGATGGGTGATGCAAGACTTAACAGTGCATGTATCCATTTCAGTGTCTGAAACGATGTGCAAATGAATTCTCTCCAAAATATTCTCCTAAAAAGATAAAAAACAAAACCTTGGGACATCAAAATCATGGGCCTGATCTGGCTCATTTTAGGTTGAGAAAACGGTTTTACCACTGGCAAATTTGGACTCATTTGCTTGAACCTCTGACATACAAAGATGAAAACTTGAGATAACAAGGTGTAGAGCTGGATGAACACAGCAGACCAATGAAAACTTATCCTTTTTCCACAATATTCCTAAATAAATCTGGGCAGTAACTAAAAATAGTTGAAGAATGGAAATGGATATCTAGCCAAATTCACACATTTCTTTTGTTCAATATAACACATTAAACAGAGTAAAACGTTCTCTTCAAATAAAGGTGCAATTCAAATTTCCAATCATAAACGCACCAGCCAGTCACAAATCTGCTCTAAACATTAAAGGGGAAATGGCTTCACCTTTAAGTTCTCCAATAAAATGTCACACTATTTGCAATATTACTATTTTTTTTAATTAAAAACTGAAAGAACTGCGTATGCAGTAAATCAGAAATTGGTGGAAAAGCTCAGCAGATCTGGCAGCATATGTGGAGAGAAATCAGAGTGAACGTTTTGGGTCGACTGATCCTTCCTCAGAACTGTCCACTGTTCTGAGGAAGGGTCACTCAACCTGAAACGTTTACTCTGATTTCTCTCCACATATGCTGCCGGATCTGCTGAGCTTTTCCACCAATTTATGTTTACTATTTTCTTAACTTTCCCTATCAGGCAAACAACCAAGTTTGTATATATTCAGAATTACATTTATTTCTACATCCTCAAAGTTAATTTGGATGTGTTTCATCATTTTTAATCATTTCCAGGGAGCATCTCCCCATGTGGAAATTAGCAAAGGTATGTTAAAAGAAAACAAAAGCAATCATGGCAATGCCAAGACTTGTCGCATGACAAATGAATGCAAGGGTGAAAATGGCTGAGCCTAAAGGCGTAAGAATACATTAGGACCTGGCAAAAGCAAGGTGATGTTACTCCTATCATTGGGTTCTTAGTTCTTGTCATTACAGCATTCAAGGACATGAATGAAGGCCAACAGCTCCCAAATACCATACTATACTCAAGTACAATGAGGTACTGTGAATGAAGGAAGACTGTGAAATGAACATTTATATTTTGTTGATAATGGAAGTAGAAGTGATGCAAAATTGTTTACCTCTGAAGCCATTTACTCAGAAGTTAAGAAATATGTTGTTCTAGTCAGAAGTATTTTATGGACTATATAAACCATGTTAAAGAGAAAAAAAAAACCTGAAAAGGAGCGCATAGTAAAATATTTTGTAGTTAATAGTGATGAAGAAAGCTGCAGACTGCAGGAAGATATTAATCGCCTGGTCAGTTTGCCAGTGTAATTAAATTCAAAGAAAGGTAACAGATAATAAAATGGAAGGTTCTGAGAAGTATGAAACGGTTAAGGCATTTTGGAAAATAGCAGGACTGGTAGATAAGATGGTTAAGCTGGCATGTAGAACTCCAGTTAACAAGCACAGCACACAAGAGGAAGTTTATACTCTGACTGTATAAAACATTAGTTAGGCTACAGATAAAAGTACTGCGTATAGCTCTGATCATCATAATTACAGGAAAGATGTGATGACACTTGAAAAAATACAGAGAAAACTTAACATTTTGTCAGGATTGGAAATTTTTAGTTAAAACGAAAGATTGGATATGCCAGGGCTGTTTTCATTCGAATAGAATAGTAGATTTAATTGAGATGTGCAAAATTATATGCCTAGATAAAATGCATAAAATTGACTAATTTCTCCCAGTCAAAAAGTCAATAACCAATGGGCATTGAGTTAATATGATTCCTAGAAGGAGTAGACAGAAGATGGGAAGAAACCTTTTCTATCCAAAGAGTGATCTGTGTCTGTGATTCACTATCTGAATTATATGTTAATTGTGGTACACAAGTAATGGTTGTTAACTGGCGATTTACATGAAAGAAACATTCAAAATACAGGGGTGTGTTGGCAAATACACACCAAAATCTTCCAAGAAAATTCACTCATGGGATGGCCAATCACAGCAAAGTCACCCCCATACACAAAATGGAAGAAAATGGTGAAAAGCTGTACCTTGAGTCATAGCCTGGTTCTTTCCAATGTTTGTTTCTAAATAGGCTCACTAGGAAACGTTTCAGCAACAGAAGTGACTGGAGGAGTAGTGAGCAGTGAAGGAGTCACCAGTGGACTGAGACAGCAGCCAAAGGTCAGGCCCGACAACCAGTTGTCATTTCTTCAATGTCACGAAGGGAAGGCAGGGCTGAAAGCAGGTTTTCTGCCGAGGAGACCACTTACTCACCAGATGAGGGGAGTGCTGGGAGCTTCACTGCATGTGTTCTAGCATTTTATTTAACCCGTTTTTTTTTGATAATTTGTCTCCCCAAGCCATCCCTCTATAGTTTAATGAATTCCTGCAGTTGTCTCAATATTCCAGTAACAGCCTTGACCATTAACTGACCTGTAATAACTTAATTATTGAGTCCAACAAAGTCCATTTTCCCCATTAGCCTTAATAAGTTCCTGTATCTTTCTTACCACCAACAGCTCAATAAACTTAAATGATCAGTAGGCAAATTTCACATCTTTAATCCCAGATATTTATAAATTATCTCAAAAAAACATACATTGTGCCTTCCATTTTACTGCTATCCTGTACTGCCTTTTAAATCTTACGTTTTGCTTTAGACTTTCACCCATGTCTTTGTTTCTCAGTATGTCCCCTTTTAATCAACCATCTATTATGAGTAGTCTTTGCATTTACTTATGGTCATTATTCTCTTTGATGTCTAGGGTGACAAAGATGAAATGGACAGCAACATAGCAGATAGAGTTCAATGCAGAAAAGTATGAAGTGATGGGCCTGGAGAGCCAACAAAGACAATACCTTGTTAATTGTACATTGTGAAAAATTCACATGAAAACACACCTCAGTGTTAAATGTATGCAAATTCTTAATTGTGGTTGGGTAATTTGATAAGACAGTTTTTTTAAAAAGCAATAGAGTCACTTGGATTTTAAAGTAGCGTAATAAGATTTCAAAGTAAAGAAGTCTCAATAGAATTTTTAAAAATCATGGGGTAGCTTTCAGTTTGATTGACAGTTTAGGGATTGTATGATGGTGCAGAAAGGGAACAGAAGTGAATTGCCAAGGATGAGGAAATTCAGTTTTGAGACAATATTGGAACATTTAGAATTATTTTCCCTGACTTGATAGATTGTTAAAAGGTAACTCTGTTTCTCTCCCTGCAGATGTTAAATGTTTGGAGTCTGATACGATTCTTCAGCACCGTATACCCTCTGGCACTGGAATCGATGACCAGTGGTAATTGATATAAAATCACTGGCAAAAGAAAGATTTAGTGGGGAGATGCAGAGATTTTTCTCCCCTTTGAGTGCCCAGGTGGTGACAGATGATTTCCATTAATAATTAAAAAAAGAGAGTTGGAATAGGTAGTTGAAGATGAGAAATTCAGGTGTTAAGCATCAACGTGAACATGATACATCAAATATCCACTTTCTGTATTTTGAATTTCTAATGATTGTATGAATAAACAAACTAAAATGAATGAGATACTTACAAAGCATTCTGCTGCATCATCCATTAGACCGAGCTGGAAACGGTGTTCATCTTTAAAACTTTCAGCCAGAGCATTTCGCAAAATATCAGAGGGAAGGGCTTTTTCCCTACTGTTTCGAAATTCTACAAATATATTCTGCAAGGAAACACCACAAATGATTTGCAAAAATGGATAAAGTGCATTTTTTTAAAAGAAAATAATTAGATGAATTACGTTTTTAAAGAAACTTCACAGGCAGACACTGTCTTCAGAATGCTGTATTGATTTCTCTTTGATCAGAACATGATTAAACTACCTATTTGTTCAAGTGTGCCTTACAAGTTCACAGTATAAAGAAACACGCAGCAAACCAGTGTAATAAACAAGCCTCTTTCAGGCAATCGGTGCAGCAGCACTGGTGAAATTACCAAATCAATCTGAAAAAGAGTACAGAACCAAGCCGTAATGTGAATCACTTATTTTTAAAATTGATAGGCATTCAGAATTTAATATATTTAGCATCTTAAGAAACCTAATTCTGAAGTAGTTACTGAAATTTTCTGTTTTAGAGATTTTCACTCTGAGGAAATAATAATTTGGAATATAAAAACATTGCACAAAATCTCCAATGATGCAGATGAGGAGTGCGTGTATTTGGGCCTAAGAGAGCAAGAAAAAGTGGTTCAAAAGAACACGACAACGACATGATTGATAAAACTGAAATCCTATACCAATGTAAATAGAGGGGAGCTGCCTCAGGTAAGTTACCTTCCTGGATCTTGCCCATAAGCAAAAGATGGAGGAGTTAGATACAAGTAAATTTCTGTTGTCTTATCATTCCAACTATTTGAGGGAAAAGCACCGTCTGACATGCAGAAGTAAATCGAACTTTGTGAGGCAAGTGACAACAATAAAAATGTGGAAATCCTATCAGATCAAAAGGTTCGGTCAAGAGGATGGAAACTGGTCCCAATAGATGTGCAATGTAGTTATTGGTAAGAAACAGACAAATAGCTACACATAACAAAGGTAAGATTTAAAGTCTTTAAGAAAGTTACAAAAGTGATCTTTTCCTTCAAGAACATTTCCTAGAATTTATAAATGATAAATCCTGAGACTTCCTGAGGGCTTAATAAAAGCATAAGTAAACTTATAAACAGCATCTTTCACAAAGTTAGATCTAAGAAAATACATGTTAAATTGCTCAAACAAAGCCAAAATTAACTGCAGGAATAAGGTACCACCATCACAAATGGACAATTTAGAATGATTGATTGCACTATAGCAATAATCCCAATGCTTTTAAAAGAAAAAAATCGAACTTACCTTCAAAGCACAAAAAATGCAAGCATTCCCTGAACATACATGTCCAGGCAGCAGTCTTAAACTCCGTCGGAAAATATCCAGATGCCACAGAATCTAGAAGGCAAGAAAGGTTTCATAGAATCATTGAATTTACAGTACATAAGGAGGCCATTCAACCCATCACGTCAGTACCAGTTCCCAAAAGAACTACCCAGTTAGTCCCATTCTCCATATCTCCACAGCCCTCTTAATTCATCACTTTCATATATTTATCCAACTCTCTTTTGAAACCTCCTATGCAATCCGCCTTCATCACTCTCCAAGGCCGTGCATACCAAATCCCAACAACTCCGAGGAAAAAAGTTTCTCCTCATCTGATTCCTAGATCTCTTCAATTGTGAAACTGACCAAGAAGAAAGAATGCCTTCAAAACATGATTGGTCTTTAAATATAAGAAAAGTAATCTTTTTATATGAATTATACTTCCATTGAAGATAAACATTCAAAGATACATAAATGCTAAAACATCCCTTCAATGTACCCTTTTCTTCTAAAGAAATTTAAAATCATTCCCAGTGTAAAGGACTTCTGTTTACACAATGCTGTCTCTAAATACACTTTCTAGGAGCAATAATCAGAACTTCCCAAAAGCCATCATACAGGAAAGCACATGTTATAAAGTGTACCAAAATGATTTCCAGTCTATAGCCCCCAAGTAGGAAAATATCACTTCCTGATTAATCAAACAGGTCTTTGAAAGATTCCTGACACAAAGACAATTTCCCACACATCATTAGCTACCAATAATAAATTACTCTGGCGGCTCAGTAAGCAAATCTTCCTTTATGGTAAAGAGGTCTGCAGATTTAACCCTAATGTTGCACTGAGTTAGATGATCATTATCAAGACAGAGCAGGAACAAATAATTTGCTTCAGTGTCCCAGGTTTTGGGAAAGAGGAGAGAATTGAAGAGGAATACTAGTCAATGAGCTCTCCTGTACTATACTACTTGCATATCTTCTACAGTCAAACAACTTGCTCACAAGGCACTTTATAGTCTCATCACAAGACTGGCCAGCTGAAGATACACAGATGATGCCAGACCTACCAAGTTTCTCCATCAATTTTGGTTTCTGCTGGAGATAGTAGAAGCTTGTTGTGTTTGTCAAACATTCTCCACCAAGTGCAATTTCATCCAGGAAGGAAAAGGAAAAGCATTTAAGGAGGCAAGGCAGAAATAAGGATCTTGTACGGGAGAAACAGCTTTTTTAAAAAAATACAGTCGAATGTACAGCATGCTCTTGCATCAACATGTACGACCTATCCAAGATGCAGAGATTGACTACTTATGTTCAGGAAAGGAATTTGTGACTAAGAAATAGGATAAGAATGCTTGGAAATTATATTCCAGATCTTCTAGTCTCCAGATACTGGTTGTACCCCTAGAAATACATCAAGGCCACTCAATAGTCTGAATGGAGTGACTTCGTAGGAACGGTCCTGGAAGTTTAAATTTCCGATGGGAAATTCCACAGCTCCCCTGGACACTGACCTAATATCTCTGACTGACATCTGAGTTCTGAAAGATCAGTCTTACTTACCTTATTCATAACTAGGAAACATCAGACAGGTTAAATCCACGCAGAACTTCCCGATAACTACACAAATGATCCCTTTCACTTCCTGACCAACAACCCAACAACCCATACCTCCCTGTCCCCAAAAAACCCTCCTACTAATGGAGCTCTGGCTTGCAACAAATAAAGGATTGATTTGTGAACTAGTGATGAATTATCAACGACAAAGGCCTTCTGCTGCCAACAATTGAGACATTGATTCGCGGGTAGCTGAGCAGCGTGGGGCTGTGAACAAGATACAGAGCTTTAAGAAGAAACCAGCTTAGGAACTTTTGAACTGTTCTCTGCAGTAAGCCACTTTCAACCTAAAGGAACCCAGTTTATCTTTCCTTCAGCAGTTGCTGTAAGCTGTGACTTTAATAAGTCATAAACCCATTAAAAGTGATGCTGTTGTTTGCTTCTTGCAAACCAGTAAATTATTCGAAGAAGGATGAGTGAGAAGCGAAGTTCTGACCAGCACAACAATCATAAGAATCATCTGAACAGTTCCTGCGAACAACCACCATGGAACTACATTGCCAGAGTTTCCCAGTCCATAATTCATTTTCTTTTAAATACCTGTCTATGCATAAAAGAGAGTTTATAAATGGGATTAGAGCTTTAAGTAATTAGCACATCTATATGCCAACAATTCTTAACTGTAGCTAGAGTCAATGTATGTTACAATTAGCGGTTTCAATTTAGTACAGAAACCTCGTCAATTCTGTGTCAGCCTGGGTCTAGCAAGACAGGTAAACTGGGAAACCTTTAGGTACTTTTTAAAATCTTTAACTTTTGTGAAGACTCCAGGAATAATGGGGCTTGACTTCACCCTACTCCAGTGAGTTGTGACAATACAACCAGTCCCAGTGAATAACTTGTATTCATCAGCACTTCATTACAAAAAGTCTCTTCCATATACATTTGGATAGTTGACAATTAAAATTACATTAATGGATGTTTTAAACAGTTTATATAAAGTTTTGTATGTATAAGCAAGTCATATTTAAACAAAGCTAACTTACAGATGTTGAGACTCACTCAATCTATTCAGATTTAAGCTCCTTTATGTATAACACCCATGCAATATTTTAACTTATTTCATAAACTAGTTCTGTTGGAAAGTCAGACCAGAAATATCAACTGCTTTGCTCTACACATACATTGCCTGAACTGCTGGATATTTCCAGCACTTCTTATTTTTATTTCCCAAATAAATTCCTTGCAAGAAATCTCCATTCTGAAAATGCATCTTTACAAGTAGAGAATCTCAACTATTGTAATAAATTAATCATTCTCCAGTAATGTTATTTATCATTCCAAGTTGGAATGTATATTATCACATTTGACATTACTATATAAAAGACTGGATATTACATTGTAATCAAGTTTCTTTATGGTTCTAAGAAAGCCAAGGGAAATCCCATTCTTCCACAGTATCCCAATTCTTCATCCATCCTATCCTCAAACTAGAGCATATGTGCCTTTCTAATCACCACAACAGCATTTCTCAATTTAATCCTTTCCATACTAAAGGATCGCCCACTCTGCCCCTTTCTCTCCTCAAAAGCACTTTTGCCTGTCAATCCCTTTTACTTCCGGCTACCACCTTCAGTTTTGCTTCAGAGGCCATGTGATTTATGAAATGAAATCAGAAACCTATCGAACACAACTTCACTTCAGCAGCATCAAGTTTGGAAATAAGGCCAATCTAATAAAAATTCAAAGGTGGTGGTAATTCATTCACCAGCGCAGCTTATGGAAGTTCAAGCTGAATTTAAGGGATCAGGCACAGATTCTCAGAGCTAACATTCTCAGGGAAGTAGAGGTTGGTCATTGCACAATGGCATTTATTTGGAAATGATGGGTACTAAAATAATTCAGAATAGCAGCACCTACCTGAAAAAAAAGCTGAATATTTTTGGGAGCTGCCTTTACCATCCCAACTGGTAGGGGTTTGTGACATGCCTTAGGTGAATGGTGATTGGGTTCTACCACATCTCATATCCCATTGGTATTTCATTGACAAGACTGTCAACCAATGAAATCTGAGAAACTGAAAGGCACAGACATACAAAATGCTTATTACAACTGTAAGCTAATTCTGCCTATCCGTAATAAAATAAATGCAGTAATCACACAAAATAAGTTAGGAATTATGATTTCACTGCCATTCCTGAAACAGAATTCCTCTTCCCTTACATACTAAGATCTGCTAGATTTAAGAGAAACATCCCTCTCAAACTATTTGTGCTGTTTATGAGAATGCAATAGATTTGACAACTTTGCAGAACACATAGAGGATTATGTTGCAATGGTGAACAAAGTAGCAGTGATATTCAAAAACCACACGGCATTAACTAGTACATATTGGAATATTTAATATAAAATGGATTTATAATGGGTAATATTCCCCCACTTTGGTAGCTTCTGCGTTCGCCACAGATAGTTGCTGTTTATTGAGTACACTTGGGTATAGATAAGCTAAGGGATTTTATCCAGAGTTTTAAAAAGAGTTTCCATTACAACCAGAATGAACACTTTTTCTCTTACTGATGATCTGTTTCACTAAGTGCGCATATGATACCCACAATTCTCAACACAGTGTACTCCATGTCAGCTGTACTGGCAGTGATAAATACCAGACTTTCAAGAGGAAAAAAATTAAATTGTAATATTAGAGTACTGTACATAAAGTCAGCATTGCATTTTCATGGATTGAATAAGTCTACAAATATCCAACAGCTTTATTATTATGCCAAAATTAGTTGGTGAGTTAATGATTTTGGCACAGTAAAGCAAAACATTTCTCACTTATACTAATCCAACTATTTGCGGTTGCATATGCTTGTTATTTGATGAAAATTTTCATTATACTTAATGTAATATAACATCTATGTCACTTCAGTGAGGTTATAATAAATTAGAACAAAATTAGAAAGTGAATTTGATTCAGTTGAAATCCAGGTAATCCCCTCTTTATAAAAAGAGTCACAGAGTCATACAACATGGAAACAAACCCTTCAGTCTAACCCGCTTGTGCCGACCAGACCTAGACCCATTGCCAGATTTGGCTCATATCCCTCTAAACCCTTCCGATTCCTATATCCATCTAGATGCTTTTTAAATGCTGCAATTGTACCTGTCTCCACCAGGTTTACTGGCAGCTTTTTCCTACACGCATCACCCTCTATGTGAGATCAGATGTGAAAAAAATTAAATCAGCTTTGTTGCTCCAAATCAAACAGCCTGTGCACATTCACAATCTTTGGCTCACACAGGCAATAGTTTTAAATTAATTTTTAAAATTAATGTGCCAGTCAATTTAAATCCATGTTCCTAAATCTTTTCATACTTTTGTTGCTTGTCAACACCAAATGACTTATAAAACTGCATTTAATCAGTGCACTTCCATTCTTAACTATAGCTGGTTTAAAAGAAAAAAAAATGTCCTTTATAACCCTTGAAGCAATAGTCATGTCAGTGTTGCCAACAGCATCCTTCAGTTTATCAGGATATTCTGGCACTGAGGGTGTACCTACACCAAACAGTCTGCAACAGTTCAGGAAAGCAGCTCAAAACTGCCTTCAAGGGTAATGAGGGATGGGCAATAAATGCTGACCGACATTGACACAAACAAACTGTGAATAGAGAAAAGTCTTGGACTTCTAGTCATCAGTCATTGTACCAGAGAACTTTTGCCTGGGGGGAGAAAAAGGAGTTGGTACAACAAATAATTCAGATTTAAATTACATACGGTGCACTTTGTGCGATAGAGTGCAAATGTATCAGTCCAGACAACTACGCAGACAAAATATTGTCATCAGGATTCACATTATAGTTGACATATACTACGAAAACTAAAATATATTGCATGGGATTTTATTTAAGCATAGTCAATTCATAAAACACACACCTTTTAGTGTGTGAACTAGCTTCAGTTAAGATGCAGTTGCACTCAACAGAATATCATCATTGTAATGATGCATATTGGAAGCAAAGATTCATCCGTGTGAGATGTGAAGGTACTTATAACAAAGCTACTTTCACTATATGTCAGTTTGTCAGGTTGATATGCATACTCCCTCTATAATGACTTTCACAACCTTGGAACGTCCTAGAGTGCTTTACAGTCAATTAAGTAATTGTGAAATGTGTAGCAAGATCCCACAAATAGCAATGTTCTAATGCTATCATTACTGAAGATTACATATTGGCCACGACACCACATATAGCTAATCTCCTCTTCTTTGAATGAGTGTCATTCAATTTACTTACAAACGAGACAGTAGACAGGGCTTCTGTTTGATGTTTCATCAAAAAAACAGTATCTCCAATGGTGCAGCACTCCCTCAGTAGAGTGAAAGTCTAAATTTTTCTGTCCAAGTTTCTGGACTGACACGTGAATGACATCTCTCAGATTCAAAAGAGTGCTACAAATCAAGCAACGGCTGATGTTCAATAGATAGGATATACACCAGTCCAACATTTTTTTCTCCGCCATATCAATCCCGCACAACCACATTTTTGGTCAAACCAGCGAAGGCATTTGTGTTCTCAATTAACAAAGGATTAAAAGTTAGGTAGAAAAGTTCCAGAAACTAGAGACATATCAAATAAATTAATTCTAATAAAAAAACTGAATAAACTTTAAATATTCTCATATTGTTGAGGTTGGTTGGTTCACCGAGCTGGTTTGTTGTTGCGCAAACGTTTCGTTACCGTGCTTGGTAACATCCTCAGTGCAGCCTCCAATGAAGCGTCGGTGTGTTTTCCCGCCTGATTTTTAAACTCTGGGGTCCATTGAGATGGATTGCCTCACTTCCGGGTTTCCTCCATAGTGGAATGTATATGGGGTCGAGTTCAATGTGTTTATTAATAGCCTGCTTC
>NC_063332.1:113511957-113625146 GCF_021869965.1 Rhincodon typus
GGAACTGCCGATGCTGGAGAATCTGAGATAACAAGGTGTAGAGGTGGGTAAACTCAGCAGGCCAAACAGCATCAGAGGAGCAAGAAAGCTGAAACGTCAGCTTTCCTGCGTCTCTGATGCTGCTTGGCCTGCTGTGTTCATCCAGCTCTACGCCTTGTTATCTCAGACTACGATGGAGGTATTATTTGGGCCATATTTGGAGTATTGGTCACCATACAACAAGAAGGATGTGAGTGCACTAGAGGGGGTGCAGAGAAGCTTTTCTAGGATGTTGCCTGGGCTGGAGGGATTCAACTATGAAGAAAAACTAGATAGACTGGGGTTATCTTCCGCAGAGTGGAGAAGGCGGAGGGGCAACCTAATTGACTTGTACAAAGTTATGAAGCATATATAGGGGAGAAAGGAAGAAAATATTTCCCTTAGTAGAGTGGACCAAAACCCGGGGGGCCAGTTTTACAGTAAGGAGCAAAAGGTTGAGAGAGGATTTTTGGATTGTTTTTCACCTGGAGAGTGCATTTGAAACTAACTGCCTGAAAACAAAGGTAGCAGAGGCAAGAACTCTCAAGACGTTTGAGAAGTATTTAGATGAGTACCTGAAACGCCATACTAGGTTGCTGTACAAGTTCAGGAACATGGGATTGGAATAGACAGATGTTTGGTGACTAGCATGGACATGATGGGCTGAAGGGCCTTTTTTCTGCACCATAAAAACTAATGTCAATGAATAAAATACCCACAAATCACTTGTAGGATATATCTTAAAACCCTAAAATTATTGATGATTTTGTTCACAAGTATGATGGTTTTATAAAGACAGGTGCTCCTGGTAAGAATTGGAGGAAACTATCCCAATGCTCAAAGAAGCAAAACACAGAACACAAAAACAAACTTTAGCCCAGTTCTGGTTCTGGATGAAATGCCCTAGCCTATCTATACCCAAGTGTATTGAATAAACAGCAACTATCAGTGGCAAACACAGCTTTGAGTGACGAACACA
Organism: Rhincodon typus; assembly: GCF_021869965.1. NCBI lineage: Eukaryota > Metazoa > Chordata > Chondrichthyes > Orectolobiformes > Rhincodontidae > Rhincodon > Rhincodon typus. The sequence continues at coordinate 113,512,955 of NC_063332.1, forward strand.
GGAGCCACCAAGGACAAGTGGGTAAATATTACTATTTATAAATCCATTTTATATTAAATATTCCAATACGTACTAGTTAATGCCATGAGGTTTTTGAATATCAGTGCTACTCAGTTAACCCTTTCAATATAATCCTCTGTTGTGTGTTGCAAAATTGTAAAATCTACTGCAGACCCATGTACAGCACAAAATAGTCTGAGGTGGGTATTTCTCTCAAATCTAGCAGATCTTCGTATGCAAGGGAAGAAGTATTCTGTAATAGGGGTCTCAGGAATGGCAGTAAAATCCATAATTGGAACTAAAAGGAACATTTCATAATATTCAATATTAAATGAGGTATAAATGATAACAATCCTCTAGACATTACTAAATTGAGTTATGGTGTTTTGCTCTTACTGCTCAGTTCTAGATTGTTACTAAACTGCTTAGTCTGCCTCATCGTGGAATAGGCTGGATGGACAAATTCAAAAATTCTCAATGAGAAATTCATACAGCTTCAAAAAAGTTCTGGGCCGAAGGGAATGATTCTTTCCATATAAGGATCGCCATCAGCCAAAACAAAAGCAAAAAAAAACGTTAACAAAATCCAGTAGATCAGGTAGCATTCGTGGACAGAGATATAGATTTAATGTTTCAGATTGAGATGACCTTTTGGTTTGAAACTGTAAGCATTAATTGTTATTCCACAGATGCTACTTGACCTTCTGAGCATGTCCAGCACTTTTTGTTTTTAGTTCAGATTTTCAAGATTTGCTTATTTTGTGTTTGTATTTTTTTTTTTTAAGTTCATTACAACTTGTGTTCCAGGAATGGCTATTTTGAAGTCCTACTCTTCTCTCGGAAAAGATTTCTGTTTATCTTTTCCACCTTGTTCATCATCTTTGTTTAATATTTCCCTCATGTTTGATCAGCTATCTAAAAACAAACCTGTTTCCTCAGAAACACACAGTCTCTACCTTCAACTTATTCCACATGAATTCCAACTTAAATTCCACCCTTCTTGTGAGGAATCAGATTCCTCCAATACATCCAAAGCCCCTTGAACCACTGTTCACACCAGCACTAAGAACCACTCTCAATGTCATTTGCACGTTACATAAAGTCTTGACCACAATGTTGCAATACTGACCATTCTGATGAAATGTCATCTTGACCTGAAATGTTAACATTGCTTCTCTCCACAGATGTTGCCTGACCAATCAGGAATTTTACATTGTTTGTTTCTATTTCAGTTTTCCAGCATTCACATTACTCTGCTTTTGCAAAAAGTCCAGCTAGCAAAAGTCATTTTGTGTACAGACCACAGTTCTTCAGAGCGTCATGCAAAACAACCTCTGCTGCCTGTTAGTCTTGATACAATTTAAGTGTTAGATCGGGTCTTTTGTCCTTTCGAGGATGCCTCATTTAGCTTCTGCAGAGTTTGGCCTATTTCTCATTCATAACCCTGAAATTTTGAAGCCTTTTCGATGATATGTTAGAACTCCAAGGAGGTTACTTAAATGATGTAACAGTGAAATTGTGCGCAAGTCACAATCTCAGGATACTAAATGTCATCAACATTATTGAGAACGGTGCTAGGCTCATATTCTTACACTGGGGAATTCTGAATTCTTGCTTTTAGGATAAACAGAATTGTTCTATTCATTTGGATGGCTACTATTTACTCTGCCATGGAATTCAATTTGACTGAACCTGTTCACAGCAGCAGCCACTGTGCCAAACATTTTGCATGTCGAGGAATACTATCAATGGGCGCTCTTTCTTACTAAAGACTCACTTTGGAAGTCACAGCTAGTTACAGGTTGGCATTTCCTCCTCTTCTACCCTACTTAACCTTAAAAATTCATCAGGCTTCAGTTTTAATTTGATCTTGCCACAACTGCCACATCACCTACTGATCTCTAGCCTTGGAGATAATGCAAGACAAAATACTATCAGCCTCATCCGAAACCATTAATAGTAATTAAGAGTTAACAAGTTAACTTTTAATATTAAAAATGCCAGAATTGTTAAGAATTTTTATTATCTTTTATTGAGATGAGGTGTCTTCTTTTGGAAACATCCTGCTGAACAGTACTCCACAAAACAAACAGCTGACAGCAGTTTAATGAGAAGGTCCACCACAAAGTCAAAGTAATCACACATCTCAAAAATTCCACGATTTTACCTTTGAAGAAGAAAATTTGCCACATCAGGATAAAATTGACTTTGAGAGAAAGTGCATTACGAGTAGGGTCAGTGATGCTCCCATGATCTTATACTGTTACTAATCCGTGGTGGTGAAGACTATGCACTAGGAGATGGTACCAAAGTAAATTTGAAGAGTTGCTGCAATGTATCCTGTGGGTGATATCCACTGTAGCTACAGTATGAAGAAGAAATGGGCCCTTATTGAGTTTGGTAACAAACGGTAATTAAAGTTCTGTCCCGAATAGCATTATGTTTCTTGTGTTTTGTTCACATCATCCTCTCTCATGTTCATGTCATGCTTACTCCTAGGGATCAGGAGTAAAGTGATTCCAGCAGGACCAGAACAGAATACCAGTTTGCAGGCATCATTTCATGAAAAAACACTGATTAATTCTCACTCTTCACTGATAATTGGAAGCATTAGTTGACTGGGTTACATTTGTCCAGCTAACAGAAGGTCTTGGGGCTGGCCAATATCCCTAATATCTGGACCACAAAGTCCAGGTTCAAGGCCCTAATGCCCTAGGGCTATGTCATAAAGTTTGAACAGACTGATTAAAAATAATTCTATTGTCCTGCTTAGAATTCCCTTTTCATTTTAAGTCCATTGAAAGATTATTACCTCAGAACTTTTATGAAGTATGCAATTGAAAAACAATTGCTGGGCACCTTTTGAGCACAATTGTAGAAACTATGAGCAAAAATTGACTTTCGAACATAGTCAAGTGGAGCCATATGATCTGGAAAATCTATACTATCCTACAGCAAAATAAAAACCAGTTTAAATTTCTATGGGAAATATAGACTAGAAAAATACACATGAACAAAAATAATGAACAGTTCATAAGGATTTGTTCCATCAAAGCTCAGTCTTCTAGGGCACAATTCATCTAAAGCACTCGTCTAATGTAAAGCATTTTTGATATTAGAATAACCACAAGTTTGTTTATTGCTTTGCTCAGTAGGTAAAAATCACTGAAAAAACTCAGCCCATAAGTTGTACCAAGTACAACACTATCTGTAAAGCACAAACTTTTTTTGTAAAAACATTGTTAACTTACTATGGAGTTAGAAATTATTGCAGAAGATCTACCATCCTCCCTGAGCACGAATTGAAAAGCATTCTCGCACAGGCTGGGTGTTTTGCACAAATGCTTTGCCATACAAAGAAACTGAAGTGTTACAAAACTAAATAAAAACTGAAAGAACTGCAGATGCTGTAAATCAGAAGCAAAAACAGAAGTTGCTGGAAAAGCTCTGCAGGTCTGGCAGCATCTGTGAAGAAAAATCAGAGTTAACATTTCGGGTCTGGCGACCCTTCCTCAGAACTCAGGAAGGGTCACCGGGCCCGAAACGTTAACTGATTTTTCTTCACAGATCTGCCAAACCTGCTAAGATTTTCCAGCAACTTGTTTTTGTTACAAAACTACTCTGACTTCATCACCAATCATACCTGAAACTTTTTTCCTTATACATCTTACCTGCAGTTTCATTCAAACAGAAGTCACCTGAAATATAACTAATCAAGGACAACAATAGCCACAGTTTTGTGAATGTTTAAGGACCACATTATTTTAAGTATACCTAAACTGATGAATATTTCTGAAGTGAAACAAATTATAAATGTTTGTTTATGCCATACTGTTTTCTACACTACTTTAAGTTTTCAATATACTAAACTGCCTACCCCTTCCCTGCTTGGGCAACTTTAAAAATACAAACTGGGGTTCATTTTGATAAAAGAACTGAGAAGACACATAACACTCAACTTATAAACCTGGTTAACCATAGTACTGTGCACAATATGTTCCTTATGTTGTAGGAAGGATGTGGAGGCACTTGTGAAGGAACAAAAGAAAAATCTGCGATGATCTATCAGGAAAGAATGGATAGGCTGTAGTTTGCTTCTCAAGAAAGGAAAAGGCTCAGAACTGTGTTGTTACAAGTCTATAAAATACTAGCTTGTGCAAGCTAATCTTAAATAATAAAACCATTTTTCAACTTCTAAAAGTAGTCTGAAAAGAGATATAATCTGTACATTTGCACCACACAATTCAGGCAAAAATGTGAAAAAAGTGTGTTTGGATCCTCAATTTATAACAGAAAAACTCTTCAGTTAACTACAACAATAAACCATTCAAATCTCTTCTTTTCAACCAGCTGAAACTGTCAACTAAAACCGTATTTACAAAATACGTCAGTTACTCAAATGGAGTAATTCTTCTGATGACTCCAAAGAAGTTAGTAGAATCAACTTCTCAATAAAAACACAATAGTTCTTTTCTATTTTGAAGTATAATTTAGCTTGTATCTCTTTTTGTATACATGCCCAGTTCAAACATTACAGGTCTGGAAGTTTGTAATAAATTAGTGAATAAAAAACAAATCAGAATACTCAGTTGTTGACAGCTTTAGATACATGAAAACTGTTGGCTACATTGGTCAAACTCCTAAGTCATAAAACACTTAAGGGGCCCACAAATTCAAAATGCTGGACATTCCTCAAATGTGTCAGTAGACAAAGAGTCCCAGGGAAAAAAATTATTTGAAAACGACAGATAAAATAGAAGCCTAAAACAAAATCTACAAACATCTAAAACAGCACTTTCCCTGTAGTATCACCACGTTTAAATAAAACAAAGTCCACCTGCAGCATAACATCTGTGTCCTATGAAATTAAGATTTAAATGTTTTATTTCAAAATCAGATGGCAAATTTTATCTGCATCAGACTTGTCAAATTTCACCTCTTCCCGTCTTCCGCTTAGGATCTGGTACGCTCTATGCGATGTCGCCTTGATAACAAAGAGTTTGGTTTACGACTAGGTATTGCAAAGTACAGCGACAGCTGAACTATCAACATGCAACAATTAAAAGCTAATACCCAACAAAATAATTAAAAAAAAAACGAATCGTTGCAGTCAGCTGCACGATGGTTGAGTTTTTTTAAAAATTATTTCCCCTACAGCGATCCGAAATGGTAAACACTGTGCCACATACGGTGCAATCAGGGTGTCACTGCATTCCTTCCATCGGGAAGCAGTCGGGTGGAGTTAAAAGTCTCCAGACACAGCTCCACAAAAAAGTTAAGATTGCCTCCGACTTTTAAACATGGGTTCTCAAGGTGTGTCGAACGAGCAGTCGTTGCTATGGCTGTCGGCGCACCGCTGAACGCAGCCCGAGCCCGGTGTGGATCAAGTGCGGTTCCCTTACCTGCACCGCGCTGTTGAGGAAGCAGCTGTTCTCTCCGGGTCCGTTCAGAAGCCCTTTGGGCGGGGCGATGGACAACATGCTCCCGGGCTGGTAGCCGCTCCGCAGGTTACCCCCAGGCTTCAGGAAGTTCTTCATCCAGGCCATCGTCCCGGGAGCGGCGCGAGCCACAACAATCGGACTGACAGAGGGAGGGGGCGGGGCGGTTCGGGCCGCGAGCTGGCTGCCAGGTGCCTCGCGAACACCCCCACCACACACCCACCCACCCTCCCTCCCCTTCTCAGGTGAAGCGGCTGCTCTCCATGGGGTAGCTCCCCTTCGAAAAACTCAACTCTTTTCACCCTCCGCAGTCCTTCATCGCCTTCCTCGGACACACACACTCCGCAGAGCGGTGAGTGCGGCGGTGGTGATGGCAGCGAACTGGACGAAGGACGGCGGGCCTACAGGACGGAGAGTGAGGAGAAGGAGCAGGAAAACGTTGCCCTGGCCGGATCCGGCAGGTGAGGCGAGCGGCGCGCGAAAGGAGACTACTCCGCTCCAACCGTCCGCCTTCGACACCAGCACCGCGCGCCGTTGCGCCACCACCAGCTGATTCCAGCTGCCTGCGTCCGGTCACGTGCGACTCCAGCCGCAGCTCAGGAAAGCGGGGAGTGATGGCAGCACGGCGAGTACTCCTACCTTAGGTATAGGTCTGGGGTTGTCTTTCTCTCTGTGGTTTTCCTTCCTTGCCTGTCATTTGAAAGGAGGAGGAGGAGGAGAAGGAAAAATGATTGATCGGGCAAAGCAGCTCTGTGTACAATTCAAAGGAGAGTACGTATGAACGAGTGGTGCCAAGAGATTGGGGTATTCGGGGAGGAGATTCTTCCTCGCTGACCTCCTTTCGTGGTGAAGTAAGGAGACGTTAGGTTGGGCTGTGATAATAACACTAACCAAGCTAGTGAGCCTCCAGCGATTGCAATAATCAAGCCGAACGGCGAAAGAATGGAGTTTGGAAATCTCTGCGATCTGTCCGGCCACTGCTCCTCCCTGTTAGATAATTTGTTTGGCTTATTATCTCTAGATAATTTAGTTTTGCTTTTAAGTTGAAAGATGTTTGTATGGGTCAGGAATTTTTATGATGTAAACAAGTTTTTACCAGTATTTTATTAAGTGCAATTATGGTATAATGTACTGTTTCATTTGAATTTGAATGTAACTCACGAGTATAGTGAAAAGTTTACAAGTCGCCACTTAGAGCGCCATCTTAGGTACAAAGGTACCTTGGTACAGAATCTTAGGTACAACGGAGTAAAATAAGGAAACCAAGATTAAAAAGTTAAACATTACAGTCCTCCTTACTAAAAGGTAGAAAAACAAAACAAAACACAGTTAATAGTTCAACACCACAGTCCACAAGCACCTAGCTATGCTAAGCTCGTATTCATCACAAGGGCTTCGACTCGCAGCTGCAACCACCCTGGGCTGCCTGCTGCTGCTCTTGCTGCCAGCGATGCCACCTTCTTTCGCAGTCACCATCATAAAGATGAAAGAGAAAGGAGAAAAAAGGATGTGGCCAGTCTGGTGCTGGGGAGCGGAGAGTTTCAGGATCCCGAACGCTGCGTACTTTTGAAAGCTGTTTTTCAACTTCAGTTTCACTGTTCATGTCTTATTATTCAAACTTTTAAAATTAAATAATTAATATTTATCAATAGAAAAGTCTGTAGGGAAAAACAGGAAGAGTTAGTGTGAGTGTGATTGTCCAAATAACTTCTTCCTTACCTTGAAATTAGATGATCATAGAATCCCTACAGTGTGGAAACAGGCCCTTCGGCCCAACAAGTCCACACCGAACCTCGGAGCATCCCGCCCAGACCCATCCCCCTATAACCCACCTAATCTACACATCCCTGAACACTGTGGGCAATTTAGCATGGCCAATCCACCTAACTGTAGGAGGAAACCCACGCAGACACAGGGAGAATGTGCAAAATCCACACACAGACAGTCGCCCGAGGCTGGAATCGAACCCGGGTCCCTGGCGCTGAGGTAGCAGTGCTAACTACTGTGCCACCATGCCATCCCACGGGTGATATTGGAATGATATTGGAAAAGTTGAAATAATTTTCCTTGGAGAAAGGTTGAAAGGATATTTAATATTGAAAACAGCTGTTTAAACAGAGTAAGTAAGCAAATAAAACTGAATAATGAGAGGACACATTTAAAGTAATTGCCAAAAGAAGATATAGAAACATGAAAAAAAATTCTTGTGCAGCAAGTGGTTAAAATCTGGTATGCGCCATCTGATACTGTGATCAAGACAAGTTGGCTTCAGGCATTCACGAGGGAACTGGATTATTATCTAAAAATGAAGAACGTTTCGAGTTACAGGGAGAAGGCAAGAGAATGGCATGAGATGAATTGTTTGTTCAGGAGACCCACCAATGACGTGGCAGGCCAAACCACCGCCTGAGAATCTGAGAGATCAAGATGGTTTTGTATCTAGGCAGCGATTTAATAATTCCTGAACCTACAAAAAGGAATTTGTGATTTACATCTCTGACAACAGTCAAGTATTTTCCAGTCCTTTATGTCCATAAAAATTATGAATTACTTGTAGCCACCTTCAAAGTCAATAGACCACAGTTCCAACTGGTGTATATAAATATAAGAATTTGCCTCTTAGCTTAATAATCTTAGTAGTGGTGAAAAAGTTATAAGAATTTTCACTTTGAAACAAATGCTTGTGACACAGTTGCTAAATCAGTGAAGGCAACCTCCTTGAGCGTCTGTAATATCACATGCTCCCTCTCAATCTAACTGCCTCTGAAACCATCCCAACAGTTTTCCTGTCACCTGCCTTGTGGTTTCAAGTTTAGCCTGTCACCTTTAACTCTTTGCAAACATCAGCTTATTTAAAATTGTACTGTAGATTGCTCCAGTAATTTTCCCATCATTGCCATGGTGCTGAAATGGCTCTTATCAAAGTCAGAGTGACTTTCTATGTGGTTGTGACAAAGGAAAACTATTCTTTCTCCTTCTGAATGCAGTCTTTTGACATAGTTGACAACATCATCTTCCTCCAATGCCTTTCCACTATCATCCAACAGGTAGGACAACACTCCCTGGTTTTATTCTTATCTAACAAAATACGCTTAAAGAAGTACTTAGAATGGCTTCTATTCCTGTTAGGGCATAATAACTTGTGCTGCACCAGCCCATGCCAGTCCCAGGATCTATCCTTCCTCCTTCCCCGCCCCCATCCCATTTCTTCTTTACCAGCCATCCTTTGAAACCACAGGGTAAGTTCTCACAAGTTTGCTGATGATTCTCGGCGGTTATCTTTCTTAGTGCTCCATTGTGATTAAGTTATTGAACTCCTCATGTGACTGAATGGACAGAAATTTCCACTGGTTAAATATTGGGAATCCATTATCTTTGGATGTTGCTACAAATTCCATTCCCTTGCTAACAACTTATATTCTGCTGTCTTGCAACTGTTGAGCTGAAAAACTGTTCACTAGCTTGGCATCATATCTGAGGTAGCTTCTGATCACATTTCTGTGCCTCAACTAAGACAGCCCATTGTCACCTCTATATTGTTCTACTCTGCAACTGCTGAAACCCTCATCCATGCCTTTCTTACCTATAAACCTGAGTATTCTAATGCACTCACAGCTGGTTTCTCATATTTGACTAAGTGAGGTGTCAAGGAACCTAGCAAAACCTGGAGTCGAAGGGAATCAGGAAACTTTTCCAGATTGGAGTTGTATTTATAGAAAGGAAAATGATTGTGGTTGTAGGAAGTCCGTCATTTCAGCTCCAAGAGGTCAATGTAGGAGTTCCTGAGGGTAATGTCCTAGGCCTAACCATGTTTCGCAGCTTCATCAATAACCTTTTATAAAGTTAAAAGTGGGCATGTTTCTTAATGACAGTGCTGAAAATTGCACAATTTGAGAATCCTTGGATACTGGAAAATGTGAATAGTTTCTTCTCCAACAAGAGAGAATCTAACTCTTGCCCTGCGACATTCAATGGCATCAATATTACTGAATCCCTAAGTGTCAACATCCTGGAGTGGTTACCATTGATTGGAAACTGAACAGAGCTAGCTATAAAAATACTACAGCTATAAGAATAGGTCAGAGAGTAGGAGTCCTTCAATGAGTAACCTACCTCCTTCCTCCCCAAAGTCAGTCTACCATTGTAAAGGTACAAGTCTGGAATAGAATGGAATGTTCTGAGTTTCCTGGATGATTGCAGCTCCAAAGACACTACAACCTCGACATCATCCAGGATAAAACAGCTCCTTGCTTAGTACCACATCCACAAACGTTCACTCCTTCCACAGCTGACATATACTAGTCCCAGTGTATACTTTCTCTTAAATGTACAGCAGAAGGCTGTTTAGGCAGCAGTTACCAAATCCAGGATTGTTACCATCTAGGAGGACAAGGGCAGCAAGTACATGGGGAAACCAACGTCGACCAGATCCCCTCCAAGCCATCACCATCCTGCATAGCAACGATATCGCTGTTCCCCTAATGTCAGTGGGTCAAAATCCTGAAACTCCTTTCCAAATGTTGATAATGGGGATTCAGGGATGGTAATGCCATTGAATATCTATGACGGGTTAGATTCTCTCGTTGCAGATGGGAGTTGCCTAGCAGTGTTTGGTGTCAGTGTCATTTGCTACTTGTCGGTCCAAACCTTGTTATTGTCCAGGTCTTGCTGCAGTATCTGAAGAGTTGCAAATAGTATTGACTATAATGCAGTTATCAGTGAATATTTCTCCACTTCTGGATGGAGGGAAGGTCATTGAAGCAGCTGAAGATATTTGGGCTGAGGACACTCCTGATGAACTCTTGCAGAGATACCCAAGAGCTGAGATAAGTGATCTCCTCCACCACAATCATCTCCCTTTGTGCCAGGTATGACTTCAACTGGTGTAGAGTTCTCCCTTTCATTCCCATTGTGTCCAGTTTTGTTAGGGCTCCTTGAGGGCAGAGTCAACATGGTTTTGTGCAAGGGAAATTGTTTATCCAGTTTTTGCCTTTTTTTGTGAAGTAATATATGGATAAAATTGAACCTGTTGCTAATACTGTACTTACATTTCCAGAAAGTATTTGATAAGGTGTCATGTTAAAGGATATTGTGGGAAATAAAAGCTCAGGGAGAGTAGAAGATCTATTGACGTAGATAGAAGATTGGCTAACTGAGAGGAGACAGAAGTTGGGCATAGATGCATCATTTTCTGGTTTCCAAATTTGAATTAGTATGCTACAGGGATCAGTGTTGGGCCTCCACTTTTTCTAATAAATTACTTGGATGAAAGGACTGAACGTATGGTTGTTAACTTTTGCTGATTGATGACAAGATGATTGGCAGGAAAGTAAGTTGTGAAGACGAAAATAAGAGGTTGTAAGGAGATATAAATTGGTTAACTGAGTGGACAAAGATCTGGTAAATGGAGTACAGGTGGGAAAATGGGAAATTGTCCATTTTGCAAGAAATATAAAAAAAAGTAGCCCATCATCTAAATGGTGAGAGATAAAGGTACTCTGAGATGTACATATTATGATCTTGTTGTCCGAATGCATTAATTACAAAGAGTTATTATTGTAGGTAAGAGCAACTAAATAGCAAGGCTAATAAATTGTAATTGTTAATTGTATTCAATTTCCCCCACAATATAGTGTTATAAAGTGGAATTTGACCCGCACCCCCCAACCCCGTGAACTAAAATTGAAACGCCCAAAGAGGAGCACCTTGCCCTGTAATCTGTAAAAGGAGTGTGAAAAGTGGTGTAACCTGCATTTCAGAACTTCTAGTGGTTAAATAAAATTAATCCATGACACTCACTTTACAATCAATAAGTAACAATATATTTATCTAACTCCAACAGTAAATAAATTAATTAAACTATTAACTAACTTAATAAACCCCTTCTAACTACTAACTATTCCCGAATAAAACAAGATTCTAATGGTGTGCTGTTCCAATAAATACAAGTTCCAATTATATATTATAAAAAATTTTAGGCTGTTGAAATTACAGCCAGGTTACGTCTTCTGGAATGTTCTGTGCCTTCTGATTCTTCTGTCAGGGGCAGCACGGTGGCTCAGTGGTTAGCACTGCTGCCTCATAGCGCAAGGGACTCGGGTTTGATTCAGCCTTCGGGCAACTGTCTGTGTGGAGTTTGCACATTCTCCCCGTGTCTGCGTGGGTTTCCTCCGGGTGCTCCGGTTTCCTCCCACAGCCCATCCAAAGATGTGCAGGCTAGGGGGATTGGCCTAACGTGCCCTTAGTGTTCAGGGATGTGCAGATTAGGTGGGTTATAGGGGGATGGGTCTGGGTGGGATGTGCTGAGAGTAGGTGTGGACTTGTTGGGCTGAAGGGCCTGTTTCCACACTGTAGGGATTCTATGATGCTTCTATGAATGTTATCTAGTTGTGCCATTTGTACTGTTGTTATTTTGTTAGTGCTTTCTCTAATACTTAATGGTGATTCTCTTTTGAGAGCTGAGGGCTGTTAACTCTAGTGGATGGCAGTTTGCTTTGCTGTCTTTGCCCAACTGCCCCTTCTTTTATACCCTTAATGACATATCAGTTTTTTTACAATATGATTGGCCTTATGTTGTCAAAACCAGCAGATTTAAATTTAATTAGTTTCTGGTATCTAGGCTAAATTCAGACCTGTGTTGTCATGATAACAAAACAAAACTGCTGCTTGGCCTGCTAACTGTATGGCCTTTTGATACAAATGTTTCAATTTGGGTGCTCTCTGTGTACTTGGAAACTTTGAAGCTGCTGCTCACAGACATCCTTTTTAAATCTCTTAAGCATAGAAAAAGCACATCATCTTTTAAAGGGAACACACAATGCTTTCTCCCGCTAGCATTGTACAAGCACCAAATTCTAACTTCCTGCCTCCCAAGCCACAAGTACTCTACCCAACTTTGCTACAGTAGAGAAGCTATGCTTCAGTGATACAGGGCAAAGGCGATCCTACATCTGGAGTACTGTGTACAAGTTTGGTCTCATTTTATTCAAGGAAGGCAATAATACATTGGAAGCAGTTGGGAGAAGGTTTGCTAGAGTTATGACTGGAGCATGACTGGAGCATTATCTTATGAGGAAAGGTTGGACAGATTAAGTTTGCCTAGGCTGGAGTTTAGAATAGTAAGGGATGACTTGATCAAAATATGTCAAGGTCCCCTCAGCATCTTACAGCATAGGTTTGGAAGGGGTGTTTTCTCTTGGGGAAGAATCTAGAAAATGTGTTCAAGAATTAAGGGCCATCCATTTAAGATAGAAAGATGATAATTATTTTTCTCACAGAGCATTGAGAGTCTTTGGAACTCTCGTCCTCAAAAGTGATGGGAGCAGTTATTGAATTGTTTAAGGTCGAGTTGGATAATTTATTGAGAAGCAATGGAGTGAAAGGTTATTTGGAGTAAGTGGGAATATGGAGTAGGCAGAGCACTTAGAAAACTTAAAGGTAATCGTGAAGCATCAGCATTGCTTCATCAAAGAGAAATCATGGTTTAACAATTTATTGGAATTCTTTTGAGGGAGTAACACGTACTGTGGATAAAAGGGAGTCTGTGGACACACTCTACTTATATTTCCAGAAGTTATTTCATAAGGTGTCACATTGAAAGTTATTATGAAAAATAAAAGCTTATAGTATAGAAGGCATCTTGTCAACATGGATAGAAGATTATTAGCTGGCAGAAAACAGATACATAAATTAGTCACTGTGTGATTAGCAGGATGTTATGAATGGATTCCTACAGGTGGCTGTGCTGGGTCCTCATGTTTTTTTTGACAATTTATTACAATAACTTAGATATGAGGAATGAAGTTATGGTGCCTAGATTTGCAGATTACATCTTTCTATCTATCTTGGTATGAAGAAGACATAAGGAAGTTGTGATTAGCTATGGATACTTTGAAGGAGTAGGCATAAACCTGGCAGATGAAGTATAATGTGAAGAAATGTGAAACAGTTCACCTTTTTCAGGAAGAATAAAAAGGCAGAGTATTACTTAAGTGGAGAATGACTGCATAACTTTGAAGTCAGAGGGATTTAATTGTTCTGTGGATGAATCAGTTAATGTGCACCAAGAATATATAATTAAGAAGGATAAAGGGATACTATCCTTTATTATGACAGGACTTGAACATAAAGGTAAGTGTTATAAATAATTATATGGGCATTGTGAGACCACTGTCTTAAATACTGAGTGCAGTTTTGCTCTCCAAATTTAAGTAAGGATGTATTTGTATTGGAAGTGGTTCAGAGGAAGTTTACGAGGATAATGCTTGGAATGTTGTCCTATGAGAGAGATAGATTGGACCAGCAGGGCTTGTTTACTGGAGTTTTGAAGGGTGGGGTGGGTGACTTGATTGAACTGTATTAGGTTCTGAATGGTCTTGACAAGGTGAATTTCGAAGAGTGTTTCCTCTTGAGTCAGACCAGAAGTAAGGGGTACTGTTTTGAAATTTGGGGTTGTCCTTTCAGGACCCAAGATGAAGAGAATGTTTTTCTTTGAGGGTTGTATGACATTGGAACTCCCTGTGGAGGTAGAATTGTTGAATGTTTCTAAGACAGAAGTGTACAGATTCTCATTAGGCAGGGGAATCAAGGATTATCAGGGCTAGATATGAATGTGAAGTTCGAACACGGACAGATCAGCCATGAACTTATAGTGGAGGAGGCTTGACCATACCTTCCGGTCCTATTTCATACGGTTCTCAAGGGACCAGATGTACTAATCATGTTCATAATTTGTATGTAAATCACTTACACAAAAGACTGGAGATAAATTGAAGTTGTTTCTTATGCTTCCTCGTCTATTCACTGAATTACAAGGGTCACAATTTCTCAATGCCTGAAATTTTAAATCCACGTCCTTAAGTTTAAGTTCCTTCATGGCCTTTTCCCCCTCTCTCTTTGAAACCCCTTGACAATTGCTCAGTCCTACAAGTTACCATTCTTCTAACTGTGATCTCCTGAACAGCAGCCTCTCCACATCTGGAAATGAACTTCCAGACTGCGATCTGGAAATTGCTTCTTAAAATCCCTCTTTCCCTCTACATCTCTTTCCTCCTTTTGAGACATTGTTAGAATTTAAGTCCTTGCCGATATTTTAGTTATCTCTCCTATTTTTCTTCCTTGGCTCAGCATTCATTTTTTGTTGTGTGTCTATGAAGTTCCTTGGGATAATTTCCTAATTTAAAGACTTTAAACAAATGTTAATATACAAAGGGCCAACAATGTTACTTTCATTTGTATATTAATTTTCTTGTTTTGAATTCTTTAGAATTTTGATTTTGTCTTCATTTTAATAATTTGAAACAAATGCAATTTTAATGATTTCAACTTAATTGTAAGCAATATTTAAGTTGAACATAAAGTTGTGACTGGGTCACATTTATTATTGGATTGTGGTTATACTGTAACCTGTGCCAACTTGTTGATGCTACCTGAATGCAAGCTTCAATCATGTGGTCTGTGGAGAACTCTACAGACTCTATCACACTCAACAGTTATCTTGTAAGTATTGTTTACTGACTGTGGTCAAGGGTCCTCTCTTTCTCAAACATTTAAGTTAACTCAACTTCATATTTTAAAGTTTCTAATGGATTACAACAGTAACCTTCCCGTGCTTGACATTACACTGCACAGTGAGTGAATTATTTTTATATACACATATGTTAAGCTTTACTAGGAGGATTTGTTGCTGTTCCACCTTTAAGTGGGATTTAAAACAGATTGAGTTACTGGGCTGAATATAATGGTTGTGGCCCTGACTGCAGGTCAGACACAGTTAGGGTTATCCTGCCATGTCAGTCTCTGAGAGCAGCTGATATCTTGTTGACAGTTACTGCTTGCCATCCTGGCTTCCGTATTTTGAGTAGGAATTCCACTACAAAGAGTTGCTAGCTCTTCATGTAGTCCCAGCACTGCTATAATGAATAATGATCACTGCTCAGACTGCAGTCAGCCTGCAACAATAGTTGACAGTTTATCAAACAGGCCTGAATGGGGTGGAGGATGTGATGTGGATTTTGTCAAAGGGTTGGGCCTGTCTGAGAAGCCATGCACTTATCATTAGGATATTGTTCATGATATGCTTAAACAAAATGCCCTCACCCACAAGGAGCTTGTCAGATTTTGCTGTGCAGCCCTGGTCACTAGCAGTTGAGGATAAGGGCCATAGTCCTTCACTTTCCCTGCCCCTATCTAAATAGCAGATATTCAACTTCATGCCCTCTCCAATCCTATGGTGCTCCCAGCCTGTTCCAGGTTGACGGCCAGTTTAAATTATGGCCACTGTGTCTCTGTTACGTGGATGTGGAGCAAACTTCCCCACAGAATAAATATTGACACTTAATTCTGTGGTCAGATATGTTAACAAGTTTAGACAAAAATGGTTCTGCTTTCATCTGAAAATTAGATTTTTGAAATTGTTTTTGTTCAGTGAAAAAGGTTGCTAAGGGAACTGTGCAATTTGACCTCGCCCCATCCGCCCAAAAACTGTAAACATGTAGATATTATTGGAAACTGGTGCAAAACATCAGTCTTTTGTTCCATTCTGATCAGCAAAAGCACCTTTCATAACTCAGGATGCCCCCAATAAAGTACATTTGCAGTGTTGTTCTGATGTAGGAAAGCATTCATTAGATTATTTTTAAAGAGAATATTGCAATTTTAGGGGAGGCAATGGCCTAGTGGTATTATCGCTGGACTGTTAATCCAGAGACCCAGATAATGTTCTGGGGACCAGGGTTCAAATCCCACCATGGCAGATGGTGGAATTTGAATTCAATAAAAATATCTGGAATTAAGTGTCTAATGATGACCGTGAATCCATTGTTGATTGTTGGAAAACCCATCTGGTTCACTAATGTCCTTTTGTGAAACTGCCATCCTTACCTGGTCTGGCCTACATGTGACTCCAGACCCACAGCAATGTGGTTGACTCTTAACTGCCCTCTGCCTGGTCAGTGACACCCTCATCCTGTGAATGAATAGAGTAATTGGTAGATGAATGCTACATTTTTAGTGAGGCAAAAGAGATTATTGTCCTGAGTAAGACTTCTGACAATCCTGGGCAATTTAACACATTAACATTTTAGACACCCACACGTGAAACTTAATGTTCTGACTTGCTCGCAGCAGAGGAGTACCATGTTATATTCAAAGTTCAGCAGCCCACTTTTTGTCAGTGGCTTTTTAACTCGGCCAAGATATTTACCAAGTTTCCTGACCAATTGTGGCACATGGGCAAGATAATGACCCTTTGCAGTCTGTTTCAACTCTGCTATTAGAAGGGATACTGTAAGGATCAGAAAGGAAATGTCCTGGAAGTGAGAGAACTAAACTAGCAAAAGGACAAATGAAGAGTTATCATGTAAAGCCTGCATCATTGTTCTCAAATGCATCCCCAAAAATTTTACTGCTGGCTCAAAGGGCTCGGAGGGAGGCCACTATTGTTTACATTCCCAGGATAGAGGTGTCACTAGCTAGGCCAGTGTTTATTATCCACCCTTATTTCCCCCAGGAAAATTGTTGTGAGCTGCCTTCTTGAACCACTGCAGTCCATGTGGTGTAATTACACACACTGTTAATAGAATGGGAGTTCCAGGATTTTGGACCACTGATAATGCAGGAATGCCAAATATAGTTCTTTGTCAGCATGTTGTGTGGCTTGGAAGGAAAATTGCAGGTGGTGGTGTCCCCATGTATCTGATGCCCTTGGCCGTCTAGGTGGTTTGGAAGGTGTCCTTAGTATTCTTACAAGAAACATAAGAAATGAAGTAGGGAGGATTATAAACTAAATAGGATCAGAGTTGGGAATATGTGTTATGTCAGAGGGCAGAGACAAGAAAGGAAGGTATCAATGGAGGATATCAGACAGACCGTGACAAGAGGGAATAGAAAACTCCAGTCTAAGAGTAAATCAGCAGATAAGAGGTTTCAAAAAGTATAAAAGAATAAAACTAAGCACTCTAAGTATCCGAATGCACATAACATTTGAAATGTAACAGATCAACTGAGCACATAAATAAAAATAATATCTAGCAGCCATTAAAAAGACATAGCTGCAAGATGAAATGACATATCTGAATAATGAAGGATGCAGAACCTACAGGAAGCTAGGAAAAGGTGGTGGTGTACTTTTGTTAGTTAATGACAGTATTACCACAATAGAGATTGATGACTTTAAGTTCAGGAAACTAGGCTGTGGAAGTGAGTTGGTGAGAGAAGAGAAACGTTAAAGGCAAGAGTTCGCTTGAGGAAGTGATATACTGGTTCCGCTTTTGGGTGGAGCATAACAGAAGTACTATGGCAGCTTGTCAGAAAGGCACAGTAATAATTATGGAAGATTTCAATATAAGCATAGACATGAAAAGTCATATGGGCAAAGCTCAGACAAGGCATCCATATAATATTTTTGAGAGAGTTTCTTAGAGCAGCATGTTGGAATCTAACCAGACAATGGGCTGTACGAGAATAAAACAAAGAACTGTGGATACTGGAAATCAAAAGTCATGTTGTGGTCTTGATCACCCGTGCTTCCTCCTGTCACTTCCAATGCCTTCCAGTTTGATTTCGACAATCCATTGTAATTTCCAAGCTTTCCTCATTTTCATCAAACTCATTTCCTCAAAGAGGTACACCCCACTCCAGTTTGGGTCCTGACCATCCAGCTTTAGTTATGTTCTCCATACACTCAATTTCTCAAGGCATTATTTTTATTTCTTCTGAAGCAAAGTAATAGCCACATTTAAGAAGTCCCCTTTTGAATACTCTTTCTTTGTAACATATTGCAAAACATTTAACAACTTTAACATGGCTTTATTTATGTGGTACTTGCATGTACTTGCAGGATCATATTAGCCTATCAAATCTAATTTCCAACCTAAATAAAAGCTGAAAGAACTGCAGATGCTGTAAATTAGGAACAAAAACAGAAGTTGCTGAAAAAGCTCAGCAGATCTGGCAGCATCTGTGAAGAGAAAATCAGAGTTACCGTTTCGGGTCCGGTGACCCTTCCTCAGAACTAGTTCGGAGAACTTCCAAAGTTCTGTGGAAGGGTCACCAGACCCAAAACGTTAACTCTGGATTTTCTCTTCACAGATGCTGCCAGACCTGCTGAGCTTTTCCAGCAACTTCTGTTTTTGTTCCTAATTTACAATCTGCAGGATAAAATCCAGTATGTCCAGATCTAAATATACCTAGCTGTCCCTTCTAGTTCTCTCCATGTCTCTCCTTCACATTCAGCACCATTGCCCATGCAATTCTTCATCAATTTTTCTGCTCCATAATATCTCTAATGTTCTTTTTTTACATTCCCCTGAATCTGAGAGAAAGAGATAGACAAATTGGATTTCATGAGCCCATCAGTTTTCTCTTCTATGAAAAATGCAGTATAAATATATATTGTTCTAAAATCCTATGGGTTAGAGAGCTAAGAAATGAAGTACTCTGTTTATACAGCCCTATTAAAGAATGAGCTAACATGTATGATTTTATAATTATATTCTACTGTAGTCTTAATTATTAATTATATGAGACAGCTAAATTACATTTGCACTGCTATTTATCATGTAATATGTCCAGTTACACCTGCAGCTCACCTGCAACCTTAGTAGGTTTGCTAAGTTTAAGAATCTACTGGATATGCTCAGTCTAATATGATAGAGATAAACCACTTACTGGTCTGGCTAGAAGGGGTTCTTATATTGAACAATAAGTAATTTATTCCATGTTAGCAACTAGTTACATAGCATTAATATCATAACTATTTCTACAGAGACAGAAAAGGGGCTGAATGTTGGACCTTGTTCCTTTTGAGATCCTAAGCTGTTCATCCCTTAAAATGGACCAGTTGGTTGCATCTTGCCCAGTTGTTCATTGATCAGTTGTTCCTTAGCTTTATATAGGTTAACACCTCCAATTGAAGAAGGTTGAGATCAGGACAAGTGTTCCTTATCCATAGTGAGTATTCATGATTGATGTAAATTTGTACATGCTTTAAAATTTTGCTTTTTTTTTTTGTGTTAACAGGTTGCTTGTATCATACTTTTAATCTTAAATATTGTGCCTCCTGGACAACACAGTTCCGCTGGTAGCTGTATATCTGACAATATAGTGACATTGTCCCAGTGTCTAACTTGAAATTGGTGCATTGACATAATTATAAGCTTACCAAAATCAGCTATTTCATTAAGGAATATTTATGGTTTTTGTTTTCTGTTGCAGACTATCCTGCCTCATTAACCTCTTTGTGTGTGTACCTTTTGATTTCTTGCTTTTGTTGTGGCAAAGTGCTCCATCAGCAAATTTTTTGACAGTTACCTATTATGTTACAGATAAAGCATTCACCTTTATTAGCTGTGCATTGTCTATAGCTATGAGCATCCTTTGTACCACAGTGATCACAATGAGCATCTGGTGTCTATCCTAATTACTAGCAGTTACTGTATTACTTACTTACTTACATGTGTCTTTTGTGACTTCTTTTACCTCAAGAACTGAGTGAGTTCTGCTGATCTCTTGTGCCAAAGTTGATCTTACCCCGTTAGGATTGATTAATGCTACTTCAAGTTTCTGCTGTATTCATCATCTGAAAGACTTTCAAGAGAATCAAATATTGCTTTGACAGTGATAAATCTGACAAAGACTCATCAACAATTCTGACTTTAGTTCTCCAGAGTCAATTTTCCACTAATCTGTAGCGATCATCAACGGATTCCCTTGGATGCTGAACTCTTCTATTAATTCTTGCATTTCAAAAATGTTATTTGCTTTGAGATAAAAGTAATTGTCAAGGCTTACATATACTTCTTCAAAAGTATATGTAGCTCCTTTAACACTTTGGCAAGCTATAATGTCATCAGTTATACTCCCAATTGTGTATGTATACATGATTACTTGATTAGTTTTTGATTTAATATCTAACTTGGAAGCTATAATGCATTTTAAGAATCATTCGCTCCAAAGTATTTAATAGTGTTCTAGTTGGCACATCTCTGAAATTAAATCTTCCTGGCAATACTATCTGTCATTCCATATCTTCCTAGAGTGATTATTTACTTTCCTTGCATAAAAGGCTTTTAATTTGCAATAATAGCAGTACTGCTATACTGGAAGATTTTCCCATATTTTGCAACTTAAACAGACATCCCTGCTTTCTCGTGGTCGTTATGGAGGATTCCTTCCTTTTAATGGCTAATATGAATAATTCCTTCCTTTCTAGTGACTTCACTGGATGAACCCACTGTTTGTAGTCTTATTGAATGATGCTTATTTCTTTAATGGTTTTCCTGAATGTACCCCACTGCTAGAGCTTTAAACAATGATGATTGCTTTAATTATGGCTTTACTAAATGATTCATTTTATCTGCAGCTGTAAGATGCATTCCACTTCTTTAACACATTTTTCTGGATGATTCCTGTTCATTGCAGTTTAATAAATGCTTTCCAATTTTAACATGGCCTTAATAAAATCTCTTCATGTTCTTTTCCATCAGATCACAGATCTTTCATTTCCTAACCTATCTTTTGTTGTGTTAATTCCGACTTTGTGACATCCTTAGTTCTTTTGACCTATGTTTATATTCTACTTTTGTGGCTTTTGATTTCCCTTGTGGTACCTATGCCTCATGGTGCCCGCCTGCTATGGTGGTAATGCGCTGTTTTCCCAGTCTGTATTCTGGACCATTTCTGGAAGTTTTCTCTTGCCAACCAGGGATTTTGACTTTACTCATAGAGCCTCTCACCAACTGAATCCCAACTTTAGACTGCTCATACAGTAATACAATCTGTCTCTTCTTTGGAGTTACTACTCCAGAAGTTCCTACTTGTCCTACCACAGCATATCTTTTTCCAGGATTTCTCCCTTGTTGAATCTTGCCAAGAGGGTTTCTTCTGTAGAATTATTTAATTTTCAGCTCCTCCTAGTTACTAACTGGTTGTATGAGCAGGTCAGTTAAACTGTCTGTAGATCTTGTCACTGCTCATTATGTTGCATGGCAGCTAAATGAAATTCTTGTCACTGCTTATTATATTGTACGTATAGATAAACTGAGCTTGCATCTCAGCATTGGGCAAGTTTGTTGCCACCATCGTTTTTCAGTGTAGTCATTTCCTGGGCCTGCTTGGTCCAGAGCAGTAGAGGAAAACAACTTGCTGGTCTAACTGAAAGAAGTTCTTGTATTGAACAGAAGGCAGTTTATTTCATGTCAGCAACTAGTTTCAGGTTACATTGATATTGTTACAGAAACTATGAGAAGAACCTGGATAATAGGAAATGCTCAATATTCCTTTATATCTATGCATCAATACAACCATTTGAAGGTTCCATGCATGCCAATTAGTGTGCCAACACATTGTTTTTGCCGCTACTACACAGTAACCTTGAAGGTCAGTGTAGAAGAGAAAAGCTTGGAGAGAACGTAGATTTTACGCCTTCGAGATCCTAAGGTGTTCTGCCCACTGTCCATATGATGTAATTGAGGGTGATGCTTTCGGTACTCGTATTTACCCTTTCAGATTCTTAGATCCTTGTACAATAGTTATAATACTTTATGTTGCACTGTACTAGTCTTTGCTGTTTTGGACTGCTCTATTTTCAGACTGATTAAAATTTGTAAGAAAGAATAACAAGTATATTTTTAATGTTCTCGGACTTCTTTCCCCACACCTTCCCCCAACCCCTCCCCCAACCATTGCACACATCAGAACATAGGTTTAAATTCTAGTTGACTTTGAAAAATATGTTTCTCAATACCAGGAAATCCCATTTCTGTCATCTGAGTTATTTTTGTTATTATTCAGTTACAATTTCTTTTTCCCTTTTTTAATTGAGGCTATTGATCAGACAAGTGTAGATGTTGAAATATTTCAGGGTTCCCAGGACTTGTATTTTTACTTCAGCACAGAATCAGCATGCCATTGAAATGCCTTCTGTGGTTATTTATTTGTGAGTAATTCAGGCAAAATAAATCAGCGATCATGTTCAGCTGTTGATGTTTGCCACACACTTGCCCAGCTGCACATACTTGTAAGGGTAGAAGTAAATCAGGCAGTGGCTACAGAGTGGCGCCACTATATGCTTGATAGATTAATTCAGCTGACAACCCAACATGACCATTCAGCTAATTAATGTGTTTCTATGGCAGTCTTGTGGTCTGAGAACACATGAGGAATTTTCGTGCTTGATTTATTTTAGAGCAAGGCAATGTTTTGTATCCTGTAAAATGCATTTATATCTGTGATAAGTTGATTTTCCCTTCATGTTCTATTTTGTGTTTTATTTTGTTGTCATAACTAAACCAAAAACATCCACCAGTGTCAGCTCAGCGGTATGGTTGAGCTGCAACTTTAGAATGCTTTAGTGGTTCTGAGTGCTCTGATGCAGGATTGAAAAGTAGCATTCACAACCTATTCTAGATTACATTTTGTGTGTTACAAATTTGTCATTTGATTGATAATAACTTATCCCTATGCATGGCCTCAACTGGCTGTCAAATGCAAAGCACAAATTAGACTGTAGGTTATGAATTTACAAATGCATGTTTAGATAACTGAGCCTATCTTTTCTTATAAAATTAGGAAAATGCAAATAAAGCACCTGCTATATTGTTCTATGTTCTATGCTTTTTCATGACAGTATGGGATGCACTCCGAGCACAGCTTAAACCCAGTTTCCTAGTATACTAGAATTGTAGTGTGAGAAATCTTTGTGAATGGGTTTAGACAGCTTTGATTTAATAGATTCTAAAGTCAAATTGAGATTTTGCTGTGGAGCTATGGTAAAAGGAATAGCAAGACTTGGTTTTATTTTGTGTCTTTCATGACCACCAGGTATTTCAAAGTAATCAAAAGCCAAAGAAAAGTAGTTGTGTGAAATGTGGGAAGCATCGTGACCAATTTGCATACAGCAAGCTTCCACCAACAGCAATGAGACCGGATTTGTTTAGTGATATTGATTTTGAGGGATAAATACATCATTATCCCTAGAACACTGAGTACAATTCCACTGTTCTTCTTCAGATAATGCTTAGGGATCTTTATATTCACCCGAGAGGATACACAGGGTTTATCTTTAATATTTCACCCAAGAGACAGGAGCTCCAACAGTATATTACTGCCAAGGTACTACACCGAAGTGTCAGCCTTGATTTTTTTTTTTGCTCACGTCCAGGAGTGAAAATTTAAACCCAGAACCCTCAGACTTAGAAGTGAGAGTGCTACCAGCTGAACCACAGCTACATGATGTTATCACTATCACTTTAATAACATAGAAACATAGGAGTAGGCCATTTAACCACTTGACCACTTGACACTGTTCTGCCATTCAATACAATCTTGGCTAATCGTCAAGCACAATACTCTAATTCCACCGTCCCTCCCATATACCTTGATTCCTTCAGCCATTAGAGATATTATCTACCTTCTTCTTGAAAACACAATCTGTTGGTCTCAGCCACTTTCTGTTGTAGTCAATTCCACAGACTCACCACTCTCTAGGTGAAGACATCTCTCCTCATCTCAGTCCTAAAAGATTTTTCCTTTTTATCCTTAAACTATGACCTCTGGTCCTGGACTGCTCCACCACTGAGAACATCCTTTCTGTATCTAACCTGTTCGGTCCTGTTAGAATTTTACACGTTTCTACAAGATCCTCACTCAATCTTCTGAACTCCAGTGAATATAATCCTAACAGACTCAATCTCTCCTCATATGTGAGTCCTTCCATTCTCAGGTGTCAAGTTGGTAAACCTTTGCTGGACTCTCTCTACAGCAAGAACTTCCTCAGATAAAGAGACCAAAACTGCACGCAATATTCCAGTTGTGTGCTCACCAATGCTCTGTATAATTGCAGCAAGAATTCTTGTTCCTGTACTCAAATCCTCTCACCAAAGTGAATAACCTCATTTATCCACTGCATCTGCCACGCATTTGCTTACTCACTCAACCTATCTGTGACATCTTTGCATCCTTCTCATAGTTCACCCTTCCATCCTGCTTTGAGTTGTCAACAAATTTTGGGATGTGACATTTAGTTCCCTTGTCTGTGATCAGATGGGCAAATGGGCCAAGGAGTGGCAGATGGAGTTTAATTTAGACAAATGTGAGGCGCTGCATTTTGCTAAGGCGAATCAGGATAGGAATTGTATACTTAATGGTAAAGTCCTGGGAAGTGTTGCTGAACAAAAAGACCTTGGATGCAGGTTCATCGTTCCTTGAAAGTAGATTTTCAGGTAGACAGGGTAGTGAAGAAGGCATTTGATACACTTGTCTTTATTGGTCAGTGCATTGAGTATAGGACTTGGGAATTCATGTTGCAGCTATACATGACATTAGTTAAGCCACTCTTGGAATTCTGGTTAAATTCTGGTCGCCCTGCTTTAGGAAAGATGTTGTGAAACTTGAAAGAGTTCAGAAAAGATTCACAAGGATGTTGCTAGGGAGAGGCTGAATAGGCTGGGGCTATTTTCCATGGAGTTTCAGACGGTGAGGTGTGACAGTTTAGAAGTTTATAAAGTCATGAGGGGCATGGATCGGGTGAATAGCCAAGGATTTTCCCCAGGATAGGGGAGTCCAAAACTAGAAGGCATAGGTTTAAGGTGAGAGGGGAAAGATTTAAAAGGGACATAAGGGGCAACTTTTTCACACAGAGGCTGGTGCGTGTATGAAATGAGCTGCCAGAAGAGGTTGTGGAGGCTGGTACAATTACAACATTTAAAAGGCATCTGGATGGGTACATGAATAAGAAGGGTTTAGAGGGATATGGACTAAATGCTGGCATATGGAACTAGATTAATTTAGGCTATCTGGTCAGCATGGACGAGTTGGACTGAAAGATCTGTTTCAGTGCTGTACATCTATATGACTGTGTCGAAATCATTAATAAATGTTGTGAATAGCTAGGTCCTAGTACCAATCCTTGCAGTACTCTACTAGTCACTGCCTGCCATTCTGAAAAGATAGGTTAGATTGTAGTGTAGATTGTACATTAAAATCATTCTGCACTAAATCAAAAATGGCTGTATAATTTTAGCCTAAATTGATTTATGTTGGAAAATCTAGTATATTAGGTCTCCGATTTTCTCATTTAACACGTACTAAGTGGGTAACTTAATCAGAATTTTGTTTTAAGAATCAAAGCATTCCAAGCAATTATGTTTGTTAGCTTCCTGCCAGCTCTTCCGGTTGTTTCTTTCTTGAAAAAAATGTTGTTTTAAAATTCAAATTACATTATTTAATCTCAAGAGCGGTTAAGGGTAAGAGTTATATACTTTTTTAACGCCAACATTAAAGTTTTTTTTTATTTTCACACTGCTTCCTACCCAATTGGAGATCAAATATGTTGATCTGCTGGTCAGATCATACCAGTTGTAGACAGAGGCCACTTGTGTTCCTACATATTTTTTGAGATGAAAAGAACTCCAAAATGATTCCCACACCATTCTGAAATAAAAAGAATAGAATCATTTGGAACGTAAAATCTTCTAAAATATTAAGAATCTTTCTGACAAGCATCTGTGGTGAATATGATATTGGAGAGACCACCCTCACTGAATATGTGAAAATCATGTTGCAGTAGAAGTGGCATTTAAATTAGATTCTTAGTTGCCTGCATGGGATTATTTGGGCAAATTGTAAATTGTACATTCAAAATGTAGGCAGATTAGAATTGTATGGCCCCTGGCCAGCAAAAACGAACAACCCTATTTTGCTGCTGGCCTGTAGCTGTATGATATTGAGAGAAATGCTTTTATAAGTAACTTGTATATTGGAATTTGTCCTGATTTAGTGACTTTCTGTCTTGTGACGTGGAGACAAAACAGCTAGCCCACAAAACATAGTATCACAAGGGTGCATCTTAAACTGTATGGATATTAAGAGCTGGTGTGGAGAGACAATTAATAGAAGAAGTAGCGGAGAATAATTAAAAACTTCAGTCTGAAATGTATTATTTGATGGGTAACTATGGCTTTGAATTTTATAGTCCCTGCTCCTGTAGAGATGAAAGGTGATCTGAGTCAGAATTGAAATATCTTCCTGTCTCACTGGCAAAATTATGGCAGAGCCACAAAGTTAATTAGGACACCTGAATAAGCAAGTATAGCAATGCAATTAGCAGTGCAGGAGAAAGACTGCTACAGGATATATTGCACCCTACACCTTAGTGAGAAGCAGGAAAGCAAGACTACAAAAGTATTGAAGGCCTTGAAGACTCGTCGTTAATACTCTACTAATGCTATTTATGGTACATATTTAACATCAGAGTTCAGGAAAAGAGGGAAAATACGTTAGTCCAAGGAAACATCTAGCTAAGTCTTTATGAATTTGGGAAAGTGAAAGATGATCTAACCAAAAAGAGCATTGTACTAGGAATAAGATGTCCCACCGTTAGTGTTCTTGAAAGAAGTTTGTCTTCTTTCAGCAAATGTGCTGTCAGCACGTGCAGAGGTACAGAGCTTGTCAACCATCAGCTAGAGTGTAACAAGGGGAGAACAGATGAGATTTCGTATTATTCTGAGATTTAGTTCAGGCCACCAAGAAGAAGACAATGGAAGTCTGATTGCAAGTCTTTTGATGAAAAGAAGCAAAGCAAGCTTATGAACATGGCTGCTGAAAGATGTTTAACCATGATTCAGATCACTCTACACTATAGAATAGGTTTGCACTGTCAGGTCTCAAGGTAATAAACAGTTTGCACCCGTTAGATTGATATGCACAGAAGGAGTGCATCAAATGAATGCAGTGTCAACTAAACACCAGTGCTCCTTACAACATCATGAGCTTTACAGATCTGTGTGAAGTGGCTCAAGATGGTAATTCAAAATAAAACCATTAAAGGTAACATTGAAGCTATATGGTGAAATGATGTTCATCATGAGAACAAACAAAATCGAGAGCTCAATGAAGTGGGGGAAAGAAATGCATGCAGATCCAGATAGTAAGCTGTAAGCAAAATCCACTCATCTGAGCTAAAATAGGTCGAAATCCTGTAACAATAACCTTAAATGTTCCAGGAGAGATTTGCAGTATTTCACAAGACACAAAGCAATTGGCTGCTGAACAGATGCTAATAAATTACAAAGATGTTTTCACAAGTCCAGACAGTTCCTTTTCTTGAGATC
The DNA here is from genome assembly GCF_021869965.1 of Rhincodon typus. NCBI lineage: Eukaryota > Metazoa > Chordata > Chondrichthyes > Orectolobiformes > Rhincodontidae > Rhincodon > Rhincodon typus. Next base: position 113,540,502 of record NC_063332.1, read on the forward strand.
CACTACCAACCTGATTTTCCCAGTCTATTTGCATGTTGAGGTCCTCCATGATTATTGCAATAGTGCCTTTCTTACATTCCTTTTCTATCTCCTGATTTATTTCCTGCCCCACAGTCTGACCACTGCTCGGAAACATATACATGACTCCCATCAGGGTCTTTTCTCCTTTTGAGGCTCCTTAACTCTACCCACACGGATTCTAAACCTTCTGAGCCTATATCGCTTCTTGCTCTCAATTTAATTTATCAACAAGGCAACTCGTCCTCTTTGCCCATCTACTTGCCCTTTTGATAGGGCATGTATCCTTGGGTATTTAGTTCCCAGCCCTGATCTCCTTGCTGTCTCAGTGATGCCTACAACACTTTACCTGCCAACTTTAATCCATACTACAAACTCATTTACCTTGTTTCATATACTGTGTGCATTTAAGTACACCATCTGTCTTGCATTGACCATCCCCCTTCTCATAGTTGTCCCCTTATCTGCTGTGTCTGGTTAGATTCTTGACCCTTTCCATACTCTTTCTTTCTTATTACTTGTTCTGGAAACTTAAATGACTTCTCCTGACCAGCCACTCCCTCTCTCATCCACCCCACCACCCCTAATACAACCACCTTAGACCTGTTTAAAGTCCATATGACCACCCTATTTAGCTTTTCTGCTAGGATCCTGGTCCCAGATTGGTTCAAGTGAATAGTATAGTTCCCTTCTGTCTCAATACAGATGCTAGAATCTCACAAAATGGAACTCATCTTTCCCACACCACTTCTTTACTCACATTTTACTTCACTAATCATCTTCTCCTTTTGCCAATTCGCACCTGGCTCAGATAATAATACAGAGGTCCCATTTTTAAATCTTGTTCCTAATTCCTGATATTTCCCCAAACAGGACCTCTTGGCTATGTCGTTATGCCAACATGGACCTCAACAACTCAATCCTCTGTGTCATTTTTTATTTAATCATCCATAGGATGAGAGTGTCGCTGCCTAGGCCAGCATTTATTGCCCATTCGAGAACAGTTAAGAGTCAACCACGTTGCCATGGGTCTGGATTTATGTGTAGTCCAGATCAGGTATGGATAGCTGTTTCCTTCCCTAAAAGAGATCAATGAACCAGATAGGTTTTTTGAATAATTATCTTGGTTTCATGGTCTAGATTTTTTAAACTTGAAATCATATCAGGATCTCTCTACCTGCTTCACTTGTTGTCACTCCCTTCGGTCCCTGACCAATGGCCAAATTTGAAATATTTAAGCCACAGAGTGTGACTTACCTTAACATTGTTTTTCAGGCACTTTCCCCTTCCCAGATGTGCCTATGTATGTATGCCAATGATTCGAGCCCATCGACTGAGCTGAAGTTTCTTGAACTGCAGACACTTACTGCAGATGTTGTCACTGTGGCTCACAATGGATCCACTAGCTTTCACATCATGTAACAATGACGAATTAACTGTACTATTACAACATAGTTAATTGGTTTTATTTTTGTTTAAAAATATTATTTTTGAATAGTCCCTAAATTATTATACGCCTTTCTGAATTTGCTACTATTTAAGGCTTGTCCCTAATGTAGGTCCCTCACCTGACGATGAGAGTACAGCTTCTTTGTGACATCACTTTCACTTCTGGCACTGCCCTTCCCTCACTCAAGTGAGTCTGTACTTCTTCCCAGACTGCTTCACTGTGACATTGATTGTGAGGATACCCTTCCCAAACTGCTTCTCCATGATACCAACTGCAAAATTCTTTTTCCTTAAAGGACTGCCTTTCTAATTCGCAATTTGTATTAAACAATTGAGCCTGCCATTTTGCAAACTTAACCAATTCCTTCAACTCATCTACAGGGCACCATGTCAACCCTTGTCATTGACATTTTCATTCCAACCTTCCCTCCTATCAATGTTTACCCTATCCCTCAAAGTAACATCCTCCCCAGCCAAGATAACTTTGTTGTGCTCCCTTTCACTGCTTTTGTTTTATTTTCCACCAAAACCCCTCCTCACTGAACTGCTGCCATCACTATCTGTTGGCAGCTGCATATGCCTCAGTCCTCCACATGCTGCCTCAGTGTGTGCTAAATATGGCCCACCATATAACTAACCGACAAACACCCCCTTAAAATGATCAATTAAAACCGTATTGTTGTTGTTGTTATTGTTGTTATTATTATAAATACTTCACTTGGCATGGCTAAGTCAGTATGTGTATTTATTTCATGCTTCTCCATGGTTGTGGTTCCTAAATTGCCCTTTTCTTGTATCCTCTTCCTATTTTAATTTAAGTGGGCTGCATTCAGAAATTTTGATGTGGTATTTCTGGCAGAATTCTTTTAAAAATGCCCTATTTGTGGGCAGAGAAAAGAATACAACAACAATGATAGATATTAAAACACATGAGCAGAATCATTTTTCAAGCATCTGGTGTCTTGCCTGCTGGCTAGAGAATAGCTGCTGCTGGGACAACAGTGACTCGAGGCACACAGGATTGAGGAGAAACTTGGACCACACGTAAATTATGTCATGAGGATTTTGTCAAATGAGGGCTGTAAGGAGAGGCGGTGTGGGTGGTCAGCAGTAAGGGCAGCAAAGCAACTCTCAACTGGAGCCCTCTCCTCCTCCGAATGTTGAGTCCCTTGAAGAGACACTGCATGTCTTTTGTTAAGGGAACCCTCTACCCCACAAGTACGAGGAAATGACAAGCTGGCTGCGTAGTTTTAATTGTCACATAATACCTGTCAACAGGTACGACTGCATGTGGACTAATACATGTGGTAGTCAAATGAGACTCTTAAGTGGTTGTCATTTGGTGGTGGGGTTGGAACATCAATCTTTGGGCTTCTTGACACTGACTTAACTATGGTGCTGGGGGGAAGGAAGAGCAGTGCAAGTACACAACTATCCTATCGAATTAGATCCATTCTTGATTCCAATCACACAGAAGAGGGCAGAAAGTTTATATAATTGCATTTTTAAAACATTCATTAATGAGATCTAGGTGTCATCTGCTGGGCCAAATTTATTGCCCATCCCAAATTATCACAGAGGTGCCAAATTGCCACAATGGCGTGCAATCTCCTGGAGGCACTACATTTCTTGGGGTGTAGGGAGACAGTCATAACACTAAGATAAATAATAGAGAAAAGTATGCCAAGGACACTGAAAGCCTGCAGAGGGATAAAGATAGGTTAAATGAGACGGCAGGGGTCTGGCAGATGGAGTACACTGCCATCCATTTTAGTAGTATTAACAGCAAAATGGACTATTATTTAAATGGTGAAAAATTGCAGCATGCTGCTGTGCCAAGGGACCTGGATGTCCTTGTGCACGAATCACACAACATTGGTTTGCAGATGCAGCATGTAATTAAGAAGGCAAGTAGAATATTGTCCTTCATTGCTAGAGGGATGGAGTTTAGAAACAAGGAGGTTATGCTACAGATGTTAGGGTGCTGGTGAGCCCACACCTGGAGTGCTGTGTACAATTTCGGTCTCCTTACTTGAGAAGCAGTGTACTGGCACTGGAGTTGCAAAGGAGATTCACTCGGTTGATTCAGGAGTCAAGAGGTTTGGCTTATGAGTAGACTGGAACTATATTCATTAGAATTTAGAAGAGCGAAGGGGGATCTTATAGAAACATATAAAATGATGAAGGGAAAAAATAATAGAAGCAGGGGGTTGTTTCCACTGGCAGGTGAAACTAAAACTAGAGGGCATAGCCTCAAAATAAGGGGAGCAGATTAGGACAGAGCTGAGGAGGAACCTCTTCTCCCAAAATGTTCTGAATTTGTGGAATTCCCTGCCCACTGAAGCAGTTGAGGTTACCTCATTGAATGTTTTTAAGGCAAAGATAGATTTTTGAACAGTAAAGAAATTAAAGGTTTTGGTGAGCAGGCAGGTAATTGGAGCTGAGTCCACAAAAAGATCAGCCACGATCTTATTGAATGGCAGAGTGGGCTTGGCAGGCTGGATGGCCTACTCCTGTTTCTATTTCTTAGGTTTTTATATTATTATGTTGTCAGTGCTACTATGAAAGGTGTTTTAGGAATTTAAGGAGTGGTATTTATAGTTCCAAGACATATGAAATGTGACTTGGAGGGAAACTTGCAAATAGTAATGAACTCATGTATCTGTTTCCCTTGCCCACCTAAGTGGTAAGGGCTGAAGCTTTGGAAGTTATTGTTGAAGGAGCTTGGCAGGTTTCTGCAGTATATCTTGCAAATGGTGAACACCACTTTTAATGTGTGTTGGTGGTCGAGGGATTGAGTGTTGAAGATGGTGGATGTGGAACCAACCAAATAGACAGCTTTGTCTTGGATCTATGGATCTTCTTGCATGTTTTGATGCTGCAATCATCCAGGCATATGGAGTGTATTCCATTACATTCATAACCTCTGCCTTTTAGGTAGTGGTTGGCAAGAAATGGTTGCTAGAAGCATTGGTCAGTCAAGAGGTGAGTTACCCTCTACAGAATTCCTAGTGTCTGACTTACTGTTGTAGCCACAATATTTAGATGGCTAGTCTGCTTCAGTTTCAGGTCAAAGATAACACCAAGGCTGTTGGTAGTGGGGGATTCAGCAATGGTAACGCCACTAGATGTTAAGGGAAAATGGTTAAATTTTGTCTTATTGGCGATTAATTTATGACTGTGTTGTGATCCCAACCAATGTTATTATTAGAGAAGTCAGACCCAGACTGCAGTCTGGCTTGTTAGATCATGTTTTGTTTTGATTTTAATAAGGTAGTCTCTGCAATGTTGCTGTTTTAGTTTTAAAAATAAAACTAAAGATTGTTAAGCAAAAGAAATGAAGATAAAGCACAATAGACTAAACTATTTACATACAAGGTGCTTTTTAAAGATTTTGAAACTCACTGCAGAAATATAATTCTTTGAATCCCAAAAGACTCCAGAAAAATATCCAGAAACCTTGTCACAGAATTGTTTACCTTGCTTGCTCATAAAACCTCCTAAAGTAGTGAAAAATCAATTAGTTCTCAAAGCTACTCCCTCAAGATATGTTAAAAGAAGTCACACTGGCTACAGAAACAAGTTACACTCTTCAGGTACGTAGGACAACCTAGATGTTTCTAATTCAAAGTTCACAAATCCAAGCTTAAAATAAGATATTAAAACATATTTAAATCTTACAGTATGCATCATACCTGATACTTGTGAATATTATTTGCCACTAATCAGCGTAAGTTTGGATATTGCAGGTTCTTGCTACATATGGCTGAGTAACTGAGGTCTGGTGAATAGTGCTGAACATTACAGAATCATCAGCAAACATCCTTACTTTCTGACATTTTGATAGAGGGAAGATCATTGAACCAGCTGACGACCTTCAACAAACACCGACTTCTTCCTTTCAGGTCGATATAATTCAAAGCAGTGAAGAGTTTTCCCCTTGATTTCTATTGACTACAGTTTGCTCAACTCCTTCAGTACTTTGTCAAATGCTAACTTAATGTCACCTCATCTCTGGAGTGTTTGTCCATGTTTGCACCAAGATTTGTAATGAGGTCAGGATCTATCTGCCCTCTAAGAGACCAAAGTGAGCATCAGTGAAAAGGATATGACTGAGCAAGTGTCAATTGATAGCACTGTCGACAAACCCTTACTGATGACTGAGAATAGACTGACAGAACAGTAATTTGCCATGTTGGATTTACCTTCTTTCTTTGTGGGCAGCAAATACCTGGGAAATTTTCCTCATTGTTCAGTAAATGTCACAGTTGTAGCTACAGTGGAACAGCTTGGCTAGGGTTGTACCTAGTTCCAAAGCACTACATTTTCAGTGCTGTTGCCAGAATCTTGTCAGCGCTTATAACCTTAGCAGTACTTTTGTTGTTCAGGTGTGAGATTTGCTGGCTGGGATAGAGCTTATTGCCCAAACTTGAGAATATGATGGTGCCTTCTTGAACTGTTCTGTCACAACAGCTCCACGGCAGATGCCATCTCCCTACCCTCATCCCTAGAACATCTGCATAACAAGAATACCTACGTCAGGCTCCTGCCTAGTGATTACCTTCGTGGTGCCTTCAACACAAATCTAACAAAACTAATCTCCAAACTCCGAGATGTAGATCCCTGCTCCACCCTTTGCAACTGGATTCTTGACTTCCTGGCCCACAGACTGCAACCAGTAAGAATAGGCAACAACACCTCCTCCACAATAATCCTCAACACTGGTGCCCTGCAAGGCTGTGTACTCAGCCCATTACTGTACTCCCTGTGCACTCATGACTGTGTGTCCAAATTTTATCCTAACTCAATCTACAAGTTCGCTGATGGCACCACCATTGTAAGCTGGATCTCAAATAATGACAAGACAGAATAAAGGAAAGAGAGTACATGGTTTAAAGATAACAATCTCTCCCTCAACATCAACAAATATTAAACAGCTGGTCATCGACTTCAGGAACTTCCAGGTGATGGTGATTCCATCTATTTGCTGTCCTTGTCCTAGACAGTGATGGTAATAAATTTGGAAGGTGCTGAGAAGGAGCTTTAGTGAATTTCTGCAGTGTATCATTAGACACACTGGAGCAATTGTGCACATCTGTGGGGTCGAGAGTGAATGTTTGAGGACAAGTGCCAATCAACTGGGTTACTTTGAATTGGACGGTTTCAATCTTCTTGAACAATGTTGGAGCTGCAATCATTCAGACAAACGGGGAATATTCCATCATGTTCCTGACTTGTGCCTTTTTGTTGGGGGTGGGCTTTGAGGAGTCAGGAGGTGAGCTACTTAGCCTCCAATCTGGTCTTGTGTCAACACCATTTATTTGGCTAGTACAGTTCAGTTTCTGTTCAATGGTAACCCTCCGGATGTTGAAAGTGGGGGAATTCAGTGATGCTACAGCCATAGAATGTCAAGCGGTGACGGTGAGATTTTCTCCGTCCATTACCCAGTTCCTTATACCGTTTCTTGATATTAAGTGGAGCTTGATATTAAAGGAGTGAAATGAATTGGCTAAAGACTGGCATCTGTGATGGTGGGGACCTCAAGAAGGGAAAGATGGATCATCCATTTGATACATCTGTTTGAAGGTAGTTGCAAATGTTCCAGAATTGTCTTTAACACCGATGTATTGGGCTCTCCCAATATTGATGATGTGGATATTTAAGAAGTTACCCCGCCTTGTTCGTTGTTGAATTGCTCACCACCATTCATGACTGGATATGGCAGGACTGCAGAGCTTAAATCTGATTTGTTGGCTGTGGGGTCACTTGGCTGTTTGTCTATCATTCTTAGAAATATCTGATGATGCTCTTGGTACATGTGCTTGCACTCTTCTTTGAACCACAGTTGGTACTCCGGCTGAATGGTAATGGTAGAGTTGAGGATATGTTGGGCTAAAGGTTACAGATTGTGGTTGAATACAATTCTCCTGCTGCTGATGGCCCATAGCACCTCTTGAATTGCTAGATTCATTTGAAATCTATCATTTAGCTCCACAGTGTGAAAATGGGGCTTCATCTTTAAAAGGATCTTGTGATGGTCACTCCGAACGATACTCTCATGTGTAGATGCATCAGTGATAGCCAGATAGTTGAGAATGAGATTAAGTTTCACCCTCTTGTTTGTTCCCTTACACTTGTTCCATATTCTGTCTAGCTATAATGTTCTTTAGGACTAGGCCGGGTCAACCAGTAATGGTGCTACTGGTAACAGATAATGATATCCCCATTCACAATACATCGTGCCCTTGCAGCCCTCAGTGCTTCTTCCTATTGGTGGTACTTATTCATCAGCCAAATGTGATTGTTGTGGGAGACATGGTGATAAGTGATAGTCAGGAGGAGATTTCCTTACCCAATGTTTGACTTGATGCTCAAGCCTTCATTTTTTACAACTCCCACCCATCTTTATACCATTGTGCTGCCACCTCTGGTGGATCTATCGATGGTGGAACATAAAGTACATAGGGTTGGTAGTGTCCAGGACATATAAGATTCATTGAGTCAGTGAGTATGCTTTGACTACTCTGTGGCACAGCTGACTTAATTTTGGCACAAACTTCCAGTGTTGGTGAGGAGGACTTTACAGGGTTGAAAAGGCTGACTTTGCCATTGTCATTTCTGGAATGTAGATTAATACCACATGGTCCATTAAATTTAATTCTATTTTTAGACTTTCTAGGAGTTTGATACAACTTTCATGGGTTTGCTAGGCCATTTCAAAGGACTGCTAAAAGTCCATCACATTACTGTCGTTCTGTGGTCACATGTTGATCAGATAAGGTAAGGACAAGAAAAGGACTTAAATGAACGAAATGGGTTATTTTTGTGACAATCAGCTGTGATTTAATTGTCCCCATTAGTCCAGTTTTTTTTTAAATTTCGGATTCTGCCATGTTGGGATTCAAACCCAATATTAGCCTGGGTCACTGGATTTCTAGGTTAGTGGTATTACCTCTACACCACCACCTTGTTTGTGTTTGTGAATAAATACATAACAATTGTAAATGCACACACATACTGCAATGATTAAAATTAACATTACCGATAATAATGCACAATTCCTTCAATAGGTATATTTGATATGAAGTTTTAAGAATTTTGGATTTAGATATAATTGCATTCAACTTCATGAGGCTACTGTTATCAATCCAGAAATGCTAAACAGTAGTCAGGGATATCGAACAATTAACAGTTTGTTTCAAGTGCAGAGGAAGTTAATTATTTCTAAAACATTTAGATAGCTTTCCTGTCATTGAAAATTTTCATTGTTGTGCTACACCCCATCCTGTTTAACGTGGACGTGTTTACATTTTGGAGAATAGGAAGGCAGTCAAGAGCCAGCTGAATATGTTTAGATAATTTGTGAACTTTTCAGATGGCATTTTTTGAATTTTCTTAATGCGATAGAACTCTTTTAAGGGATTACTCTTTTAATGTACTTTTGTTGTTGTAAAATATTTGATGGAAGATGCAGTGAATTTCATCTAAAATAGTTACGGCAGTGAAAAACAGGATGTTGGTAATTGGAAGATTTAAAATTACAAAATCTGAGAGTCCTGGAATGGTTAATCAAGTTGAATGGTAAGTGGCATGAGAGTGCATTAAAATTATACAATTATAAGAAGAACAGATCAAATAAATCTCCATTGGTACTGAACAGTAATTTAATGTGAATGGTTTTCTGTATTAGAGTTGCTTTGGCCAATATTTTCTAATTTTTAAAAACGTTTTGACATTTCTGACTTGACTTCCACTCCTGCATTTATAAAATCAGTCCACAATTGGTTCAACATTGCAGTCTGTGCAATAAAACTCTTTGAAGAGCAAATCACTTTCCCAGTCCATAAACTCATGACTCAGTGGGACAGTGCTAACTCCATTGGTAACATTCATCACACGGATATTAGGCAAGTTAAAATGCTGGCATAATGTCATTCCCTGTTTCATATAAACAACTTTTCATACATCAGGGAAAGTGTTGTTAATTTATACTGCTAACATTTTTGCTATTTGCTCTGAACCTTCCACTAATCACCAGAGGATTTATTTTGTGGTTTGATAAAGAATACGATCAGTTATATCGAAAATGTCATTGTTTTATATCCCCGGATCCAGCTTGCGAAGTATGAAAAATCCATGAATTTTAAAGTGCATATGAATGCTATAATTACCATTTTATGGTTTTATAATTGGAGAATTATTCCATTAAATTTCTAAGAATTTTTAGTGAATGAATGTGGATTGATCATTTGGTTCACCAAATATGGTAGTATTATTTCACTAGTGTCAGAAAGCAAAGGTGCAGATATTCCAATGACCAAGAGTCCTTTGAGTAATGCAGACTGGAGTTGCATCACAAAATCACAGAAGGCCCATTACATTAGGACCATCACATTAGGCCTATCATGCCTGCAACAACTCGTTAAATGAGCATCAGTAGCTAGCGCCAATCTTTTGCTTTTTCACCATGTCCTTAAATGTTCTTATTAAAGTAATCATCCAATGCCTCTTGCAAGTCAGGACCATGTGGAACCTGCAATACAGAAGACTCATGCATATTAACTGGGAAATTAAATTTTCCAATGGATGATTCCCCTGCATCTAGAGCCCTCAAAAAGAATCCACAAAATTCCGAGAATTTGGAGGATTCCAAATCACTTAAACTTAATAGTTGCCAAAGAAAGAAAGGGTAGAGGATAGAAACCTACTTTACTGACTGCAAACTGACCTCCCCCAACTCCCCTCTGAACCTCTAAACTACAAATTTGACACCAGGCCTTGACAATCCCCTGACAAGATTGTCCCACCCAAACCTGCTGACACCAATCCTCATCTGAATCCAACTCAATGTCAGCAAACCAACACCCATTCCCTCCTGTCAGACCTGAAACCCCTCACTCCTGATGGGACTCCTAAACTACATTCTCCCGTATCCATTCAGACTTGACAACTCCCTGACCCAAACAGATACTCTGCACTGCGGAGTCCCACAGAACTGACCCTTCCCCTTCCCACCAGCCAATCTGACAGACCTCGGATCAGCCAGCCCCTTCCAGCTGCTGGACCTGACACCAGCCAATTTGAGCAAACTCCCATAAGGTGCGACACAATGGCCTCCCCAACTCCACCATGTTGGTCACACCCCCAAAGCCTTCCACCTGTCGACCCAACACCCCAAACCCCTACTGCCAGACAGCCCTCAACCTTAGCACTCCTTCACTTACCTGATAGGTGTATCTTATCATTATATTTTACTGTGTATTTCAAAGGCTTAACATTAGACTTAGTTTTGAAAGTCAACTAAGGGAAACAAAAATATGTAATGTAAATAAGTATGCTGTTCCCTTTTTGTTTTCTGTTATTCATTAACAGGCTGAGGGGTGTCGCTGGGTAGGCAGCATTTTTGCCCATCCCTAATTGCCCATGGGCTGTCAAGAGTCAACCACATTCCTGTGGGTCTGGGAGTCCCATGTAGGCCAGACTTGGTAAGGATGGCAGTTTTCTTCCCTAAAGGACATTAGTGAACCAGATGGGTTTTTCCCGATGATCAGCAATGGATTCACAGTCACTGTTAGGTTCTTAATTCCATACATTTATTGAATTCAAATTCCACCATCTATCATGGTAGGACTTGAACCCAGGTCCCCAGAACGTCGTCTGGATTAACGTACCAGCGATAATACCACGAGGCCATCATCTCCCCTATCTGAATAAAGACTTGGGAGCAATGATCTAACTAATCTTTCTAGCACCGAAGTGAATTGTCTGTTAAAACACAGTTAGATTTGAATTAATTGTTTCTTGAAGAATTCCAATATATAAAAAAGATCAAACGACTGTTTAGAGTTTTAGTTTTTTGTGAGTTCATTTGCAAAACAGAAAGCTGAAAATAATTAGTGGCTTTTGTGGCTTAGTGAAAATACAGCCAAAGGGTTAATCAAGAATTTTAAGCACTTACTAACAATCTAGTAAATTTATTCAGATTAGTACTAAGTTTAAAATTGAATTTAATTGTGAATCAATTTAATAATGAATCAATTAAATTGTATTTGAACAAATAAATTGTTTCAGTTTGTTGAGCTATAAAGATGAGGGATTGTACATATTAAACTACATTATAGTTGAACTAATGTTCATGTCAGGAAATCTTTCTCTAGCCCTATTGAACAAGTTGCCAGCTTATGCAATAGTGTGGATTTGCTATATGTCTTCGAAAGAAAGTTGGACTAGTTCATAATGTACTTAATAAGATACTGGAGATTGATGAGTTAGGCAAAACTATCAGGAAACTGACTTGATCAGATGCAGAACTGATTTTGCATCCACCTAATTTTTCCTTCCACTGAAATCATTGAAGAATTGAACTGTGCAGAGTGTAAAGCAGGCATTTCACTCAATGCCATGAGACAAGTTAAAGTTATCCTGACTGAATCGTATCTAGTTTCCTGAAACAGTTTTGATCAATTTAAGGATCAGGAAGGAATTTATCTTCTTGCTCCTCATATTAAGCTTTCTTCCTGCATGAAGATTTCATAACTGTTGAGATATCTGGTGTTGGGACCTATAAGGCATTGGACATCAGACTAAATTTAATGTTGTCGGCAGCAATTGCTGGACTGGAAAATTAGGGGCAACCCCACCCTAGCTGCTTCCAGGATCAATTAACTGCCTGACATTGCAATAGCTATCTTTGAAAGGGCAGAGATCCTGCTTTTATGCTGCTCTCTAATAACCTTCAGGGAAGGAAATCTGCTGTCTTCACCTGGTCTGGCCTACATGTGACTCCAGGCCCACTGCAATGTGGTTGAGCCTCGTCTGGTCTTTGAGATGACCCGGCAAGCCACTCAGTTGTATCGATCACTGTGATGTCTCAACAAAGAAATGAAACTGGATGCACCACCTGGCATTGATCACAGGAAAAGACAGTGGCAGAATCAGCTTTGTTGTCCCTGTAAAATCCTCTTTGTTATGGTCGTGCTTCGTGCAGCCATAAATTATAATAACAGGTAGACCTGAATAGGAACACTTTAGGAATGATATTCACACCTCCACAGCCAGTTCTAGACTGGACCGAAGCTCTGCCCTCCAGGTCACCTGACAGATCTCTTATAGAGGCAGCACCCCCAACTACTTTATAAAACACTCCTTATTAACATCTGGGAATTAGATCCAAAATTGGGAAAGCAGCACCAGGCATAACTAAGAAAAGAAGTGTCAACCTGGTGAAGCTATCAAACAGGAATGCTTGCATGCCAACCTGCTTAGCAGCAAGAGATAGACGGAGCGAAGTGATCCCATAGATCTAAGCTCTGCAGTCCTGCCACATCCAGTTGTGAATGGTGGTGGGCAATTAAAGAACTCATTGGAGGAGGCGGCTCCATAAATATCTCCTTCCTCAATGATGGAAGAGCCCAGCATATCAGTGCAAAAGATAAGGCTGAACCATTCACAGCAATCTTCAGGCAGAAGTGCCAAGTGGATGATCTATCTTGGCCTCCTCCAGTGATCCTAATGTCATAGATACCAGTCTTCAGCCAATTTGATTCACTTCACGTGATATCAAGGGAAGGCTGGAGGTAGTGGATACTGCAAAGGCTATGGGCCTGACAACATTCCAGCAATGGTACTGAAGACTTGTGCTCCAGAACTTGTCACTGTCCTTCCCATACTCTTCCTGTACAGTCACAACACTGGCATCTACCTGACAATGTGAAAATTGCCCAGGTATGTCCTGTATACAAACAGCAGGGCAGATCCAACACGGCTAATTGCTGCCCCATCAATCTACTCTTGATCATCAGCAAAGAGATGGTAGGTATCATCAACACTGTATCAAGCAGTACTTGCTTAGCAGTAACCTGCTTAGTGACACCCAGTTTAGGTTGCACCAGAGCTACCCAGTTCATGACCCTATTACAGCCTTGGTTCAAACATGGACAAAGGTGCTGAAATCCAGAGTTGAGGTACAAGTGACAGCCCTTCATATCAAGACCACATTCAACCGAGTGTGGTAGCAAGGAGTTATAGCAAAAATGGAATCAGTGGGAATCAGGGAACAAACTTTGAGCTGATTGGATTCATACCTAGCACATAGGAATGTGGCTGTAGTTGTTGGAGGTCAGTCATCTAACTCCAGCACATCTCTGCAGGAATTTCTCAGGGTAGGTCCTATGCCCGACATCTTAAGCTGCTTCATCAATGACCTGCCCTCCGTCATAAGGTTAGAAATGAGGATTTTCACTGATTATTGCACAATGTTCATCACTATTTGTGACTCCTCAGACACCGAAGCAATTCTCCTTAGACAGTACTTTCCAAATGAACAACCATCCAGAAGGACAAGGACATTAGACAAATGGAACACCACAATTTGCAAGTTCTCCCCAAAGACACTCTGACTTGGAAATATGTTGCTGTTCCTTTGTCACGAGGTCAAAATCCTGGAATTCGCTTCCTAATGGCATTGTGGATCTACCTACAGCAAATAGACTGCATCAGTTTAAGAAACCTGCACACCACCACCTTCTTGAGGACCATTAGGGATGGACAATAAATGCTGGCCCGTCTAGTGACACCAACATCCCGTGAATCAGCAGTAAAAAAAAATTGCTCCCTTCAGTTCCTCCTTTGCTCTATACTTCCACCTTCAGTCTTACTCCCCTCCACTTACTTCTTGCCATCATATGTTCCTTGTCTCCCATTCCACCCTTTCTGTTTTTGCTTTCTGCCTCCCTTCCCCCAGTCCCCAAAACATGTCACTTTTTTACCTGCTCCACCCAAGTTCTGCACTTGGTCTTGATTTAATGTGTACAAAGTTCAAGAGATTTATTAGTTTTTAAAGAATGATTGATGTATTTACTTGGCAGGAAAACAACAGTAGGTTCTAAAGAAATGCTAACTCTCGAGAAATTAATCTGAATGCTTTAATTACTTAAATAATTTGTATATTGCCACTGAATGCTGAAAAAAGTTGGGAGGAAAGAGGGAACAATGTAACTAACTTGAAATGACACTGGCAGGAAACTTCAATGAGTCTACCATCCAAAAGTTTTACAGGCTGTTATTCTTCTTACTTGGCAAACTTCCATTAAGCTTTCAGTTTAGTGCAAAAGACAGAACCAGCCTGGGAAACCTTTTCTCCTGCATGGGAAGCCAGTATCCCTTTGACCTGGGGTCCTTGTTTTAGGTGGAGCCTTTGGGGTTACAGAGTATAAACTTGGAATTGAGCTAACCAAGATTCAAACACTTGGGTTTTTCACATCATTTACTATGGGTGGAGAAATTTAGTATTAAGAATTTTTGTTTCAACAATTTGTAGGGGGTCGCAATTTCCTAAGTGACTCTGTGAGACCTCCTTCCTTAACAGAGGATTGCTTGGGACCCCAGGATTATGAAATAAAGGACATGATTTAGGTATTTGTACAATTTATCTAGATTTTCTGCAAATTCCCTCTGAAATAGCAGCAGCAAATCAGGAGAAGCCCTGCAGAATTCCAAATGGCTCAATTTTAAGAATGTTTTCTGGAGGAGGTATGCATGACTACAGGAGGAAACAGATGAGATTCAGGAAGTTAGGGCATCTGTCTCTTTGAAAGTTTTCACTCTTTTGTGCCCACTTCCTAATTTGGTTCCTAATTTTCAATTTAAAATTGGAAAATACGTTAGTTTTCATCTACTTCAGCTGTTATAGAAATAGCAGTTTAGCATCAAGATTTTCACAATGAGCTTTTAAAAGAAGAAATTGTTTTGTGGGAGTCTTCTTTAGACAGACAGCTGCTTGCTATAACTGTAATTAATTACTAAAAATAAACCAAATGAGGGAAGTGGCACTTCAAAAAAAGTTATCAAAAGCACCACCATGTACTTAGAAAATTTAATACCCTAAAAAATTCACATTCGTGGCTGTATTGTGGTCCAAGTTACAAGCTCAGAAGTGACCTGATTTTTTTTTCAACTCCCCTAGCTATTATGACTTAACCTCAATAGTTAATACTTAGGGATGGAGAGGCAATGGTCTAATGGTGTTACTGTTAGACAATTAATAAACTCAGCTAATGTTGTGGGGACTCAGCATGCAGATGGTGGAATTTGAATTTAATAAAAAAAAACCGGAATTATGAATCTACTGACTATCAGGAAACCAATCTGGCTCACAAATGTTCTTCAGGAAAGGAAATCTGCCATCCATAAGATCTGGCTCCAGACTACAGCAATATGGTTGAATCTCAATTGCCCTCAGAAATGACCTAACAAGCCACTCGGTTGTATCAATTGCTAAAAAGTCTCAACAAAGAAATGAAACTTAACAGATCACCTGGCATTGACCTTGGTACTGGAAAAGACAACAACAGAAACAGCTCTGTTGACCTGGCAAAGTCCTCCTTGCTAACATCTGGGGGCTAGTACTGAAATTGGGAGAGCTGTCTTACAGACTAGTCGAGCAACAGCTGATATACGCGGAATTATTCCTTACAGACAATGTCGCGGATATCACCATTACTATCCCACAGGCAGGACAGACCCAGGATAGATGTCAGCATAACAATACAGAATCAGGAGTTGCCCTAGGAGTCAACATTGACTCTGGACTCCATGAAGTCTCATAGCTTCAGGTTGAACAAGACCAAGGAAACCTTCTGCTGGTTACCATGTACCACCCTCCCTCAGCTGATGAATCAGTACTCCTCCCTGTTGAGCAATACTTGGAGGAAGCACTGAAGGTGGCAATGGTGCAAACGTACTCTGGGTGAGGGATTTCAATGTCCACTACAAAGAGTGCAGGAGGGCATGCCAGGAGCAGCACTAGGCATATCTAAAAACGAGGTATCGACCTGATGAACCTACAAAATAGGGCTACTTGCATTCTAAACAGCATAAGCAAGTGATAGACAGACAGTGCAAAGCAATCCCACAACCAACAAATTGGATGTAAGTACTGCAGTCCTTCTATATCTGTTTGTGAATGGTGGTGGTCAGTTAAACAACTCACTGCAGGAGGAGGTCCCATGAATATTCCCATCCTCAATGATGGAAGAGCCCAACACATCAATGCAAAAGCATTTGCAGCAATCTTCAGTCAGAAATCTCAAGTGGATGATCCATCTTGGCCTCCTCTCAGTGGTCCTAGTATCATGAATGCTAGTCTTCAGTCAATTCATTCAGTCCCTGTGATATCAAGAAATGGTTGGAGGTAATGGATACTGTAAAAGCTATGGGCCGTGACACCATTCCAGCAATAGATTTGTGCTCCAAAGCTCCCTAGCTGAGCTCTTCCTGTGCAGTCCCAACTCTGGCATCTACTTGACAATATGGAAAATTGCCCAGGTATGTCCTCTACACAAAAAGCAGAACAGATCCAACTTGGCCAGTCACTGCCCCATCAGTCTTCTCTCAGTCATCAGAGTGATAATGGTATCATCAACAGTGTTATCAAGCAGTAACGGCTCAGCAATAACCTGTTAGTGACGTCCAGTTTGCATTCAACCAGGGCCACTCAGCTCCTGACCTCATTACAGTCTTGGATCAAACATGGACAAAAGTGTTGAATTCCAGAGTTGAGTTGAGATTAAAAGCTCTTGACATGAATGCTATATTCGAATGAATCTCTGATGTAGCAGACTCCAAGGGAATCACTTGGGAAATTGAAGATTACTCTGGTTCCCCAATATTTTGAAAGTTCCAAAAGTACGCATTTATAATATGAGTTTGGCGATTCTGCTGTAATTACGTAAATAATTCATCATGGAAAGTTAGTCTATTAAAAGCCTAGTCTAATGCTTGAATAACGATTAAAATGCCCCACCGATTTGCCACATGCATCCCAAACTACATCACTCCCAGACTTCATATGACCATAGACCCTGACCTGACAGCCCCTGCCCTCTGCCCAGGACTGACTCCTTTCATTCTACCATTGCATCAAGTTATCCCTTCTCCTGGTCTATGCTCTCTTCTGCCCTCTTCCAACAGGCAGAGTATACAAAAGTTTGAAATCACGTACCAACAGATTCAAGAACAGCTTCTTCCCCACTGCTGTCAGACGTATGAATGGACTTCTCATATATTGGAGTTGATCTTTCTCTGCAGCTTCTTTGCAGCTGTAACACTATTTTCTGCATTCTGTTCTATTACTTATGTAAGGTATGATTTGTTTGGTTAGCATGGAATATTTTTCACTGGATCTCAGTACGTGACAAAAATAAATTAAATCCAAATGAAAACAAACCTGGCACCCTCTCTCCACCTGGAACCCAACACACTTTGCTGCTAGACCTGTCCCTCTTGGGACCTGTCTCCTCTTTGCCCAGCAGAAAAACCTGACTTACCCTCCCCAGCAGCCAGACATGATAGCATACTGCTACCCCACCCCCGCTCCATCCCAAAAATACTTCTAGGGTACAGCACCTGTGAGACCTAGCATCTTCCCTTTCTGAACCAATATTTTCCTCCACCCCAACATACACTAAACACTCCATCACTTACCTGACCCCTTGCCACCTTATGCTCTGGCAAGCTACTTACTTGGTGTCCTACTTACATGACAACTTGGCACTCTAACCCCTACCCAGTTGACACTCTACCCACAGAGCATCCTACCTAGCTGGCATCATTAAAATGTTAGAATATTGGCTTTTTCTATGAGCAATCTCCATTCCTAGGCAATCAGCCAAGATACTCCAAACATTGTTTTGTTTTTCTCCTTAGCTCCTTACCTTTTCCCAAAAAGCATCATGGCAGCACGGGAGGGAGAAAAACGCAGGTGCAAAGGGAGCTACTGCTTTGAACTGACTCGTGTGAACATATGAACACTCGGTTTCTAAAGTACATTGGACAGTTCTCATTACTACATTCCAAAGGATCCATCACACTAAGCATGGTTATGAAGCTGCTGCCATAATTGGAAATTTTTAACAATTATTAAATATTGGATAAGATAGGCTAATTCTAAAACTTTATAAGAATTGTGTCTACAACTGACAAGCCAAGCCTTTGACTTTGTATTGTTTGGTGTTCTCTGACATCATTTAGTTAACATGCTTCCTTACATTCTATCCTCATCAATGAATATATCTATTCAGTCTATCAGCAGTTTCAGAAAGCAGTCATTAAGTTCCCTTTTCCCAGATAACAAGTCACTTCTTTATCATTTTGAAATGTATTATTTCTTAAAATACCATTATTTTCCATTTACACCAAACAACAGAATTATGATATTTCAGCGTAAGTGGGAACACAATAAACACAAATACCTTGAATTTCTCTGGGTCTCTTCCAACTTTCTGTTGTAACCTCAATGTGCAGAATGACTTAAGAAAAGATGCAAGTATTTAAAAGTGTTGATTTGCTCTGTTTTTCTGATCGTCTGCTAATTGATCACCTTATTAACAATAGGAGAACCATGTAGAAATTTTCCCCAAAAACTTATTTACTAGTTGAACACCTCCCCCACCTTATCTCCCTTCGTGACTTAATATTAGAGTTATAGAGTAATACAGCATGGAAACAGGCCCTTTGGTCTAACCTGGTCTATGCTGACCGTGGTGCCCACTCACCTAGTTCCAATTGCCATCATTTGGTCCATATCCCTCAAAACCCTTCCCATCCATGTACCTATCCAAATGTTTTTTTGAATGTTGCTATTGTACCTGTCTCAACCACTTTCTCTGGAAGCCCATTTCATATACGCACCACACTCTGCGTGAAGAGGTTGCCCCTCAGATCCTTCTTAAATCTTTCCCCTCAGATCCTTCTTAAATCTTTCCCCTCTCACCTTAAACCAATGCCCTCTGGTTTTCAATTCCCTGTTCCTGGGGAAAAGACTATATGCATTCATCCTATCTATGCCCCTCATCATTTTATACACCTCAATAAGGTCACCCCTCCTTCTCTTATGTTCCAAGGAATAAAATCCTATCCTGGCCAATCTCTCCCAATAACTCAGGCCAACAAGACCTGGCAACATCCTCATAAATCTTCTTTGCACACTTTCCTATTTAACTACATCTTTCCTAAAACAGGGTGACCAAAATACTCCAAAATGCGGCCTCACCAACAACTTATATAACTGTAACATAACATCCCAACACCTATACTCAATGCGTCGATGACCGATGAAGGCCAGCATGTTAACTGCCTTCTTCACCACCCCCTGTCCACTTGTGATGCCACTTTCAACAAGCTATGTACTTGTATTCCTCTGTTCCACAACACTCCTCAGGACCTTACCATTTACTGTATAAGCCCTACCTTGGTTTGACTTTACAAAATACAAAACCTCACACTTATCTGTATTGAATTGCATTTGCCAATCCTCAGCCCACTTTCCCATCTGCTGAAGATCCCACTGTAATTTTTGATAACCTTCCTCACTATCAGTGTTACTTCCTAATTTTTTTTATCATCTGCAAGCTTACTGATTATGCCTTGAACATTCACATCCAGGTCATTTATGTAAATAACAAATATCAAAGGTCCCAACACCAACCCTGTGGCACACTGCTAGTCGTAGGCCTCCAGTCCGAGAAACAACCTTCAGCCATCACCCTCTACTTCCTACCATCGAGCCAATTTTGAATCCAATTAGCTAGCTCTCCCTGGATCCCATGGAACCTAACCTTCAAGACTAGCTTGCCGTGCGGGGCCTTGTCAAAGGCCTTACTAAAGTCCATATAGACAACGCCCACTGCCCTACCCTTATCTATCCTCTTGTTTACCTCTTCAAAAAACTCTAAAAGATTTGTCAGACATGACTCCCCACACACAAATCCATGCTGACTATCCCTAATCAGACCTTGACTATCCAAATGTTGATTAATCCTGTCCCTCAGTATCCTCTCCAATAACTTGCCTACCACTGATGTCAGGCTTACTGGCCTGTAGTTCTCTGGCTTGTCTTTGCTACCTTTCTTAAACCATGGAACAACATTAGCCACCCTCCAGTCTTCTGGAACTTCACGAGTGGCTAAAGATGAAGCAAAAATCTCTGCAAGGGCCTCTGCAATTTCTTCCCTAGCCTCCCATAACGTCCAAGGATGGACTTGTTCAGGCCCAGGGATTTATCCACTTTACTGTGAACTAAGGCTGAAAACACCTGCTTTCTGGTAATATGTATGCAGTCCGAAATATCTCCACTTGTTTCCCTTATTTCCTTAGCATCCATGATTCTCTCCTCAGTAAACACCCTCCTTTTGCTCTTCTGATTTCCCTCTTAAGTGCGCTCCTACACTTTTTACAGTCATCTAGGGATTCAATTGAGCCTGATATTAAACCCAATGCACACCTTCTTCTTTTTCCTAACCTGAGTCTCAATATCCCTCGTCAGACAGGGATCCCTAAACCTGCCTGGTTTTCCCTTCAATTCATATTCTTTATCTTTTATCCATGTAGTAAGGCCATAACGATTTTAGTTTACTGTGAGAAACTGTCTGCTGGATCAAATGTCAATCAGACACTTAATTCTTGAAGTGTCAGATGTTAAAGCAGGAGGTGCCACATGCTTCAAGCTGTCAGCCAATTGGAGGCTGGAGCCATTGTGAGCTGCAGAGGTTCATTGGAGGCTTGTTTCAGAGCCGCGTGAAGACTGGGACTGGTGACACAGTAAATGATTGTTTTGGGAGGGATTGTGGGGTGGGGCTCCCAGGGAGAGGGATAGCAGGGCAGTTGGAGGAATTGTCAACAGTTTTGCTTTCGGTATTCATCACCTTAATCCCCATCAATGCCCTGGTTGTCTCCAGGTTATGGCAAGTAGAGTTTTCCCACTCCCACCCAACAAACAGACTTCTCTGTTTTCCCAGTCAGGGAAGCAGCCACTTTTCTTATCCGCCAGGAAGGCATGTAATGGGGCCAGTAGCTGATGCATTGTGGCCTTTATCATAGAATTCTTACAGTGTGAAAGCAGATCATTCAGCCCATTAAGTCTATACCGATCCTCTGAAGAGCATCCCACCCAGTCCCACCCCCGTACTCTATCCCTGTACCTTGTACCCTATATTTCCCATTGCCAATCCACTTATCCTGCATGCCTTTCGACTGTAGGAAGAAACCAGGGCACCCGGAAGAAACGCACACAGACACAGAGAAATTTGTGCAAACTCCATACGGACAGTCGTATGAGGCTGGACTCGAACCCGAGTCTATGGCACTGTGAGACAGCATGTCAACCGTTCATCCACTGTGCTGTCCTTATGTGGCCATTAATTTGCCAGTTAAGAGCTTTCATTATTGACAGGTCAGGAAGGTTGATCATGGACCTTCCTACCTTAAACTTAATTGTTAAGGTGACCAGAAGGGGACAAGCATCGGTCTGATGTCAGTCCACCTATTTATTTATGGATCTCACCACTTCCCCACTACTTCTAAGGAGGAGAAAAACCAGACCCATACAGGCACAGAAGGAAAGAGGAGACTACTCACTGCATCATACCCTATATGACTGATAAAAATCTATCTACTCTCATCCCATCTTCCAACTCTTGGTCTATAGCTTTATGTTACCTTAACTGAACATTCATATGTTTTTTTAAATCTGATGAAGTTATCTGCCCCTACCACTCATTCATGCAATGAATTCCAAATTATAATCAGCCCCTCATTTCCATTACACCAATTATTTTTAATCTGTACTCCCTGGTTATTCAGCTTTTGTCTATCCACTCTTCCTATCTACTTGATCTCCGATCCTTGTAATTTTATACACCTAAGTTAAATCTTCCCTCAGCCTCCTCTGTTTCAGTGAAAATGAATCATGCATCCATTTTAATCTCATGGCTAAAATGATCTATTCCTAGCAATATCCTTGTAAATCTCTTCTCTATGATCACATCCTTCCTATAAAGTGATGACCAGAACTGGTCCTGTTGTCTAACTATTGGCTAAAACAGTTCTAGCAGAACCTTACGGCTCTTATGCTCGAGGCCTCAGCCAATAAAGCGAAGTACTACCTTACCTGCCTGACTTAAGATAAATAAGAATAAAAATAGATAATTTGATCCATTGAACCTAGACTCCCACCACCATCTGGGTCAAAAATAATTTTCTTCAAACACCCCTCAACATCATGCCTTTCATTTTGAAATATGTCCCCTTGTTTTTGACCCTTCAAATAAGGGGAGCAGCTGCTTTTTATTCAACCTGTCTATGCCCCTCAGAGTTTTATAAACCTCTATCAGGTCCCCCATCAACTTTCCCTGCTCCAAAGAAAAAAAACATGAGCTTATCCAGCCTCTCTTCACAGCTGAAATGCTCTATCCTAGGCAACAACCTGGTCATTCCCCTTTGCACCTCCTCAAGTGCAATCACATCCTTCCTCTAGTGTGGTGATTGGAACTGCACACAGTACTCAGCTGTCGACTAACCAAAGTTCTGCACAGCTCCAACATGACCTCCCTACTCTTATAATGTGTCCACAACTGATAAAGACAAGAATCCCGTATGCCTTCTTAACTACCCTATTAAGCAGTACTGCCACATTCAGGGATTTGTGGACAACCACCTCAAGATCCCTCTGTTGCTCTGACTATCCTAGAATCTTTCCATTCCCCTGTCTTGTTCCTTCTCCCAATTTGCATCACCTCACAGTTGTTGGGTTAAATTCCATTTGCAACTGATCTGGCCATCTGACCAATCCATTAATATCCTCCTGTAACCTAACACCATCCTCCTCACTGGCAACCATCTGGCCAATCTTTGTGGCATCCACAAGCTTTCTTATCATCCCTTCCACATTTTCATCTGTATCATTTATGAATATCACAAATTATAAGTGGCCTAGCACTGATCCCTGTGGTATGCCATTGCACACCAGGCTCCAGTCACGCAAATAGCCTGCTACCACCACCTGCTAAGCCAATTTTTAATACTTCTAGCTCATGAGCTTTTACCTTCTTTACCTGTTTCCCTGTAGGAGCTTATCAAAGATATTGCTGAAATCTATATAAACTACATTAATTGGCTCAAGGTGAGATTTGTGCTCCAATCCAGGGAAGGAGTAACGCCTTAGAGAGCCCACAACATCAGCTCACTGAGTTGGGGTGAAGGAGGCAGGATGAGATACTTAGCCTTCATAGGCCCAAAGATGTGCATGCCACTTGATGCCTCCGTGCCCCCTTTACTCCTCTCACCCCCAGTAAAATGGGAGATGGTTTTGGTAGTAGGTACAATTGTAGTGGGCAAGCCATGCACTGCATTTTATGAATTTACAGCATTTTTAAATACACCAGTGGAAGGCTCTAAAAAGAAGTCTAAAACCTGTCAAATATACAGAATATTTCAGTTCAAATCATCATCACTTGATAACAAAGTATGGTCGTGGATTTTCCCAATGAAGCCATTTCACAGTTTGGCTGAAAGCTGTGATTGGTTATAGACATATTGAAGTTGGACTATAAATTCGAGTGTATGTTGTGATAAGGGATGATGTAGATGAAGGAAGTTGAATGTGGTAAATCGTTCTTATGAATCAGGGTGTTTAAAACATAAAGGTCAGCAATAGACATTTAGAGCTGTATGTTATTTCAACTCAGCACAGACTCCTGGGGTCTCTCACAATTGATATTGCATAAGTTGGCATAATAGCTGTAGGGGAAAGAATAGGGGCATGATTTGATATGATTGACACTAAGTTGCCATGGGGCTATAAAGAGCTGCATAAATTGGGATGATGGGAATAGGTTGGCATGCAGGGCACGAGGAGTTATGAAGGGGCAGAGAATGTAAGTATGCATAGGGCAAAGTGAGGGGTGAGTGAACAGGCCTAAGTTAAGACAAATTTAAGACATTGTACACACAAAGATGGGGATCTTTATTGGAATGAGAATTTTGGTGTATGTTAAATCTCTTCAAGGTGATATCTCATGTCATCTTGACCTCTTCTGGATTTTACCCAGGCAGATTTGAAGACCAGGACACGCCCTATGCAACTGTCAGGATAAATGATTAAACTATTCAAATCACTACTTAAATTGTGCTTTGACCAATGATTCTATCGTTAGCAAGTAGCAAAGCTAGCCTGAGTACCGGTCAGGGTCACTAAAGCTAGTAACTGGGTGGAGTGCTGTGGTGTGACAGCTCTAGGCACGGCAAGATAACAGGCTGATGCACCTAGCAATCCTTCTCAGAAAATGCTTTCAATACTTTAGGATGATTGCATTGGAAATTGTGGTCCTCTTTTTAAAAAAAAAATGCTTTTAGTATTCCATACTTAGGATTTGCTGTGTAGCATGAGACCTCATTTGACTGTGTTACAGTAGTAAATAGCTGAGTACCTATTAACCTATTATGAATGAAGTATTTTTGGAAATAAGGAGTTTTTGTTCTTGGCAGGAATGAAAACTAATTCAAATGGAGGTGGCTGGGGAGTGACGGTCAGCTCAAAATTATGAGTAGCTGCCTATGGTTATTGGCTGAGAGGGTTTAAACAGTTGATTGACACAGCATGACCTGCCAGCCTCCAAAACAAGCTATATCAACTAGGGGTAGAGAAACAGTGAGAAAAAGTACAAAGAAACAAGTCACCACCTTGTTGGGGGAAGACCAGGAGTTCCTCTACATGAGCTGAATGGAAGATCAAAGAATGTTACCACCGAAGATTGAACAACATCAGGGGTGAATACACCATCACTTCAAAACAGCTGCCCCATTCTTCCATTCCATAGAACTGCTTCGGGATTGGTAAACTGTTCTTATCTATCATTGTTGAAGATATTCTTTGTCTGATTGACTAATGTGTCATATGAACAAACTCAATATCAGCATGCCACAAATTGCCAACTGTCTACAATTGGCAACTGTGACATGAACTCCCAAAATCAACAATTGCTAACTTCTTATAAGTCAATTCACCTGTCTTGCATTTCACTTACCTTCAACCACATTTCCTTGCTGCAAGTCTTTGTGATGGCATGGGAGCAAACTATGCAGTTTCTACTTCCACCTCTGAAGAACAAGAGGAACTGCAAAATGAATACCAACAGCAGCAGGAGCATCCCAACACCAGCTGCTGTCTCCCCATATTGTTTTGCATGTTAGAGGCGATGAATAGAGAACCCGTTCCAAAGGGGCTGGATCCTCAAACTAGTGTCTGCAGATACAGCAGATCAACTTTTTCAGGATAATGCCGCAGGAGCGTCAGGCTTTAGGTCATGGTAAATTGTTGACATCTGCAGGCTTTTGGAACAAAATAATCACATGAGCACACAACACCAGTGGTTGACAAGATGCATGTCATTGAAGGGCCACTCCTTTCCTCCAATCTTGCTTTTTGTCTTGTCTTGAGGTATTGTGTGCTCTTTTCGAGAGTGAAAGCAGAGAGTTTGAGTGTTAACAATGGCTACTTATGTGGCTAACAGGGAAGGACAGCATTTCTGGAATATAATGGTGAAGCTTGGGTGCAAGCATTAGGATATTGGCTACCCAGATGAGAATGTGAGATACATAGAGAGAGAGGAATAAGCATAATTGCAAAGTGTTGTTCTGAGAAATAGTGTGCAGGAGAATGATGGGAACACTGGATTATGTGGATTTAGCACACAAATGTTGCATATGCCTCATTTTAACATACTTCTGAAGTTCTGGATACTCTTGATGCATTGTCTCAGGTTGGAGGGATCGCACATCCGCTGAATTCCAAGATCACTTTCACCCATGCCTGTTGGGTTGGAGAGATCATCTACTTCCTTCCGTACTCTGCAGTCTTTACATCTCACAGCAGGGCCTCAAGATAAAGGTAAGAGAATTGCGGGGTGGGGGCTTTCCGACATATCCTTACAATTCCTAATGTTGCAATGGCTTTAAAAATTCATGTTTATGGGCCACTGCACTTCCCTTTAATTAGAAATTTCTCCACTGTCAGATAAAGTGTATCACCCCTGATCTGTGGAGGATTGCAGAGGTGTTACAATAATACCATGGCTCAGTTAAAGAACCCCTGTAAAGCCCTCTCCAGCTGTAATAATTAATTGTCCTGCTATTTAAGCAGAAAATACACTAAGAAAATTCTACCCATTGTTTTTCTACTTGCAGAAATCTTGAAATAAATTTACCAGACGTAATAATGTAACTTTTTTTTATTATTTCAGAATGCGAAGGTCAATCTTTAACCTTGATATTAACTGAAAACTATGAAGTGCTTTAGAAGCCATTGTCTTTCTTATCAGTGGACAAATGTATGTTTGGATTGCTGTGAATCCCAAAGTTCCATGCTGGACTGGTTTCAGATTTATATAACACTGAAGGGCATCCAAATCATTCAGTTCCATTATGTTTGTAATTATACTGATAACTTTATTTATTTTTATATCTAATGCCAATGCTTTTCACAACATTTAGATTGGATTTAAAGTCCTTGTAAAGGGTAGGCATATATCTTCTGAAAAGGGGATTGCTTTAGTAATTTTTCTTTTTGGTTTTACTTGCACTTCACTGGTTATGCTGCAAGTGGACTATTTTCTTAATGTCAAAATCTTAGTAAGAATAACAGGCACATTATAGTCAAGCAATTCAGATGAAAATGCAATAATACAGTTTTCATTACCCTGGAATATCTTTGCTGCTACAATGGCTAGCTGGATAAACAAAAATTAAAGAGGAATTAGTGTGTGTATTGGATTTTATGTAAAAACTATCTGAGGCAAGGGGCTGAATTATTTTTTGAGGCCAGACTCCCCACATCCTGGCTTAAATGGGGGAGTAGAGGCACCTCTACTTGGTTAGTTCGTCCTGCTTTAATTTTTCAGATAGTGCATTTTTAAACATCAATAGGTGAGACTTCTGCACCTCTCTAAAAGGATGTCCTGTCTCAGAGCTGTTGGTCCATTTTCCTACTCATGATCAAGTCCAATCTCTTTCCTCAGAAACTAACGATTTGGTTTATGAAACACTTGCAAGTTAATGAATAACTTCAATCACAAAGAAAATACATGTTGCTAACTCAAAATTAAGAACCCAAACTTAAAATATAAATCACACAGTCTACATCTCAAAAGTGGTCATGACCCTTCAGGATGTCCAGTTTTTGGCTGCTTGATCTAACCTTCATTTGTCCCCTCAGTGCAGTGAGTGTACCGTACTACACATTGGAGATGAAATGTTGTTGTATGAAGAATGATGTAGGGATCACTTCTCCTAATGATATTCAGGGTATGTGTTCTGCCAGGTTCATTGGTGATCTTGAGATCAAGTATTTTAACTAATTGTCTTAATTTCCTCACCAGTTGGCACAGGCCCAAATTAGCAACTAT
Organism: Rhincodon typus; assembly: GCF_021869965.1. Taxonomy (NCBI): domain Eukaryota; kingdom Metazoa; phylum Chordata; class Chondrichthyes; order Orectolobiformes; family Rhincodontidae; genus Rhincodon; species Rhincodon typus. Next base: position 113,568,203 of record NC_063332.1, read on the forward strand.
GCCTTTCAATCTTTGCTGATTCAGTCAGTCATGTAACTGTTTAATCACCAATTGATGGTCAACATTGTCCTCCATGCAAATAACATCCGTTGTTACAGCTTCCTCCAGGCGACACTCAAACTGATATTGCTTTGAAACATGAAGAGCAGTGGTAGATAGCGATCAACAGATTTCTTTGACTTTGTTTGACTTGAAACCATGAGAATTAGCGGAATCTAGAGCCCAAGTTGAGAACTAGTTACTCCCAACAGATCATGTAGCATCATGCCCCTACCTCTGGATATACCCAGAAGTGATAATGGAGAATTCTGGGATGTTGACTAATATACATTACGTTATGAGTAGAACTATATCAGGCTGTTGCTTGACTGGTCTGTGGGACAATTCCTTCATTCAGATAGAAATTCTTAGATATGAGTGGGGAGGACAGCAGTCTTATAGTAATAGAGACAACAAGGCATAGAGCTGGATGAACACAGCAGGCCAAGCAGCATCATAGGAGCAGGAAGGCTGACGTTTCGGGCCTAGACCCTTCTTCAGAAATGGGGGAGGGGAAGGGGTTTCCAAAATAAATAGGGAGAGGGGGGAGGCGGATAGAAGTTGGATAGAGAAGAAGATAGGTGGAGAGGAGACAGACAGGTCAGAGAGGCGGGGATGGAGCCAGTAAAGGTGAGTGTAGGTGAGGAGGTAGGGAGGAGATAGGTCAGTCCAGGGAGGACGGACAGGTCAAGGGGGCGGGATGAAGTTAGTAGGTAGGAGATGGGGGTGGGGCTTGAGGTGGGAGGAGGGGATAGTTGGGAGGAAGGACAGGTTAGGGAGGCGGGGATGAGCTGGGCTGGTTTTGGGATGCGGTAGGGGGAGGGGAGATTTTGAAGCTTGTGAAATCCACATTGATACCATTGGGCTGCAGGGTTCCCAAGCGGAATATGAGGTGCTGTTCCTGCAACCTTCGGGAGGCATCGTTGTGGCACTGCAGGAGGCCCAGGATGGACATGTCGTCTAAGGAATGGGAGGGGGAGTTGAAATGGTTCGTGACTGGGAGGTGCAGTTGTTTAGTGCGAACTGAGCGTAGGTGTTCTGCAAAGCGGTCCCCAAGCCTCCGCTTGGTTTCCCCGATGTAGAGCAGGCCACAACGGATACAGCGGATGCAGTATACCACATTAGCAGGTGTGCAGGTGAACATCTGCTTGATGTGGAAAGTCTTCTTGGGGCCTGGGATGGGGGTAAGTGGGGAGGTGTAGGGGCAGGTGTAGCACTTCCTGCGGTTGCAGGGAAAAGTGCCAGGTGTGGTGGGGATCTAGGGGAGTGTGGAGTGGACAAGGGAGTCATGGAGAGAGTGGTCCCTCCAGAAAGCAGATAAGGGTAGGGAGGGAAAAATGTCTTTGGTGGTGGGGTTGGATTGCAGATGGCGGAAGTGTCGGAGGATGATGCGTTGGATCCGGAGGTTGGTGGGGTGGTACGTGAAGACAAGGAGGATTCTTTTTTGGTTGTTATTGCGGGGATGGGGTGTGAGGGATGAGTTGCGGGAAATGCGGGAGACACGGTCGAGGGCGTTCTCGACCACTGAGGGGGGGAAGTTGCGGTCCTTGAAAAACGAGGACATCTGAGATGTATGGGAGTGGAATGCCTCATCCTGGGAGCAGATGCGGCGGAGGCGAAGGAATTGGGAGTAGGGGATGGCATTTTTGCAGGAAGGTGGGTGGGAGGAGGTGTATTCTAGGTAGCTGTGGGAGTTGGTGGGCTTGAAATGGATATCGGTTTCTAGGTGGTTGCCAGAGATGGAGTCAGAGAGGTCCAGGAAGGAGAGAGAGGTATTAGAGATGGTCCAGGTGAACTTAAGGTTGGGGTGGAAGGTGTTGGTGAAATGGATGAACTGTTCGAGCTCCTCGTGGGAGCAATGTTTAGATTGTTGCTACAAGGAATGTCTGAAGTATTATTACTAAATTCTATTTCAGGATTTATTATGTACCAACCCACAGATGACTAGATTTATTGAATATTCACCTACACTGAAAGGAGACTTTTATCCCACAGACAATACTGAACTTTACTCAAATTTCAGAGTCTGAAGGATTATATGCTAACTCTATTCAATCAATCTGTCGCTACTTCGTAAAAGTGTTAGCATTGGTTTTCATTTCCTGAGCAGGCATTATGCCAATTTGAGCTCATCATCACATTTTTGCAGATTAAAAAAAAAGCAATCCTGTAAAAAAAAAGTTTACCATTGGCAATGTGTGTGATCCACTTCTTTCTTGTATTCCAGCAGAATAACAGCAAATCTAAATTTATATATTCACAATTTAGTGCATAATCTTGTTTTCAACAAAGAACAAATACATTTTTAAAAATGTCAATCTGTGTAGTTGTCTTTGAATTGGTATTTGAATTGTTACATATATGTATTGTCTATTATTTCTGGGTGTTGTACCAGGGGTGTGTTTTGGGTACTGTACAAAAGCTGTGTTTGTCTTTCCAATTTGCATACTTATGTTTCACAGAGAGACCACCTTGTTAAGACCAAAACAAAACAATATATTATCTATGAGACCAGGGATCTGACCTGTCCAGTAAAACCTAATTTGTGATCATAACATTGTCTGAACCAGGGTTTGTTTCCTGGGTAATGAGGAGTGTTTCAGGCTTCTCAGGAATAGCTCTAGTTTTTGTTTCCGTTCTGTAAAGGCAACTTTCTGTTAAGAGCTCAGAAAATCTTTTAGAAAAGTGACCTTAATACATCAGGGAAAACATGTGACTTACGTGTCTACCCAGATACCTGTGGCGTTACTTGATGAACTGTTTACACTGTTGAGCTTATAACATACATTAAAAAAAACAAATGATCAGAGGACAATGAAGGTCCAGACCCGAAACGTCAGCTTTCCTGCTCCTCTGATGCTGCTTGGCCTGCTGTGTTCATCCAGCTCTACACCTTGTTATCTTTGATCAGAGGACAATTACAGTTTAATCAGAGTTTAGTTCAGAAGAAGGAAGTTTCCATTTCATCTGAGCAGAAGAATCAGATTTTTCAGTTTAGAAGAATTGTTCACCGAAAGGCAGTTTAAGTTTGCACAATCTCCAGGTTGTTAGAGTTTAGAGAGGTCTTTTGATTTTCAGAACTGGAAATGAATCCAGGCCAATCAACTTGAAAGATATCTTAAAACTGTTTTAGCAGATCCAGAAAGGAAAGTGGAAACAGTTAAGTAAGAAATTAAAGAGTCAGGATAATTCTCTGGGATTGAGCACCTGAAAAGTATATTCCTGAGAAATAGATTAAATCTTTGTTTTACTGTTTATGATAATATCGTTTCAACAGTCCGATACGTTTTTTTTTCATTTGTATAATTAATCTGTGTGCTTTGTTGAAAAACGCTTGCAGCCTTGTGTGAATATGTCCAGTTACTGACCAACACAGTAACCAACTGTAAAAAATAAAATGCATGACACGTCAAGCCAGGTTTCACTCTGGGATCCATCTTGTCCAGTAATAATATCAAATGGAATCATAAGACTGTGAAGAAAGCATCTTTTTATTTATTCATGAATATGGACTGACAAGTTACTGGAATTTTGTGAATTGTGTAGACACTTATGACTTTGCAAGCAGAAATGACACCATGGCACTGGGGTGCATGTGCAGAGAGCAGTTCAACATCAGATTGCTGATTGGTCTGTGTAATTGTGACCAGTTGTGGATGCCAGAAGTCATCAGCCTGATGACAATACTCTGGCTCCTGGACACGTGTATATGATACAGGGAGAGGAACCTCTGCACTGCAGAAGAAGCAAGTTCTATCCTTATGCAGTAACAGTAAATAACACCTGAAGAAAACGGTTATTTTTTCCTATTGGTTGCTGTAAATTTTCATTAAGCTGTAACTCAAAGACTTTACAATTAGTGCTTCCTGGAAAGAAGTAAAAGAACTTGGAGGAAAGAGATAAAAAAATAGAAGGTCTTGGGAAGCAAAAGGAACATCTCATCAAATTCTATAGACCGGTGCCATTGACCTGTGTTTCCCCAGGGTTTCTTCCTCCATCCACAATACTATTTTGTTTTGTTTGTCTGTTTGTTTATATAGGTATGTATAGAAGGAGGCAAGAGTTTTAATTAGTAGAACTATATGTTGATAGTTCATGCTTTTGTTTTACCTGTGGTTAATATTTATTTACTTGTGGTAAGTAATAGTTCTTGTTAAATACAGGAGCCTGATCAATGTTTTCTGTTAATCCGAGTCCACCAGACAGTAAATTGGGGACTTTGAGGACTTTGATTAAATCTTTAACTTATGATGACCTGGAAATAGTGCCACTCAAGTTTCAATGCACTTTCTCATGTGGGTCACAACAAAAGATTGGGGGCTCTTGTTGGGATTATTTTGAAACAAAAACAATGAAGATTTGGGTGTGATATTAATAAGTGACAAAGGTAAAAGAAACACTGGTTCTGTACCACAAATAATATTGGGGAGGTGATGGCCTAGTGGTATTATTGCTAGGCTGTTAATCCAGAGAACTGGATAACGTTCTGGGGACCCGGGTTCAAATCCCACCATGACCTGTGGTGGAATTTGAATTTAATAAATTTCTAGAATTGAGAATCTAATGATGACCATGAATCCGTTGTTGATACTCAGAAAAACCCATCTGGTTCACTAATGTCCTCTAGGGAAAGAAATTCCCATCCTTACCTGGTCTGGCTTACATATGACTCCAGACCCACAGCAATATGGTTGACTCTTAACTGCCCTCTGGGCAATTAGGGATGGGCATTAAATGCTGCCTAGCCAGCGATGCTCCATGAATCAATAAAGGAAAAAAGGAAGAAATGATACTGGAAATTGCAAAGATCTCTCTGCAGATTGCCTCTGATAGCCTTAAATGTAACTACCGAAGCTAGGTTGGTAGAGTTGGTGAGTAATTTGGAGTGGATTTGCCTACCAAAGCAAAGACGTATTCAGTATTAGCACTGTAGAGATAACACAGTGTAGAGCTGAAGGAACACAGCAGGCCAGGCAGCGTCAGAGGAGCAGGAAAGTTGATGTTTTGGGTCGGGACCCTTCTTCAGAAATGGGGAGGGGAAGGGACCTCAGAAATAAATAGAGAGAGGAGGGGTGTGGCTGGGGAAGGTAGGAGGGATAGTGATAAGTGAGTGCAGGTAGGGAGGGTGGGGATTGGTCAGTGAGGTGGGAGGAGCTGATAGGTGGGAGAGAAGATGGACAGGTTGTGTCAGGCCAAGGAGGAGGGGATGAGAGGGAGGGTTGGTCATGGGATGAGGCCAGGGGTGGGGAGATTTTGAAACTGGTAAAATACATGTTTACGCCATTGGGCTGTAGGGTCCTGAGGCGGAATATGAGGTGCTGCTCTCCAGTTTGCTGGTGGCGTCATCGTGACGCTGGAGGAGGCCCAAGATGGATTTGTCACTCAGAGAGTGAGAGGGGGAGTTGAAGTGGTTCGCAATCAGAAGGTGTTGTCGTTTGTCACGAACAGAGTGCAGGTGCTGTACAAAATGGTGTCCGAACCTCTGCTTGGTCTCACCCATTGTAAAGGAGGCCACGTCGGGAGTAGCAGATGCACTCGACCACATTGATGTGCAGATGAACCCCTGTCTGATGTGGAAGGTTTGTTTGGTGCCTTGGATGGAGGTGAGGGGGGAGGTAGAGGCAGGTGTAGCACTTCCTGCGGTTGCAGGGAAAAGTGCCGGGGGTGTTGGGGCTGGTAGGGAGTATGGAGCGGACAAGAGAGTCACAGAGAGAGTGGTCCCTCCGGAAGGCAAATAGGGGTGGGGAGGGAAATATATCCTCGGTAGTGGGGTCGGATTGTAGGTGGCAGAAGTGGCGGAGAATGATACGTTGGATGCGGAGGTTGGTGGGGTGATATGGAGGACAAAAGGGATTCTGTCTTTGTTTTGGTTGGGGGGAGGGGATGTGAGGACAGAGGTGCGGGAAATGCAAGAGATGCGGTTGAGGGCATTTTCGACCACTGAAGGTGGTAAGTTGCAGTCCTTGAAATAGGAGGACATCTGGGATGTGCGAGAGTGGAACACCCCATCTTGGGGAGCAGACGTGGCGGAGGCGGAGGAATTGGGAGTAGAGGATCGCATTCTTTCAGGAAGGTGGGTGAGAGGTGGTGTAATCTAAGTAGCTGTGGAAGTTGGTGGGCTTGAAATAGATGTCAGTTTCGAGGAGGTCACCAGAGATGGAGGTACAGAGGTCCAGGAAGGAGAGGGAGGTATCGAAGATGGTCCAGGGGAATTTGAGGTTGGGGTGAAAGGTGTTAGTAAAGTTGATGAACTGTTCAAGCTCCTCATGGGAGCACGAGGCAGTTCCAATACAGTCATCAGTGTAGCGGAGGAAGAGGTGGGGGATAGTGCCAGTGTAGCAGCGGAAGAGGGACTGTTCCACGTATCCTACGAAGAGGCAGGCATAGCTTTGGCCCATGCAGGTGCCCATGGCCACCCCCTTAGTCTGTAGGAAGTAGGAGGAGTTAAAGGAGAAGTTGTTAAGGGTAAGGACGAGTTCATTAAGCAGATGAGGGTGTTGGTGGAGGGGGATTGGTTGGGCCTGCGGGAGAGGAAGGAGCGGAGGGCTTTTAGGCCATCTGGGCATAGGATGCAGGTGTACAGGGATTGGATGTCCATAGTGAAGATGAGGTTTTGGGGGCCAGGGAATTGGAAGCCTTGGAGGAGGTGGAGTGCATGGGTGGTGTCCCAAACGTAGGTGGGAAATTCCTGGACTGGCGGGGAGGGAATAGAGCCAAATTAAGTGGAGATGAGTTCACTGGGGCAGGAGCAGGCAGAGACAATGGGTAGGCCGGGGCAGTCAGGTTTATGGATTTTAGGAAGGAGATAGAAACGGGTGGTGTGTGGCTGGGGCATGATGAGGTTGGAGGCTGTGGGTGGGAGGTCACCTGAGGTGATGAGGTTGTGAACGGTTTGAGAGGTGATGTTTTGGTGGTCAGGGGTGGGGTCATGATCAAGGGGGCAGTACGAGGAGGTGTCAGAGAGTTGGCGCCTGGCCTCGGCGATGTAAAGATCAGTGTACCATACCACTACTGTGCCTCCCTTATCTGCAGGTTTGATAGTGAGGTTAGGGTTGGAGTGGAGAGAGCGGAGGGCTGTGTGTTCCGTGGAGGAGAGGTTGGAGTGAGCGAGAGGGGTGACGAGGTTGAGGCGGTCCATGTCATGACGGTAGTTGGAGATGCAGAGGTCGGGTATTTGTGTTGAGTAGAAATATGGAGTCATAAAGTTGTATCGCATGGAAACAGACCCTTTGGTCCAACTCGTCCATGCTGACCAGATATCCAAAATTAATCTAGTCTCATTTGCGAGTATTTGATCTATATCCTTCTAAGCCCTTCCTATTCATGTACCTATCCAGATGCCTTTCAAATGTTGTAATTGTACCAGGCCCCACCACTTCCTCTGGCAGCCCATTCCATACACATACCACCTTCTGTGTGAAAAAGTTGCCCCTCAGGTCCCTTTTATGTCTTTTCCCTCTCACGGTAAACCTATGCCCTCTCGTTTTGGACTCCCCTACCCTGGGAAAAAGACCTTGGCTATTCACCCTATCCATGCCCCTCATGATTTTATAAACCTCCATAAGGTCACCCCTCAACCTCCGATGCTCCAGGGAAAATAGCCCTGGACTATTCAGCATCTCCCCATAGATCAAACCCGCCAACCCTGGCAACATCTTTTCTGAACCGTTTAAAGTTTCACAACATCCTTCCTATAGCAAAGTGTCTAGAATTGATCGTAGTATTCCAAAAGTGGCTTAATCACTGTCCTGTACAGCTGCAACATGACCTCCCAACTCCTATACTCAATACACTGTGAAATTTAGTGATCCATGCAGGGTTGTTAGGAAGTTTAGTAAGCTGACATATCTGATAGTTAATTTGATTATAGGAAAAAGAATCAGTTTTGTCATATAAACAATTTCAAACAGTATCATCACAGGGAACAGGAAAAGAAGGAACAAGTGTGTCAGGTGGTAATAGTAGTGGAGAATGACGGAGACAGTAAGCCTTAGCTAGACAAAGTGGCAAACAGTTCTTGAAGCAAACCTCTTACAATCTGATTAGCCAACACAAAAATACAGGGACAGTGAGACAATGAGTTCTTATATTTCAAGGAAGGACAACAGGAAGATCTTGTAAGATTATCTAGGAAGTACAAGGTAATCTTTAGAGCTATGGAGGTATGATGCTAACTCGGCAGGATATGGACGTAAGAGAGTCAGTAATGGGAAAACAGCATTCTTATAAGTTGAGCCCCTAAAAAAGAAGCTCAGGTGGAAACAGATTCAAAACTTGCTGGAAAATCAATTGTTAAAACCCAGCTGCTGGTGTCAGATAGATAAAGTGCCAAGTGAAGAGATAAGGTTGGCAGGTGGGAAGGATGCCAAATGGAAAGAGGATACAGTGCCATAGGTTAGGGTAGCAGGTGAATTCTCTGATTTAAATGGATACTTTTGGAGGGTTCCAAGTGTAGGAGGATTGCCCAGTGGAATCTTCTGTTTCCTGGCAATTCCTTCCAAGTCTGCTGTGTTAGGGATTCTGCAGGGTCCCCATGCACAACTTACATCTACACTTTAGAAACAATTATCTGGCCATTGGGAAATCCAGGCCAATGGCACACAAACCATTGTACTAAAACACTGAGATGTTGAGGAGCCAATTTTACTCAAATAAACATGTCACATTATTTAACCACCAAATACAGAGTTCTAGCAATGATGGCCTAATCTCCTTTGATTAAATACTTTTAGATAATCTACTTGTTTATGAACTTGAAAAAAAATACATTTACAGACTGATTCATTTATGCTGAATGATAAAGGAGCTGTGGCTGTGTTATCAACATAGTGAAATAGCATTTTATATATGTTCTTGTGTGGATATTAGTATTGATTTTTAAAAATTCATGAGAAATATATGTGGAAGTTTGATTTTTCCAATTACATTTGGAGGCTTTTGGCATTTCTTTAGTAACTGTTTTGTTATGCATTCTTTCAGGAATTTCATCTTCTCCATACATGCATGAAAGAGCACCAGAACCAGTCACTTTGCAACATCTATGTTTTAGTTTTCATTGGGAGTTATAATTGCTATTTTGCATGACCAAATGATTATCTAGCAATACTTTTTAATGGTGAGAAGGGTCTGGAATACATGGAATATTTCCAAAATGCATACTATACAGAAAAGAAATTTCCAAAACATTATTTCAATTATGTGCAACAATCCCATTGTATCTGCTACAGGTAGATCAGATACGTCAAGTTTCTTTCTGCAGCAGTGTGAAGATTTGAAAATACTTGAAGAAAACATCCCAGCTTGGTGGACAATTAAAGTTTTTACTGCAAGTTTGATATTACATTTAATTTGAGCATAAAATGACCCAGAAGCTCAGGCCTAACTGTGTTGCCTTTAAGAGATAGTGAGAACTGCAGATGCTGGAGAATCTGAGATAACAAGGTGTAGAGCTGGATGAACACAGCAGGCCAAGCAGCATCAGAGGAGCAGGAAGGGTTTCTGAAGAAGGGTCTAGACCCGAAACATCAGCTTTCCTGCTCCTCTGATGCTGCTTGGCCTGCTGTGTTCATCCAGCTCCATACCTTGTTATCTCTGTTGCCTTTAAGATGGGTTTGTGGTTTTTGAGGATAAGGCCACTGAACAACAACTTGCAAGTCCATCACAAACAAGTCTAGCATACATGAATGGCAGACAAAATGGTAAGACAAAAACTTTCCAACGTTAGGCTTAATATGGTCTCAAAAAGAAAATGATCTGAATTAGTCAACAAAAAGCTTGGAAAAAGCAAGTTGGACTAAGTACTGGTGACAAAAGCAATTAGAACAGCAATTAACCCAATCAAAATGTGACCAAACCAAGGATATTCATTGGGGGGAAAAAGTCAGAGGTTACAATCTGATAATTATTCTTCAAGTAACGATCTTCAATATATTTTAAAAGTCTGCTTCGGTATCATTGTCAAAAATAACACAAAAGTGCTGACTGGGGCACTGATGTTTTCTGTGAGTCAAGGATGTTTGGCATTGCTGCAAATGAGATATGCAACACTTCACACAGATCCAGGGAATGAAAATTGTTTAAACTGTGCTATAACATTAGCTTCACTCATGTATGACCTCTTCATCTATGTGCTAAGTTAATGCACCAGGATTTAAAGCTGCGCTCCAGCATTTAAATTTTAGAGCTAAGCTGATAGTTTAGAAAGAATTAAGGGAGCACTGTTGTTGAAAATATCATTCTTTGGATGGGATGTTAAACTGAATTGTGTTTGCTGATTCAAGAGAATGCCATGATACTATTCAAAGAACAGTGAAAAGTTCTTTCAGTGATCTGGCTAAAATTGCTCCTTCAATTAACATCACCAAAAGTGGCTCAGTTGGTTATGTTCGCAGGATCTTGCTGTGAATAGAATAACTCTCATGTTTTTGAACATAGCAACAATGATACACTTCAAAATAGTTTATTACATATAAAGCATTTTAAGAACTTAAGATTTGTAATAAGGTGCAAAATGCATTTTTTTCAACCAACCACAATACCCATAAATAACCTTTAGACGTCAACTAAGTTTAATCAGATGATGGATGCTACAGTTAATAAACCATTCAAAATTGCTGTTGAAAGCTGTGCAGTAACTATATAATCTGCAAATCTTCACTGCCAGTGGCAAAATGAGGAAGGTCATTTATCTGCAGCAGAAATATAGTATTCTAATGTCAGTAATAGTAATTCGCTGGAAATCAGTGATGTTTCTTTGGAGGATGCCTCTGATGGACTGAAGTAATTGTACTGGTCGGCCAATATTGATTCAAGATCTAATTGCACTACACTTTGTTGCACACCAAAGGGTCTCACCTCTTTACTGCAGTATCAAGTCAGATTCTAACTCTCTATGCTACTGTTTTAATGTCAGTGCAAAGCAAAGCATCTTTTAACTGATGCTGTAGTAGAGTTGTTGTATCCACACAACCCGAGAATTTTACTAGCTGCTTTCTTGAATGGTGACAGTAGCATCACAGATCAATAATAATTTCTGTTCTTATTTTGTTACATTGCATCATTTATTTTTGTTAATATTATAGCATTCCACTGTGTTGTGAAAAGATTATAGTTGGGACAGCAATTTGTTATCATTCCATATCCTGTGACAAGTCTTGAAATATTCACACTCCAATATAACTTTAGCTGCTTCTCATCATTGTTCAAAGCATATCACTGACTAAAATTAATGCTAAGCTGAAAGGCAGGGCAATCTGCTAAAACTTCCAGTATTTGCATAGATGTTTCTTTGAAATTCTAGCTAATTTGTCCTCTCATTGCACTTTAATATTAATCAACAGTATATTTTAAAGTAATGCTATTCTACCACGCCCAGTTAGACAAGAACCAGATATATTTCCAACTACCGTAGTTGCAATAACAACTGCTCAGTCAGTTAAGAAAGGGCTAACTCAGTTCATTGGCACTTAAACAAGAATATTGTGAGTCAACGGTTAGAAACCTATTGGAAAAAAGAATTGGATTGAAACTTTGTAAACATCTCCACTGCCTAATGAGGTCTTGAACCACAGAAATAAAACAATTTTGAGTTTAATCCTTGCACATAGCTAAAATTCCTCAGATGCGCTGAGAATGAGAGCACACCCCAAACAGCAACTGGAGTTGGGAAAGGAAAAGCAGTCATGGCTTGTATCCCTGTCCCTCTCCAGTGACCTCTATAACCATTTGACTGTGAATTTTGGATGAGAGCATCTTTGAACTTGTACGTGATTTACTTTAGAGTTCCTAACACTCATCATCAAACCTAATGTTAGTCACTTGATATCTGATTCCTGTCCATAGAATAAAATACCTGCTTTTGTTTCTGTTATGTGAAAATAAGATGATGAGACAAAAGAGAAGACGAAAGAAAAGGAGAAAGAGGAAGGTAGGGGAATATTTTCATTCTAGTTGACAGCTGAATGTCCTATGTTTTCTTTGGGATAAACAGTAAGTTTTTGCCAAAAGACACTGCATTGTTTAATAAATTTGCAAAAAATGAGACTACAAGATTACAAGATGTTTAATCAAAGTGCTTTACAGAGGTGTGGAGAAATTCTGACTTGACTAAAAATTGAGCATTGAGGTTTACATTTCTGTACATACAGTTTATAATTATTTGGACTATTGTTTGCTTGACATAAGTGTTGACATAAAGCTTTATTATCTATTTATATTGAAGAAAAATACCTTGTTTGTATAATCAAGAGCACAGTAATATTTTAAAGGTCATCTGTTTCAGGAATGGTTTCTTCCAAAGGCAGATCATCAAATATTATTGGAACGTTGTTAGATGTCCAACCTTGAGCAGTTCTGTTGAAGTTTGGCCGACCAGCAGTACCATCTTGGAAAACAGGCAACTTTAGCTCCGGTTCCAGTAATGCAAAATCCAGTCTTGGTAACTTGAAATTCATAATTTTGGAAGCTCTGTCAAAACCACCAAAAGGAGTTGCAACTCTGTAGATTTAGAAGTGAAAAGTCAGGAAGGCACTAACAAACTGAGTTATCCCTTGTTGCCTCTAATCTTGCTCTGATCTTCTTGAAACTGTAATACTGTAGCATTACTGGGCTGAACCTCCAAAGTCCTTATGTAACTTCTGATCACTTCTTTCCCATATTCCCCCTCTATTATGCTGTGAATCTAAGCTGAGTGACAATATGCTAAATGTGACAGCCATGCTTCAGTTCATAGGCTGCATTACAACAGTGACTACATTTCAAAAGTACTAATTGGTTGCAAAGTGCCTGCAAACATCTTGATGTCCTGAAATGCACCACTGAAAGGGCAAATATTTTCTTTTTTTTAGGCTACCTCTCTGAAATATCGTTAGTGTTCCAAATAAAACTTAGAGTTGATTCTCACCTTTTCGATTTTGAAGTTATGAAATGCAAATAGCGATAGATTTTTAATTTAAATTATTTTCACAAATTTGGAGGATACTTTTTGCTGACCCAGGACAAAATTTAATGTAGGTGACAGGGGCCTGGCTTATTGTACAACCAGTGAGAGCTCCACATTTTCACTTTCCAGGAAGGTCCACTGCGTTAAGCGGCCATCAGGCAGAGGCAGAAAGATGGCCAGACAACATTCCATCCAATTCACCTGCCCAGCCAATAAACACACCATGAGGAAGGGCATTAGATTCTGCCCTTTGACTTTGCACAACTAATTTGCTTTGATATTGGTATGGTGAGTATTTCATTTTGGAATGTAACAATATCTGTTTGGAAGTATAGGTTTGATAGAGAATTAAATATAACTAAATAGGGCAGAAACACATAGTTATTAACATTTAAAGATAAAGAAACATGTAGTAATTAAACATGAATAACCCTATTGCAGCTATCAAGAATAGGATATATAAAAAAGGGATGACACATATATTCTATTACTTAAATTAGTTTTCAACAATAAAAACATAAATAATAGTTTAATCACGTAAAAAAGAAAGGCCTGGAAAGATACAATCAGACATGAAAGTAAAATATTAATTTCCGTAAGAAATACAGGAACGATTCAACAGATAAGGATAGCAAGGATCCTGATCACATAAATACTGTTAAAAACCAGGATGAAACAACACTCATAAAAACAGAGAAATTAAAATATTTACTGATAAATCTTTAAATAAGTATTTTTTTAAGATTGCTTTCCTTTCCCCTTTATTTTATCAATATTCAGATACAAAAATGAAACCTCTTTACTGAAAAACATTTAAAGAAGGATTCTTTTAAGAATAAAAGAATAAAGAAGAGATAGAAGAAGGGTGAAAAAAATGACTAAATAAAAATTCACAAATTCATAAAGGAATTATCACTGAATAACTAAGGATTAATACAATAAATTTCAAAACAGTTGTACAGAAGTGTGAATGGACTTAACATTAACTCTGCTTTCTCTCCATAGATGCTGCCAGACCTGCTGAGTTTCTCCAGCAATTTCTGTTTTTGTTTCACATTAATTAAGTTACTTAAACAAGTCATGCATCAGGTAACCAGGTATGAGCACTACAACATTGGACATATTGCTTATTGCATGCTGCCTTTTACTGGCAATACTAGAACTAGCAAAATACTTGAGCTGCTTACATGGAGAACCATGGAAAATTTTGAATTTGTCAGGCTATTTAAAGTAGTTACAAAAAGGCAGAAAAAAAATCACCATTCATCAGTTTAATAGTGTATCACTGCAGACTTCCAACAATATGGTCTGCATTCAAATTCTATTTTTGTCAGATATTTGCATTCAAGCTTTCCCTCAGGAATGAATTTTGCCAGGCAGAGACACATCATTCCACAGAAAGATAGAAGAAAATAGCATAAAATTGGAAAGGAAGTTTCTATTTCATCTAAATCTCTTTTTATCGTGAAAGTGAAATGGACAGCATTTTTGGAGATGAAATTAATGTGAATTTTCCGAAGCTCCACTGCAAAAAATTGTAGGAGTCCAATTTGATTTGGGGAGAATAGGAAAAGGCAACATAATGAGCCACAAAGCAGGATCTCTTTAAAAAAAGTTGTCAAAACTTTGCTGATATGTTTGATTATATATTGATCATGAAGATAAACAGTAAATGTACGTATAAATATATAGTAAAAATTGTATGTACATATGCTACTTTTTTTCTTAGATATTCCACAGTTCTGGTGTAACACTGATAAATGTGGCTCTTGGGTGTTGTACTTGTGTATTTTGAACATTATATTTTTTCCCAAGGCCAACCTTCTGATTTAACACAGTAATGAAACTATTTTTATGCTACTGAAAAATATGATAATTCTTAAAACATCTCCAAAAGATCTACCATTCATGTAATCCAGGATTGCTGTTCTGAGAGGTGACAATTTTATCTAAAGTTGTGATCGCTTCCAAGTGCTTGGTAGCCAAGTAAAATTTTTCCCCTTGTTTTTATTGTGTTCTTTGATATGTATCTGATTTTTCTAAAATACTGACCTAAGTTTGAAATAACAGTAAAATGTTTAGAAAACTTTTATAGTGCTATTGGAAAGATGTCAGTCCAGTAATATTTTTAAAGGCAAAGTATCAAATCTTTTGTTTTTGGAAATGGTGAATTTGGAGGGAGGAAGGGTATTTGATTGTGCCACTTCTGCCAGAATTAAGTTCTGCACAGGAAGGCCCATCATTGACCATGTAGGAGCAAATTACTGCAGATGCTGGAATCTGTACTGAAAACAACAAGTGCTGGAGGTCACAGCAGGTCAAGCAGCATCCATGGAGAGAGCAGGTTAACATTTTGAATCTAGATGACTCTTCATCAGAGCTTGCTGTCTCTCCATGGATGCTGCCTGACCCGCTGTGATCTCCAGTATTCGTTGCTTCCATCATTGACCATCTTGTTCTGCTGCCAATTGAGCCTCTTAAATGGTTAAATGAGAATGATATAAAGGTGTTAGCCTGTAACCGCAAGGATTAACCCAATTGCAGACGGTTTTGTCACAACGTGCTGTTCATGACTCTGCTACCCTGCAGGAAACCTGTCTCCTTGAGAAGGGAGTGTCCCTTGATCAAAGGCAACACCTGATCAAGACATTAGACTTTGTGTGGGAGTGGAGTGTGCCCACAGGCAACCCTGGCATCTTGGATCCAACTGGTCTCAACACTACCTGATGTGTGTAGTCAGCTGGCCTTCCCTGAAAGAGACAACACAGGTCTTTCACAAACTCTCCAGTCAGCAGGCAAGAGAGACCGGTTGACTTGAAGATTCTCCCCAAAGAGACAATTTAACTATTCATGAGATATTTATGTCCAAAATTCTTTCCATAATTTCTATTCATAAAAAGTTTGTACTTCTTTACACAACTAATGTCATTTTTAACTGTTAATCCTGCCTTCAAGTCACAATAAGAAGGCACAATTTATCCTTGTTCTATAACATTTCCAATTGGTATGCTGAATTGGTTTCTGTTAGCAATGAAGAGTACCGTTAGTGGTGTGCTGGATATATTTGAACTGAAGACATTCCACTGACACTGAATATCTGCCCTCTGGTAAAGAGAAAACACTTTCCAAGATAAGATATTCTGAGGAAGGGTCACCGGACCCAAACCATTAACTCTGTTTTTCCCTTCACAGATGCTGCCAGACCTGCTGAGCTTCTCCAGCAACTTTGTTTTTGTTCCAAGATAAGACTTTTAACATGTGTTTTACACTTTGTAATATTTCCATATTGTATTTGAGACACTTCATTAACTTGCATTGTAATTAAACTATACAGATCAATTTAAGTCTTAAAAAACTGTTATAATATTTTGTTTTCAAGAAACTAAAGTCTCCTATTATTTCACAAGCTATTAATATGAATTAACCAACACATATTTTCTGAGCTGACCTCACCTCATTATTACATTTATGAATTCCCGCAGCTTCCAAATTCTGTTTGCAAATCATATTTCAGAATTATAAACTGTAACATTAACCCATATGTTTCAAATAACATTAGTTTATTTACATAGTTTAAGTTCTGTTTCCTATTTGATATTTTACTTTTAGTGAACATTACTCACATTGATCACCTGCATGAAATGTACTTTGTCAACATTGCACTGAAAATTTCCAGAGACAAACTACATTACCTGGCTTCATGGTGAGAGTGAAGAGTGGGGAATCATGATTGGCTGAGTGCCTTATTTGAACATCACTATTTATAAGAACCTATTTTACTGCAGCAGTACTGCATTGCTGCAAAAGAATGAAATACTTTTCTAATGTTTCTCTGTGTGTTTCAATTTTAAGCTTATTAACTATGATAGGGTATGTATTTTTAAAGGTTGATGTAGAAGAATATTTGTGGCTAATTGTCTTGCTTTACTCTAACCCACATAGGAATGACTTCAGTGAAACATGAACATTGTGAGACTACAAGGTGCAGAGCTGGATGAACACAGCAGGCCAAGCAGCATCATAGGAGCAAAAAGGCTGACGTTTCGGGCCTCGACCCTCCTACGATGCTGCTTGGCCTGCTGTGTTCATCCAGCTCTGCACCTTGTTGTCTCGGATTCTCCAGCATCTGCAGTTCCTACTATCTCTGATTCAACATTGTGAGACTACTTGTTCAAGTAGCAGACTAATTGTTCAATGCTAAATAGTTTCCTTGTGGATGCATCAAAAGCAGCTGGAACAGAAACCTATGATTAAATCATATTTCATCTGCTTTAACTTGAGTATTTCTGACATTCCTCAAAAAAACCCACTATTAATATCTGATAGAGTTACCATTGAAGAGAAACAGAACTGGACTTGCCATGTAAATACTTTGGCCACAAGAGCAGGGCAGAAGCTCAGAATCTTACAGCATGCATCTCCTGACTAACCAAAGCCTGTCTACAAAGTACAAGTCAGGAGTATGATGGAATACTCCTCACTTGCGAAGATGAGTGCAACTTCAACAATAGTTAAGAAGCTCGACCTCATCTAGGGCAGAGCAACCTGTTTGATTGGCACTTCACCCACATTCACCACCGATGCCCAGTAGTAGCAGTAGGTGCTTTCTACAAGACGTATGGCAGAATTTCACCAACGTTCATCAGACAGTACCTTTTAAATCCACAATCACTATGATTTAGAAAGACAAGAGCAACAGATGCAGGGGAAACACCACCAACTGTAAGGTCCTCTCTAGGCTTCAAACCATCCCATTTGGAAATATATCGCCATTGCTTCAATGTTTCTGGGTCAAAATCCTGAAACTCTCCCTAACAGCATTGTGGGCCTAGCAACAGCAAAAGGAATGCAGCATTTCAAGAAGGCTACTCATCACCATCTTCTCAAACGCAACTAGGGATGGACAATAAACACTGGTCCAGCCAGTGACATCAATATTCCATACTGAATTTTAAAAAAAATTGACCATGATGTGAAAACTAATGATGGAAGTTACAGTCTGTGGATTCGAAATTTTGATAGTTGCTTTACACTCATTTATATTTCCATGATGTGTGCTGCAATGATCCATGTTACAGGAAATTATATAAAGCCATTACATGGTAATGTTAATAGGTGTTCTAGCAGAATACTTAAATTATTTCCTTTCATTAGGAAATAGCTGTGAGCTTCAATAATGGGGATGCATTACTGAAAGTTTCCCAAAGGACATTCCAAATGTAATTGTTAGTTAAATTAGATGTTGAAAGTTTCTTATGAAGAAGTCCAAGCCATGGTGTTGCAAATGTGATAAATAACAAAAGTCTCTTTCATTCATTTTATAAAATCCAATAAAACAGCCTCCTCAATATGTTTATAAAGCAGCAGCAACATGTTTTCATTTGTGAGGCTAATTTCAATTCGGTTTGGAAGTAATTGTTTTTTTTTTAAAGTGGGATCATTATTAGTTACAAGAGCATGACAGGCAGCTTTCTCTGCAAACCACCCACATGGAATGTAACATTTTCCTTTTAGTATTAGCATACCACTCATTCAGAATCCAGCCTTGAAAACCACAGTTTATCACCTGAAGAAACAATAAATCATGCTTTTGTATAGCAAGTATGTGATTATTCAGATATGTTGCTCCAAAAATTGGAATCACTTTGTTCTCAGCTTACTACAATAACAGAGACTTAGATTCATACAGCACCTCCAATGGAATAATTTTTATTCTCATCACCCCTCTATTACCTTAGTGTTCTAAGGCTATTTATGCAAATCCAGTCTTGAATGAGCTGCAATATTAGAGGAGATGATGGCCCAGTGGTATTATTGCTAGACCATTAATCCAGCGATCCTGGTAATGTCCTGGGCAGTTGGGTTAAAATTCTGCTGTGGTAATTCAATAAATACCTGGAATTCAGAGTCTAATGTTGGCATGAAACCTTTGTGGATTGTTTGACAACTATCTACTAATGTCTTTTAGGGAAGGAAACTGTTGTCCTTACCTGCTGTAGCCTACACATGAATCCAGACCCTCAAGAATGTCACTGACATTTAACTGCCCTTATAGCAATTAGGGATGGGTAATAAATGCTGGCATAGCCAGTGACATTCACATCCTGTGAATGAATTATAAAAAAAACCCTTCAGTTGAATACAGGGAACAGTGAAGTACCTTAGGTCCATGTTTCAAATTTGCATTCTTTCCACTGATTTTGTCATCAGTCATCCCTACCCCTTAACTCTAACCACCGTCTGACCCCTGATGAGCTCTGTTGTAATCAGCAGTGTTTTAATCTTATCGCAGCTACTAGTTATCAAGTGGAGTCTCTTTTCTCTAGATGTCAAAGTAAACAACAAAGGGTAGATATATTGAGTTGAATTTTCCCCTTTTGAGTAAAGAATTTTGTCAATTGAGGTCTACAGTGCCACACTGCCATGGCTCACAGAGACTATGGAGCTCTACATGAAATCATGAGGTATAGGAGGCAGAAATCCTCAGGACAATGGGATCTTATAGTGTTCACGCCACTGGCACCATTTTTCAGATGCTGCACATCAAGAATTGTCCCACATACTGCGATATTTGAACATCATCACTAAAGGATATGGCCCAGTAAAGGAAACTGGCAACACCCTTCACTGACAGGGACCTGGAGGTACTGATGGATAGAGTTGATGGAGAAGAAGCAGTGCATTATCCTGCAACAGCTAAATGAAGCCATGCCATTATTCACACTCAGCCTGGACCAAGAAAGTAGCCTGTGAGTGTGTTGTGTACCAGGTAAAACATAATGCCAAATAGAGCAAGAAGAAAGTGAATGATCTAAGCTGTACAAGGTTAAGTGTTACCATTTTCTCTCTGCTACCTCATACTCACAGGACCTAACATAGCCACTGCACATGCATCTCACCAAAGCTTATGGATTACAATTCTCACCACTGTATGTATCATATTCCCTAATGGCTCTCACACCACCTCATCCTCCCAAACTACTAACCGTTCCTCCCCTCTGCACTGTCTACACATTCACCAAGAACACCTCAGCACTTCTCCTGCTTGAGCATTATTACAGCTCTTCCATCTACTTCCCTCATACTCATTCATAGCCTTTGTGTCATAGCGGAAAAATTTCATAATGCACAACAAAGTGAGGGAGTGAAGACTGGTGGCAAGCAGTGGACCTATAGCTCCTCACAACATATGAGCAACCAGCCTGATAAACTGCATGTTGCTGTGCTGCACTGCTCTCCGATTATAACCAACATTAACTTATTCCTAACATTTTTTTGATCCTTCCTACACAACTAATTCCCTGCAGAGGCCAGTGCCAGAAACCCACAGCACCTTCTCCCACCTCTCAAAAGGAGGGTACTGAACCCACCGAGGATGTACTAGGAAGGCTTTCATCTGCACCCTTCACTACTGCAGAGATTTTCACCTTGGTGATTACTTTATCTCGAGTAGAATTGGGAGCACACTTTGGTGAGCATATCACTGAAATCTTTCCACAACTGGTTGAAGAAGATACGCCTCAGAGCCGTAGCAGTCAGAGGACTGACACCAGACAGCAGGCATCTGCTCAGCTGCAGTCAGAAGATGATCCCATCGTCTTGGCCATTAATGGATTTGTGGTAATAGATAAACAGGAAGAGAAGGCAAGTTTACCAGAAGCAGTCAGTAAACCAGATCAAAGGATGGAGGTGACCATCAATGTTATCAGTACCATGTTGCCTCTGGCATGCTTGTATCTGGCTGTCTCCAGTGGTAGTGGACCAGGTCCACCATAGGCTTTGGTGGAAGCTCAGCACAGTTGTATCTTCATTCTGCAACAGTTTGAGGGTTTCGTAAAGGTATTATCAGGCATATTTGGTGTGGGTGGTCCTTGTCTCTGAGCTGCCATCCTAATATTGGTCGAGGACCTTGGGAAGAACACAAGAACCCAAGTTGTGTAATAGATAATGATGGCAGCTCCCAGGGTGTCTAGGAAAGACCTCTAACATTTGATGTTAGTATCTGGATTGATCTAATTGGAATATTGGACCTGGAGTGGAAGACTTTTCTGTTGATGAACTCAGCACATTAATGATAGGGCACTGTCAAAGTCATGTGGATGCAGTCTTTAGTGCCCTGCACCTGGGCAAAGCCATTGATAGTACACCTCTTCCGTGGCAGGTTAAAGCACATTACTCATATTTTTTGTGCCTTAGTCCCACATTCCTCTGATACTTACCAATTATTAATAATATTTGTTATCTTATGATGTGAGGAATATAAATTCAATAAGTTCCCTAAAACAGACATGAGAATCCCTGAGATTTCACTGGAGGCAAAATGCTGACTCTTTTGAACAATCTCTACATCAAGTCATTGCTAATCGTAAATGTCACTGGCTATGTGCAGCAGCATCTGAAGACTAACATTGTGACTGGATAGCATCACATAAAGCTAGTCTACATATTTTAAGGGGGAAATGCAATGCAGCAGTAACAGCAGCACGGAAACATGGTTAAGATTTGACCAGGAAAAGAATAAAGAAAGGCACAACAGAGGAGTGCACAAACACATATAAGTCTATGGGGTGAATTTGCATTTGCGGATTTGTAATTGCAGATACATTCTATTTTGTTCAAAAAGCACACAATTTGTAGACAGTTAATGTGGCATTGTATAAACTCCTACTTTGGAAATAAAACCAGTCTGACTCCAAATTGATACACAGCCAGATTCTAAACAAGGCCTCACACCTATAGTCTGACCTGGGATGTCACCTCTGGTATACTGAGGGAACTGATAAAACCTTTAGTTATCTCAGGGTAGTGACTTAAAAGAAATTCTGGGATTTGCACGCTAATCCTTTCTAACTGAATAAAGATTTAACAGCCATCTTAGGTTTGTTCAACACATTTGCATCAGTTCTATGACCCTTTGATCTTTTGCTCATAAATTCTGTGTCTGATGCCACCTCTCTCACTAACACCTGAAGAAGGAGTGAGACTCCAAAAGCTTGTGTTTTCAAATAAACCTGTTGGGCTATAACCTGGTGTCATGTGATTTTTGACCTTGTCCATCCCAGTCCAACATCAGCGTCTCCACAACATGGATAGTGTACAAGAGTCAAACTTTGAAGCAGCTTAATTTCATGTAGAGTATGTGGTTATGAGAGGATCTAGATGATTCCAGTTTATTTTTAATTTTGTATCATGGCTAGCTGATGTTGCGTGGTTAACTGTGCATCTCATTTTAGCTTGTATGAACGAGGGCTTCAGGCTGAATTAGAATGCTTGAAAATGACTCGGCAGATTAGGTAGCATTAGAATAAGGAGACACATAGAAATGGTCTGTGACAATTTTCCAGGCCTGTTGGGTAGAATCTTCTGTGCCCAAAGACAGTGAGTTAGAAAGCAGGAATGGTGCCTAATTAGGTAGGCTGGTAGCATACGCAGTCCCTCCACCCTCCCACCTCCTCCAGGATTATGTTCTAGGCAAGAGGGCCCATGGTGGAACTCCATGTCCTGTCACCAGTTGCGGCTCTTAGTGGTCAATTAAGGATCACTTAAAAGCCAATCATGGCAGGATTAACCCAAGTACCTTTTAATTGATTTAGAATTTTAGAATTGTTAGAATTTTTAGAATTAGATTTACTGTCACGTGTACTCAAGTATAGGAATACAGGAGTACAGTACAAAGCATACAAAGTCACCAGCCTCTGGTGCTATTTTGGTTACACACTTGATTACAAGTCAGAATTTAAAAAAAGCAGAAATAAAAGAAACAAAGCCAAAAGGAATGAGAAATGTCCAGATACTAAAGTCTTATGTTAGTCTCATCACTATGCAGGCACCCAGGCCAAGCCATAGCCTATGGTCTTGGGAGAAGCTGAGTGCTTGCTGCTCCTGACTCTACAACTTCCGATCCCCTCCTGCTGCTGCCACCACTGCTGCCTCACATTCTATAACCACCGGTGCCGCAACCGGGTCCTGGAACATGCTCAGGCAGGGCCTACTCACAGCCTCTGATCGCCGGATCCCAGAACATGTTTGAGCAGAGCCCATCACCAATGCCTCGCCAAAGCAAAAGGCTTTAAAGGAAAGAGGAAATAAAAAGAGAAAACAAAAAGAAAGATAAAGAAGAAAGAAAAGCTGACGGAAACAAACGAGCAGCATGACAGCACCGCTATTCCACCGCCATCTTGTGGAATCAACAAATCAACTGTTTTTGAAGCATGTTATATTCCTGATAGCTGTTACCCTGCAGAAACCTTACCATGGCAGGGAAGGTGCAGGATAGATATAGGTTGGTGGGTCCACTGCACAAAGGTAGTCAGTGTCTGATCAAAAGACTGAACATGAGACAGGGCAGCATGCACAAGTCTGTACCCACCCACTGCCCCCCCACCCCCCACCCACCCCAATTCATGATCTTCAACCCAAGAAACCTAAATTCCCCCCATATTTCCTCCACAATCCTTGGATTCCAGGGTTGCTTTTTGAGCAGCATCCATTCTTTCCTTCCAACAGCACAAGCTACTGATTGGCCATTGAACTTGTTGTGTGGGACTCCTGTACCCAAGGTCTTACTATCGGGGTAAGGTCTGACACTGGCCAGAAGAGACAGCACAGGTCTCTTGCTGGTTTTCTAACTGGCTGCTGAGACCATCAATGCCTCAACAAGATTCCACATTAACTCTATTTTACTCTTTTCGTATATGCTGCCATACCTGCTGAGCATTTTTTCCCAGCATTTTCTGCTTTTATTTCAGATTTTCAGCATCTGCAGTATTCTGCTTTATGTTAGAATATGTTTTCAGTTCAAATCAACAAAAACAGAAAATATCAGTTGTCGTGGAATATCACTCAGTGATTTGTGAAGGAATTTTGTCATTGAATATATCTTATTTGGGGAAAAGAATTTTTGTTTTGTTGAGACTGTTCATAAGTCTGTTTAAGCTGATCTTGAAGTAACTGAGAAAAAGACAGAATCATTTTGATTTGAATTTCATAATCAGCAGTAAAGTAAGAGGGGAAGGTTGTGCAGTGCTGTGCAAGAGATTGTATTACTGACTAGGTAATTAATAGAAAGTATTTCAACTTTGAATTGTCCTTCACCACAGATGGAAAATATTAACAGCTACATGTATGCTCTCAATTTATTTATTTTGTAAGTTACAAAATGTTCCAGTAAATTATAACACAGAGTTTTATCATCAAAGGAAACATTTAAATTTCCTGAGCATAAATAATTGTTGGAAAAGCTTTATCCCAGCATCTCCACATTTAAAATACGTAACAAAAATCCATATAGCAGATTAGTCTATTGACCTCATACAGTGTAACAAATTTACTGGAACTCACAATTGAAATCAATGGAACTGTGAACGGGTGATTCTATAATAAGGTCATTCACAATTAAGGAAAAGGAGAGAGAGGAAAGTGGAGTAAGAGTTACTGTAGAAAGTTGCAATTTTCAACTATGCCTTGCCTAATTTTCCCTTGAAAAATGATAATAGAGGAAAACGAGTTCGGGATGTTGGGCTCCCGTTTGACACCAGATTCAACTTTTAAGCAGATCTCTATCCAGAAAAGGCATTCAAAAAACGTATCGGGCTGTTTAATGATGCATATTACAGGATCCCATTGCTTGTTTTATGCACAAATGGATACCGCATGCACTGTGCATGTTTGTTCCAGGTGCTGAGCCACCATACCTGTGACCATTGGAGACTGATCCAAAAATAACCTGTTATTTTTGCAGGGGTTAGTCATGAGGGCCCACAAGAACAGGTGATAGTACTTTCTGCCCATCAGTTCAATTCAAATGCGCCTTAAATCTGAAGATAGTTCAGGTGTCCTGTCAGTGACTTGGGGCACATATTACAAACGCACGGCTGCCTTTGCCTGCAGTTTGAATCAATAAAAGCAATTCTACAGCTAAGGGAGACCATATTAATCTAGACCACTCTATTGTATATTCATTAAGATTAAAGGCATGCACAGATATTTAAAACCAATTTTATAGCAAAGTTACAAATTTTTAAAAATTTCATTTTAACAATAAAAATCTGCAGCTTACTTTTGTTTTGGAGAGGGCTATGGTTCATCCCAACAAAAGAAAAGTCAGTTATAAACTGATTGACTTTAAAAAGACCACCATTCCGCCTTAGTAATAATATGTTGCAGATGATCTAAACAAGCCAAGAGTGGAATTCTACCCTCATTGAAAGGAGGTTCCGTCTTCAAGTCTAAGCTTTTTGGGAAGGGAAGGATTGAGATCCTAGTGACTTTGTTGAAAAAATGACCTTACCACTCTCGTATCCTTCCATTATCTAGCGTATTGTAGCACTGGTGATGGATTGTGATCCTTAAGTATTAATTAGCCACTTAAGGATTTCATTAGGCCTAAGGTCCAGATAGACTGATGCCCAAATTACCCACCATCCATATTATGGGGATCAGGTCTGGACTTGCCGGAATAGCTACTCACCATTCATAATATATGTTCCACTCAGAAAACATGCTAGCCTTGAAAAAGATTAAGCAATAAAAATTGCAGATAAAAATAATATTTCCCTGGGTCAAGTTCAATTCCAGTTGCTGGGTTAATTCCCAATATTATTTCTGGCCTGGAGAGTGAGCTGGCCAATGCCAGGGAAGAAATATCCATGATGTTGAATGTTGGAAATTCTTCAAACATTTAAAAAAGAGCTAAAATTGAAATGCTACTAGTTTTAAATTAGGAATATGCGTAGAAACTTTCTTAATGATGTTTTGCATCAATAGATAGTCTAAGATATGGATTACCAGCCATTGTCCACCAGTTCTCCTTCTTTTAATGTCCGTATTTCCCCTCCAACTTTAATCCTCCACCTTTGCTCATCCCAACCTGCCTTTCTCTGCTTCTATACTTCAATTCTTCTTTACCAAGGTTTATAAGTAAGTCAGCTTGTACAACCTTAGGTTGCACTCCCCATCATCATTTTCACATGACAGGACAGGCCTGGCTGGGCACCTAAATTGATGGATGAGAAGGAAGTGATGGAAAGTTACGAAAAGCTGAAAACTTGATGGCGGGTCTTTCCATTCTATTTGATTGATGACGCTGCCTTGAACCCACCAAAAATAGATGGTTACTAGATGAAACACAAGGCCTCGACCATGAATCACATTCTTTTGATAGCCTGTTGTCATTCTTTACTGAGCTAATTAAAATGGCAGTTATGCTTACTAGTTATGGTGATAGTGGCAGCAATGACCAACAGGTTGTTAAATATTATGATACAGTTATGAAAAAATAACCCTTATAGAATACAAGACTACTCATCATATCCTCTGAATAAATGTGGTAATCAACATTATTTACCTGTTAAAAGTCTTGTACTGAGCCAGTTCTACCTTCGGTGTGAGTTCTGGCATTGTGGGATGTAAAGTTGAAAGAAGTTCTGGATCATCTGCAATAGCTTCCTCCCATGGAGTCTGATATGATTTTGGAACAGCTGTTGTATTAAATTTTTCAGGTGGAATTCCTTTCAGTGGTCCAGTATATCCTGTGCAGAAGGATTATGTCAAAATGCATGTCTAACATTTATTAATCATATCATGGTTGGCATGGATGTCCATGCAGAGTTGTAAAATTGTATTAACTCTTGCTGTTCCTCATAATGTAAACCCTAACATTTGCTGGGCTGTTGGGTTCTGACAGCAAGTGGAACCCTGTTGCTTCCTCAGTTGGAGAAGTGGAAAGTCAATGACAACAAATCAAGTGATGCCTCTTTCATATGCCCCTTATAATCTTACATGGGCTTCCCCTATCCTGGTGAGGGAGGCAATAGCCTAGTGGTGTTATCACTGGATTGCTAATTCAGAGACCCAAGTGATGTTCTGGGGAAGTGATTCAAATCTGACCACAGTAGATGATGGAATTTGAATTCAGTAAAAAAAAAAATTGGAATTAAGAGTCAAATGATAACTATGAATCCATTGTTGATTGTTGGGAAAAACCTATTTGACTTGCTAGAGTCCTTTAGGGAGGAAACAGCCATCCTTACCGGGTTTGGCCTACATGTGACTCCAGACCCACAGCAATGCGGTTGACTCTTAACTGTGCTCCCGGCAATTAGGGATGGGCAATAAATGCTGACCTAGCCAGCAACACCCTAATTCCTTGTATGAAAATAAAATATCCTTGATATCCTGTCTTTCAAATAAATCTTTCATTACTCTTTTTACCACTTTGTGATATTAAAGTTAAAAAAATTGGATTTTCTTTATATACAGTTGTCCCATTTCTGAGAAATCCTGTGATATACCAAGTTCCAGTTAAAACAACCACAACTGATGAAGGACTCCTGAAATAAATAGAATTAAATGCAGAGGAACAATTTAATATATTGGGAAAATATTTCAGTAATATGAAAACAGTGTACTGGCTTATAAAGTTCTCAACAGATTGTCTGGAGGCCATTAATATCAGAATACGGGATCAAGATAAAAAGATAATTCAATTATTATCCCTGAAACTAATCAGGAATATGTAATAGGCAGAGAAACACCTTATTACAGTAGCATGAGGACTTTTGAAAAGCAAGCGCTTTCAATGTTAAATTTTCATTTTCATTTTTTTTCATTTGATGC
Source organism: Rhincodon typus (assembly GCF_021869965.1). Taxonomy (NCBI): domain Eukaryota; kingdom Metazoa; phylum Chordata; class Chondrichthyes; order Orectolobiformes; family Rhincodontidae; genus Rhincodon; species Rhincodon typus. Next base: position 113,595,798 of record NC_063332.1, read on the forward strand.
AAATATAACAACATGTATGAACCTTGCATTAGGTGGGATGACTGGTGAAAAGTCATGCCTATTTAACCTGGGTTTGACCCAGTGCTGTGTCATACATTTAAAATGTAGCAACTGAGCCATAGAAACTACAGTACAGTTATATGCGGTGTTGTCTCAACTATTATGTCTCTTACCTGGAGCAATCGAATCTGGATTTGGTGGAGTCCTTGGATCAGGTGTATTTGGAGGTGTTTTAGGGATGTTTTGTTGCCCACTTTGTAGTCCATTCCCTATGGCTTTGCAATTTTCTGTTCCATCGTCACAGTATGTTGTGGATGGTGCATAGCTCTAAAAAAGTTGCAGGATAACAAGGGTACATTTGTCATAGTGTACTGAGTATGGACTAATCTTTTAGTCAGAACATTTTTCAGACACCAATTGATATCAAATTTATTCAAAATAAATAACGTTTATTTAATAGCGATGATATAATCAAAATAGCTTGTATTAGTTTTTTTTGAATAATTATGGTAATGATCACATTTTCACAAGTTATTTTGGGGCTAATTTTTAATGAGTTAGTTTAGGCTAGAAATTTGAAACTAGAGAAACAAGTTTCTTGTCAGTGATCATTACCAGTTTCAAAGCAATTGCTAAAAGTCAGGATTAACTTTTACTGGTTATTTAGGTCCTTCTGTTGGAGTTTATAAAGAGGAATGAACATGAATTTTCATATTGTATGATTTATTTATTTTGTGGACAACATAATTTAAGAATTACAAACCAGCCAAAACTTCAGCATTAATTAAACTAATAGTCTTAATGACACAATCATATTTCAGGCAGTGCATCATTGTAATATATCTCATTGTAATATGTTTTGAATGTGACTTTGCATATGTTTTCATATTCCCATTCCTAAAGTGAGAGCATTTGAGCCCAACAGTAACTCGGTAGGTATAGTTTGCATGAGCAAATTTGTCTAATGGGGCTGAATTGGGCCTAATTTTGAAGTGGCAGAGCAAACAACATTAAAAAATTGTAGTTATTTCATCCTAGCATGTGCCTGATTCTGGAAAAACAACGTCTGCCCCAAGTGCCTTTCCAGTGTGCTAGATGAAAGCTCATTTGTGGGGCTGATACAGTTGATTCATAAATTAACCAGGATTTAAAAATCATGCAAAAAAAAGGTGCAATGATTTTATTGCTTTTTTGCAATCAACATATTTGATTCCGGTTTATTTATTGTTTCCTGTAGAATTACCCAACCTTGTCTTTGAATACATACGTTTATTTGTGAATTGACAGAGTTCTGGAATCCCTCAAATGTGTATTTGTCAGATCTTCTTTGGCGCTTTTTAAATAATCGGGCCCCTCTGTTGCTAAGAAGGGAAAGCTCTTCCAGCATTATGTCTTTGGGAACGCTGATCTTTTTTCCATAATCCACATCTAGTTCTGAAATATACCACAAACAATAACTTGAGATGAGAAATTTCCATTTCAATGCTCTTATATGTTAAAAATATTTTGTCTTAAATAAGTTACAGTGATCTTCTCAAGGAACAATGTTGACGGTATGAAATGTTATTTCTGTCTCATGTGCTTCATTTTTCTTTTTGGTTGGTAAGCAAATCATTATTTACGTTATAAACTGCGCTCAGCTCAGTAGACATGACAATGTTCTGAAGAAGGGTCACCAGACCCGAAATGTTAAATCTGATTTTTTCTTCACAGATGCTGCCAGACCTGCTGAGCTTTTCCAGCAACTTCTGATTTTGTTCGTGAAAATAATATTTGTGTCTGAATTACAATGCATACACACTTTTGAAAGTATGTTTGTAGTTTCATTAAACTGCTGCTTGCTCACTGTGCTTAAGTGTACATCAGTGTCAAATAATAGCCAAATGTAAGTCTATACCGATTCTAAGTTGTTTCTAGTCTCATAGTGTTAATCATGATTTTGTTGACTGCTTCGAAGCTGTGTACAGAAAACATATATGTTTGACCTGCTGGCTCTGAATACTTAAGAGTGGAGACCTGGTACCAGTAAACACTGGCTAGTTCTATGCTATAGTGCTGGTTTATTGGAGGAGCCTGATACAGTTGGACAAGATAGTTGTGTTTATTTAGAGTAAATGGTGAACTATATCTTTGTTCTAAGAATAGCTAATAAGTATGCACATAAGTAGCTATGTCATAATGATGTCAGATGTCTGGGAATGGGACCCAAATGTGTAGAATTCCAGATAAGGCCTCTCTTACTCTCTGCTGTATATAATGTTATACTTAATTAAGGTTGTTGATGTTCGCAAACAAGAGTAGGGACTACCTTCTATCAATAACATGGACATAAAGAAGCAAACTCTGACCAGACTCACAGAACCAGCGACCAGCAGCAAGGGAGTGCCTGAAGAGAACACAACTGCAGTTTAGTGCAGCAGGTAAAGGACAAGCCAGCTCAGCAATCCTACTGCAGAAGAGAGAGGTAGCGGTAGTGTAATGCATCAGGGAAAGGTCTTTAGGGCCAAGTTAGGAATTGGCCAACCCTTCAAAATGCTAACAAACTGTGAGAAGAGCCTATGGCAGGAAACAGGAAAGCTGGACAACAACAGTCAGCCACAATGAATTAGAATTACGCAGATTGACTGTCTTTGAGTACATGGAAATAAAGAGAAAGTGAGCCGAAAGAAAATGCAGGAAGAAACAGAGTGGAGTTAACACAGTTAAAGGACTCCATTTGTGGAGCTTTGCCCAACCATTATTACAGATGGTCTCATTTCATAACTGGATTGGCAGCACAAAATATTAAAAACAGACTAAGCTATCTGTAAGTCTCCAAAATTTACAGGGTACTGAGGAGCAAGATGTCTTTCTCTTGGGAAATACAACAGGCCCACTACAGGACATTGGCAGACTTAATTTTGCAAATGAATTACATGAATTCTGGAACACAGATGGAATGGCTAACAACTAATTTTGTTTTTTTTTCAGATTCAAAACTATTACTGAAGCAAAAATTCTTTGACCATCTTTCATTTAGCTTTGGAGCACAAATATTCAAATCAGAGTGAGAGGGCAGATGCAGGTTAAATTTCACTGTAATGAGAGAGAAAGATCACCAATTCTTTGTTTGTAATTCCTAACCAGTATTCTTTACAAGCAAAAATACTTGAGTTGCTTTGTCTCTTCTTAGTTTAGCAGTTGCAGTAGAAACCATTGTTGACTCAGCATCAGTCTCTGGAACCGAAACTCCAACCCTGCTACCACTGGAAGATAATATATAAAGCTCCCATTTATCTCAGAAGAGACACTACAAGTAGCAGATTAGAAAGACACCAAGCATGAAGGTGACCAACCACAAGAGAACATTTTAATCCTTAATTTTCTCTTTCATGGAAAACTGGCACAGGATGAAGCTGTCACTTATGCTGTTGGTATAATGAAAGCAGAGGTCCAGACTCTTGGACCCAACTGGTAATGTGCATAAAGGCACTGCTCTGTCTTTTGAGGAGAATCACTCTTTTGTTGAGGGAGGTAACAAAGAGATACATTTTTGCTTATTCAACTAAATCGACCAATAACAGGCAGCAAAAACAGCAACCAAACCTTTGCATAGACATTTCTTCAATTGATGAAGATCAGACTATTACAGTGAAGCAAAAAGCAAGTGACATGAGGTCTCAGCAACTGTCAGCTACAGCTGAACATCCACTAAAGATGATGGAACCTTGGCAAAGTTGCAGGAATCTCAACTGAAGATAAACAACCTTTCAGTTTGCAAACTAAGTGCAATTGACAGGCACAAATGGTAGCTGTCCTCACACTTAAGCAGACAACAGCTGAGAATAGTTTATAGTAATTCAGCCACAAAAGAACACTTGCAAAGCTTCAGAATTCTTCATAGGTAGCAAGATAATCACAATGTCTGAGAAGTCTTGCACTAGAGAGTTTGCAAGGGATGTTCAGTTGTACATAAAGGTGATCTCAGGCATTGGCATAGGTTCATATGCACTGAAGCTTCGTGCAGGGTAGATAATACCTGTCCTTTATTAGCAGAAACCTACTGTATCCAACACATACTTAACAGCAAATGTGCAAAAGAACATAAGGGTGATCTTGATACACGCAGAGAAAAATGTCAGATAGATAGTTCAACAATTGTAGCATTTAGTGATAAGCTCAACAGGAAAAGGCAAAGCTAAGTATGAATTATATCAAACCAATATTGAACATTCAAAGATTATTACTCTGCATAAGTGGCAGCTGAAGTCTACAACTGAGTTTCATCAGCATGCCTGACTTGGAAATATACCACTGTTCCTTCAGAGTTGCTGGGTCAAAATCCTCAAACATCCTCCTTTACAGCACTGTGGGTAAACCTACACCACATGGACTATTATTTCCTAATCAACCTGTTCAGAGATGTTATTACACATCTCCGGAGCAGGTGGGACTTGAACCGGGTCTCTCAGTTCAGGGGTAGGGATACTACTACTGCACCATAAGAGGGTCCTTCCTACACCATACGGAATAGTTTAAGAAGGCAGCTGTCCACAATCTTCACAAGGGAAATTTAGCATTGGCAATAAATGCTGATGTAGCCAATGATAACCACATCTTGTGTATTAGCAAAAAATAAAAAATCAGTTTTTTCATTGATTGGAATAAATAAAACAAAAACAAAACAAAGAACAGATGCTGGAGATCTGAAGCAAAAACAGATACTGCTGGTGAAACTGAAACAGGTCTGGTAGTATCTGTGGGGAGAAAGCAGAGTTAATGAATTGAATAGGTGGAGACAAAACCTAGAGAGAGAGGGAGAGATGTGAAAGGGGTAAGCAGACAAAGGAATTATTGATAGTAAGCCAGAACAGAAGAGAAGCTGAACAAGTACAGCCCAAATATCAGCTTTCTTGGGAAGGTAAATCTACTCTTCCAATAGGGAAATGATAGGGGAGCACACATTAACTATACATCCTTCAAGAGAGTTTGGACTACTGTTGGAGATTAACATTTAAAGCACAAGACAATTTGGGAACAGTGAAAGATGTAGGATATGGATGAAAACGGTAAGTAGTTCATAATTGTACCAGTTTTTGGATAAGCAACTCTTTTTTCATTTGTTCAATAGTTAAAGCATCATCGCCGGTTAGATTAACATTTATTAGAGACGGTCTTTACTTGATGCTACATGGTAAGAATGTTATATGTCATTTTTCAGCCCAGGACTGAATGTTGTCCAGGTCATACTGCACATTGATACAAGCAGCTTTAGTAACTGCGGGGTCATGAATGATATTGCACACACATTGCAATCCCTGCTTCTGATCTTGTGATGGAGGAAAGATTATCAATGAAGCAACTAAAGATGGTTGGGCTTAGGACGGCTACCCTGAGGAGCTCCTGCAGTTATGTCCTGGCACTGAGATGACTGACCCCTAACAGCCATGATTATTTTCCTGTGTGCTAGGCATGGTTCCAAACAGCAGAATTTTTCCCTGATTCCCACTGACTCCATTAATACTATGGGCGCTTGATGCCAAATTCAGTAAAAAGTTGCTTTGCTATCAAGGACAGTCACTCACACCTTAACTTCCAGTATTTTTGTCCATGTTTGGAACAAGGCTGTATCGAGGTCAGGAGCTGAGTTACCCTGGCAGAACCAAAACTGAACATCAGTGCACAGGTTAGTATTGAGCAAATGCCATTCGATAGCACTGTTGACACTTCCATCTCTTTGTTAATGATTGAGATTAGACAATTGGAAGATAATTGGCTGGGTTGGATTAGTCCTGCTTTTGTGGATAATGCATAACTTGGGAGTTTTGCATATTATAGGATAAATCCCATTGCTATAACTGCTGGTACAGCTTGGTCAGAGACAAATCTTCAGTCCTCTTGCCAGAATGTTGCCGTATCTAGTGTATTTAACCATTCCATGATAACATGTTGTATGAATCTATTTGCTGAAGGCTAGCACCAATGGTGTTGGGGAGCTCAGAAGGAGGCCAAGATAGATTATCTAGTTGACACTTTGGGCTGAAGATCGATGAAAGTGCTTCAGCTTGTCTTTTGTAATGATGTGCTGCACTGTCCATCATTGAGGATGACAATACTTGTGGAGCTCCCTCCATAGTGAGTTGTTTAGTACAGTTGTTACTGTTATCAATATTGTCATGGGCAGATGCATCTGTAACAGGTAGATGATAAGGATGAGGTCTAGTGTGTTTTCTCCTCTTGTTGATTCCTTTGCCACCTACCACATTCCCAACTTAGCAGCTATATCCTTCAGGACACATCTGCCTTGGTCATTATTAGCACTACTAAGCCACCCTTGGAGATGGACATTGAAGTCTCCCAGCCAAAGTAGTACTTGGGCCTCTTTTCATTGGTGTTGAATAGGAAACATAGAAACAAAGAAGATAGGAACACGAGGAGGCCATTCAGCCCTTTGAGCCTACTCTACCATTCATCATGATCATGGCTGATTGTCCAACTCAGTAGCCTAATCCTGCTTTCTCCCCATAACCTTTGTTCCCATTTGCCCCATGTGCTATATCTAGTTGCCTCTTGAATACATCCAATGTTTTGGTGTTAACTAATTCCTGTGGCAATGAATTCCACTCTTTGGGTGAAAAAATGTCTCCTCATTTCCATCCTAAATGGTCTACCCTGAATCCTCAGACTGTGACCCCTACTTCTGAACACACCCACCATCGGGAATATCCTTCCTGCATCTACCCTATCCAGACCTGTTAGAATTTAGTATTGCTATATCAGCTGAATACTGGATGGTACATGATATTTAGTAAGAGGTTTCCTTGTCCATGGTCGAATTGATATCTTGTGTTATGTAGCTGATTCATATTTGCTATTTATTTGAGGATCTGAGGTCTGAAGAATTGTGGAGATGCCTGGACTTTTTCTTTAAAAGTTCAATGAAAATGCATTACAACCTCTTCTCCCCACAATGCTTCTTTGAAATCATGTGACTTGTGATAATTCCTGGTCTTGGTTGCTTGATCTTACATCCAGAAAAAAAGCTGACTGTTTTACAACTGGTTTTTATATTTAAACCATATATGCTGTCTTGAACTTTCTTTTTTGGAGTTGTTTGAGGAAAGCCTGCCATGAACAAGTGTCCCAGCTTATGTCTCCTACTTCTGAATTACCTGTGTGCTGATTTCAATGTAAAAATTGCTTGTTCTTCTGAAAGAGAGTAACTGAAAGAACTCAATATTTTATTTATTGATTAAACTATGTTTGCCAAGACCTCGGAGAAAAAACATGAGTCATTAGTCATGAGAATACACATGCAAAACCACCAAAGTAATACTTTTTAATATTACTTTGTAATATTTTATATCATTTTGTATTGCAGTCAAGATAAACCATCCTTAGTCAGAAAGTGATGTGCTTTTTAAAGTAAATCTTTGCAAAGAGAAATCTATTTTTTTCTTTAATTAAAATGTATATCTGTATGTGTCTGAATTATTTAGAGGGGTAAACATTGATACCTTCATTTTACAAATTGTGTTTGTTAACTAATTTTGCACCTTTATTGGACCAGTTTTGCTTTATAATAAATTGATAATTTTATGTTTATTAAAGAAACCTAGTTGATAGATCTTTTCATTAATATAGAGGAAGCATACAATTTACAATGTTGATATATATATATAATATATATGATATTTTAAAAATATATTTTTAAACATGTGACCCACAAAGCAGTGGGACTGAGAAAAGACAACATTTTCCTCCCAGCTCATTTAAACTCATGAGACTTCATGGAGTCCAGAGCTAATATTGAAGGCACTGAGAGCAGCTCCCTCCTGACTGTACACTAATGTGCTACCATTCTCTGGTCCAGTGGGCCTGCTGGTAGACAGGACATTTGCAAGGATAGTGACAGTAAGGTCTGGGACATGATCTGTAAGGTATGATTCCATGTCTATGATTATGTCAGGCTGTTGTTTCACTGATTATGGGACTGTGCTCCCAAATGTTGCATGAGCCCCGAGGTGTTAATAAATAGATCTTTGCGGGGTTGACAGGACTGGTTTTGCCATTGTCTTTTCTGATGGATAGGTTGGTGCAGGGTGATCTGTCTGATTTTGATCCATTTATTAGACTTCTTGGCAGTTTGATACCGCTGATTGGCTAGCCAAGCAGTTTTAATTAGCATTTGAGAATTAACCATGTTACTGTGGATTTGGAGTCACATGTAGACCAGGCCAGTTAAGGTCAGCAACTTTCCTTCCCTAACGATATTAGTGAACAAGTGTTTTCAGCCTTGGAAAGAGTTGGGAGTAAATGTGGAGTAATGGGTTAACTATACTTTGATTGTAAGAATACCTACCAAACTTGTGCATAAGGAGCTATGTCTTGATGATGTCAAAACATATGGAACTGGGACTTGAATGCCTAAGCTTCCAGAGAAGTTCTTTATTACTCTCGCTATAAATTGTATAAACTCAACAGACATCTTTTTTGTGTGTTCATCAAAACACAAGGAGAATTTCCTTTTATTAACAACTCAGACATGATCTTATTGCAGCTTATCTATACATTTAGAAAATGAAGACAAATCTATCCTGATGCCAATTTGATGGAAATCAAAAGCTGAATTATATATTTTAGTATGTGGAATAAATTTGTCAGTTATCTCTGAAGAATAGATCTTTATGTACATTCAAAAGAATACTGAATATCACATGACCTGTTCTGACTGCTCTTCTGAGTTGTTTGTTCTGTGATATTAATGATACTTATGTCTCCAATTGATTCAATGTTTTTTCCCCCCAACTGCTTTCTTTTCATAGTAGATTCTTTATTGGCTGTTATTGCTGTTGATTGTTATCTGACTAGCTCACTTTCTGCACCAATCCTGTGTATTTTTAATACCTTTCTTTAGACGTAATTGTTTCTTCAAGTTAAAGTTTTTGGGTGAGTGAACATTAATTGAATTAAGTTCTGAATAAAAGTGCTGCTTGTCAAGTGTAAAATAATTTTAAAATATGAAATCTCAGTGAGGCGGAAAATAAGCAATGATAAGACAGAGTTGCATTGGACAATGATAGAGGAGATGCATATGAGACGATTAAAAAAAAGTTGTCTATTTCTGGGTTTGAATTCCAAGTCACTGTATCACTCTTGAATAATCAGGGCTGACGTTTCATAGTATGAAACAATGTGATTAAATTAGTGATGGTAATGCTTGTAACTTGAATTTTCAACAACAGCTGTGTGCGACACATTCAGATAGTGGAATATATTATTGTATTCTTTTTAAGGTACGAGCTGTAACATCACCAGCTGATATAACATAACTTTGTCAAAACATTGATATTAAATCTTATGTTGTAGTTATCAAATTACATGAACTCAAAGTTTTGATAATTAATCAAAGGTATGCACTTAATGTTAAGAATTGGGTGTCTTGACTCACTTTTATGTTCTAAAATTGTCATATATGAAAAGAAATCATCCTTCATGAATGTAAATTGAAGTAAATGTATCTTGAAGTATTCTTACAGCAATTTTGATGTAATATTTTCTCATTAGTTATTTCACATTTTCCTGGCTGTCTAGACTCACATTTTAAAACCTTTATTAAAACAAATGGATTTCCTTGCATTGCTTACAGACTGAAGAGAAAGTTAGACATACATATGGGAAAGGAAAGTCTAAGTAGATGGTGGATGTCAGTTCAGAGTTAATATAAGAAAGTCTAGTTTAGATAGATTAAAAAATAAAGAAAATTCCATGAATCAGACTCTAATTTGGGACAAAAAGATACTGAGTCCTGGTGATTCAAAATGAGACTGTGAATTCCTTAATTCAAGTGTACATCCCTAAATATGGAGTGTTATGTTTTATCATGTCATATAATTCTTTTATCATTCTAGAGAGGTGGCCAGATTGTTAAATTTGGTTGAATGATTTAGGAGATAAAGTTGAAATTGGGTGAAAATGTTTTAATTTTTTGTTCATTAATATACCGAGATCAAGTCTCCACTCTTGTAAGTGAAAATTAACCGGCTTCATTAGACATAACCATATATAAGAGATATTGGGAGAGAACATCTACTGGAATCTATGGACTTAGGCTGCAGTTCCATGTGATGTGGAATCACCATAAAATTCTTTTGCACTCTCTCATTAGCTATTCTTAGAGTAATTGTTAGTTAACCCTTCTTCATGACTGTAATCTGTAATCTGTTCTTTTTCAGTCCCTAAGGCTTGATGATGTTGTGTGACTGCCATAGGTCAGCAGTTGCTTTGCAGGTAATTAGTAGTTAGGCTGCTCCAATTCTTGTTTAAATTAAATATGTTCAAGCTTCTTTTAATGCTCAACTTTAACCTTCATCAGTGTATTTTGCATCTCCAGAAGTTCTCCAATTTGGTTCTTTTCTTGTTCAATAAAACTATTTGGAATGATTCCAATGTTTGAAGTTTTTTTTCACTAAACCTATCAGATTCATGTTTGTATCTTTGCGTGATTATGAAGATGTGTTGCATGCAATTGGCTTCTGCTAATGGAGGTGGGGCATCATCCACCCTGTCTGAAGCTTCAATGTCCATGAATCTACATTGGAGTTGTCAGACCTCTTTCATTAATGATTGAAGATCTTTTTCTAACTCTATAGCCTGAGACCTCAGATTGTGTAGTAATTTTGCTGGCAGTAGAAGTTTTTGAAGATTCACTTGTGTTTATTTGTGGCTAAAGTAGCATTAGATCTTCTGCTTGCTTCCTTGTGGTTTCCAGCCTTCACCACAAAAGGACAGCAGAGAGTTCACAAACAGTGTCTCTTGAATATCAAAGTCCAAGCAGGTTTAAGGTTTCTCTGTCAATTAAATGAACAATATGAATGATATGTTTATCCTCTGTCTCTGTGACTTGAAAGAGCAAATGAAGGCCTCGAACACCTTCTTGTGGTTTGTCACATCCAACTGTCATGCCTTTTTCCTGCCCTTTGTAATTTTTTTGAGAGAGAAATTAATCGTCTGCTTAATCTTTTCACAGTCCCAGGGCTGGGGTTTCGTAATGGAAGTTAATCCTGACACATGGAGTCAATTTCAATGTCTTAGGAGTAGCCAAATAATATTCAATGCTACATATTAGCTCCAGTTATTAAAAAAAAGTGGAATGGTCAGCAATAAAAGTGAATGTAAACTCACCATAATCCCATTGGGTTGCTCTCTCAGCAGAGAGAGAAAGAGACACAATTGGTGGTGGTTTAACCTCAGGGTCACCATACCTTAGGTGAGGGGACAGGTTGAGAAGGAGACTCCTTCATGGTAACCCCAGCTGGTGTGGGAATTGAACTCATGTTGTTGGTGTCACTCTACATTGTAAACCAACTGTCTAGCCAGCTGAGCAATTAGATACATTTGGTGATCTTTGTTTGATAATTCCCTTGTATTTGATGCTTGAATTGCTTTATTACTAGGATAATAGTATATGTCTTAACTACTTCATAGAATCCCTACAGTGTGGAAACAGGCCTTTCAGCCCAACAAGTCCACATTGACCCACAGAGCATCCCACCCAGAACAATCTCACTATAACCCACCTAATCTACACATCCCTGAACACTACTAGCATGGCCAATCCACCTAGCCTGCACATCTTTGGACTGTGGGAGGAAACCAGAGCAAAGCCATGCAGACACAGGGAGAACATGCAAACTCCACACAGATGGTCGCCTGAGGGTGGAATCGAACCCTAGCTCCTGGCGCTTTGAGGCAGCAGTGCTAACCACTGAGCCACCTCAAGTGCATAACCTAGTGCATATGGTGCAAGCCTACATATCTGGTGAACCTAGGGAAATAGAAATGTTCCAAGATCATGTCTCACTAGCGGTTAAACCAAAAGTGAAAAAAATGTAAAGGCATGACCGAGATTTAGGACAGCTATTTAAAACTTTCTCCCAGTTAATTGTTTTCCCTTCTCCATGCACATGCGACAGTTAAAAGGACACAAGATTAACGATTGGCATATTGAACTGGGTTTTGTCCTTAATTTTGTCCCTTTCTTGTAGCGAATCTAATGCTTCTACCTGGTCTTCTCAGGCTATTCAGAAATGGCACTTACACGTTTTCGCATGACTAAGATGCTAACACTGCCGCAATTTACAGCACTCAGCCCATCCTTTGAAAGTGTTGTTTGGAACTCAGTGGAAGTCACTCAATTATTTACCTATTCACATTTGATGGGACTGTAACTTGATGTGAACTGAGGTAAGAAATTTGCTATGGCAATCAGGAATGCTCTGCAAGTGTATGTAATTAAAGCTTTGCGATTTGATGGGTGGTCATTGTATGTAGTTATTTATATGTAATCATTGTGAATGCATCTGCCTTTTTGTTTATTTTATATTCACACGTATAAATGTGCACATGTGCACACCCGAAGAAAATTTGCTTTGTAAATGAAACTGTTGGTGATCTAATTCCGAACGTAGGTCAGAAGGTCTGTATATCGAGAATGTACGTCAGCTGTCAAAGATCTCAGCACTCTACAACAGCTACTCGCAGTTGTTCAAACCAAAAATAACTTTCAAAGGACAGTGGTAATGACAAAAGGATTACTTACCATAGTCAGTAAGATATTCCACTAAATTATTTTTGGTAAAATACACACACACACTAGCAGTTGATAAGAGGCTGGGTAGAATTTTAAAGGATTTTAGTTACAGACTTTAGAAATGACAGTGTAACAGTATCCTACCACTTCCTTGGATTTCTTTTACAATGGCTGACGCTTGTTTCTTCAATTCCTTTGTGAGGGTGCTGTGTGATTGCATTGTTTATGTTTTTCCTTACAGCTGAAAACTGTTAACCAACAGAGTATATATGAGCATATGAAAATCTGGTCACTTCGTTATTCATTGTCAAAGATCATAAGTTACAATGACTGGAAATATCTTAATAATTACAATTATTCTAACTCAGGCCATGTATCAAAGAAGCTGCACCTTAATGTGTTACCAAGAATTAGTTAGAAAATAATAGAAGTCTTTCAAAAATTCTCTATTAATTAATACATAATTTTTCATGGAAAATGAGCCAGAGGTAAATATACACTTTACCCATTTTACACATGTTGCTTCCTGCTGTGTGTCATCTTATTATCTCAGTTCTTTTACTTTCAAACATAACAAAATATTTGTATCATGGTTAAGTTGTTTGAATACTAATATTAAACTTCCAAACTCTTGATAGTTTTCCATTTGCATTTATGTAAATCAACAACCAGACAAAACTTTGACAACAGACAGAAAACCTGATGATTATTTTTGGATTGTTGCATAATATCTATATATATATATATACTTTGATTAAGAACATTAGGATATTATTTTGACAAGACTTGAACATGTGTACGAAAATTTCTGTTGGCTCCTATCATTAAACAGCAAATTTTGTCGACACTCTGAAAAACAAATGATGTTACCTGTGTTAAACAATACAGATCCTTCAAGAAAGCTTGAATATGATATAATCTTCTTCCAGTAGTTTACCAGTAAAATGTTTGGAGATGACTCGCTTTGCTGAGCAAGTGATAGATCTTTCCAGGATCACATCTGCCGTGGTCTGCACACCCCCCAAACACCAAAATTAACTGGCCTCGGGGACTCGCATCAACTTTACATCAAATGTCTATATTTAGTGTTCAGCAATTCAACCACTCCATTCTACTCAATAAAAGGTTGTAGATAAAGGACATTCAATCCATTAGTTATCTGGACTGATGTCTGCAATCCAAATTGCACAAGACTCTATGCAGAGAAATTCTGTATGATAATAGGAAAATGAATACATGTATTAAATAAGATAATTATGAAGACATTAATACCCAATTGAAACATGTGTTACTGTAAATCCCAAACTATTCAGTTGGGATTTAAATTAGTTTGCATTTAAAGTTAAGTTGAAAAATTAAACTACTTCACAATGTCATATAACTTAATTGAAAACAAATCAAATGTAACAAAGCTATAAAATTAAAATTAAGTTTATTTTTGGATGACCAGTGTGAACATTTACTAGACAAAATTTTCCAATGCACAGTAGTCACGGGGTCAATTAAATATGCAACCAAGTTTGGGGGAGAAAAGGTGCCCTGGAAAATCTAACTTTAATTTGAGTAAGGAGTGGTTAATGGGATTTCATTCTGCTGCCTCAGAAAGATAGCCATTGGAACTGCTGGGTGTGGAGACAGGCTGTCTAAAAAAACTGGCCTTGGTGCTTTGATGTGGGTACACCTTTAGTATGGTGTTGCATGGAATTACTAAATGTTGAAAGGTCTTTGTAGATTCCAGTTATGTACCCACCTGGCAGCTTTATGCAAAAATCACTTCCTGGCATCCTATCCCATTTTACCACCACAAAATAGCCCTGCAAACCAGCAAGCATTTGCCATTGTTTGGCCTAAATTCAACGTTTTTATCATTGATCACTGTTGAAAAAGGCTAGTTGCTTCCAGCTGCCAAAAATGATCAAAACTGGATAGTGTTTTAATGAAATAATATTTATTTGGCTCAAAAATAAAATAGAAACTTACCGGTCTAACAATATGAAATTTGTCCATTTGTATGTGCTTAGTTAACTTTATTTTTCCTCGTCTTAACACTTTTAAGTGCTGCAACCCTATGGATTCTGCAGACGTATTGACAGCTGATCCCTTCCCTGCTCTGACCGCTATGATTATCTTGGATAACATCCACTAGATCTTGAGGATCACTCAAAGATTCATGCACCTCCAATCATTTGTGCAGAGACAGGCTTAGACATAAGATACAAGGCAAATTGCAGTAAAGTAATTGGAAGCAATCAGGGGTGGCACGGTGGCTCAGTGGTTGGCACTGCTGCCTCACAGTGCCAGGGATCCGGGTTTGATTCCACCTTCGGGCAACTGTCTGTGTGGCATTTGCATGAAAGGGTAGGGGGTGCTTATAGGTCTGGGTGAGATGCTGTTCGGAGGGTCAGTGTCAGTCTGTTGGGCTGAATGGCCTGTTTCCATACTGTAGGGATTCTTTGGAAATGAGTGAGAAATGAAAATGCTTTGAGTTGAATCTTCTCTTTTATGTCCCTTTTCACCTTCGTACCTCTCGCAGCTCACCCACAGTTCCCTGCTTACAATGACCTGGGGAATTCCTGCTGCAAATCCATGAGGTAAAGGAAGAACAGCAAGAAGCCAATCATGATGAAGATAAACCTTCGCTTGATTTCATACCTGTAACCACCAGCTCAGACACTTATATAAAAATAAATTCTGATGATAACATAAGGACGGATGTGATCTGCAAATGGTGAGATATATATGAATAAATTGAATTTGGGATAGGTGATATTATAGTTGTCACAGACTACACATGAGTTCTGTTGAAGACTTAAATGATCACATCAATGGGCAGTCTACAGATGAACACTGATGGGCGTACACTGCAAATGATTGGTGTATTACAATACCAAAAAAAAAATGGACAATGTGAAGGAACATATGTCACAGAGTGTTTGTGCAGAGCTTGGACACATCCTTTTTATTCTGGAAGCCCCATGGTCTATTCCATCCATATACTTGCAGATCTGAAGTCCTCTGCTGGTGCCGCAGCTTGCATTGCAACAGGGGAAGCATGCATCTAGAAGCTGAGTGCTGCAGTGGAATCTCAGGAGTATTGCAGATGCTTTAAGAAGTAGTTAGATTTCTACTTGCAATTCCAAGGAATACAAGACTATTGCCCAAGTGCTGGAAAATGAGATTAGAAAAATTAGGTGGTTGTTTTGGATCAATGCAGATGTGCTGTGCCAAACGGCCTTTTTCTTCACTGTAGACGTCCATCACTTTATGTCTAAGGCCCTCATACAGAATCAAGCTCCTTTCATAATGGTTAAAACTTGAAGGGGCTTTCAACATGTCATAGCTGTTCAACAATCTGTTCTTCAACAGAATGTTAGGACTTCTCAGTCGCCATCCAGGATAGTGTCATGGACACGAAGTGTGGAATCTTAATCTGCCCAAAAATGGAGGGCCAACCATTTTCCCCAAAGCCTCTGGCAGGTCACCAGTTATCATTGGACTGTCTTCCTAAGCAGCAATAGGAACTTCTCAATGTGGAAAAATTTGTTTATTTTGGGCTCTGTGGAGGCTCCACATCTGCCAACATTTCCACTGCTGCCAATAACGCACTGCCGTCCAACTTTCCAACCAATCACCAAAGACATAGTGACATTCTTGACATTGTCTTTGGCCCACCATCACAAATGCTTTGAACAAATGAAAAAGTACAAACAAAAACAGGCCCTTTGGCCCTCCAAGCCTGTGCCGACCATCATTCCTTAATTAATGTAAAAACAAACCTGCCATTTTTTGATCTGTATCCCTCTATTCCCTCCCTATTCATGTACCCATCTAGGTGCCTCTTAAATGTTTTCAATGTGCCCGCTTCCACCACCTCCTCTGATACTGCATTCCAGGCTGCTGCCATTCTCTGCGTGAAAAACTTCCCTCGCACATCTCCCTTAAACTTTCCCCTCTGACCTTGAACCTGTGCCCCCTCGTAATTGAAACTTCAACCCTGGGAAAAAGGCCCTGACTATTCACCCTATCTAGGCCTCTCATAATTTTGTAGACCTCTATCAGGTCTCCTCTCAGCTGCCATCTTTCCAGTGAAAACAATCCTAGTCTTTTTAACCTTTCCTCATAGTCAATGTCCTGGAACCAGGCAACATCCTGGTGAACCTTCTCTGTACTGTCTCCAAAGCTTCCACATCCTTCTGGTAATGTGGTGACCAAAACTGCACACAATACTCCAAATGCGGCCTAATAAGGGTTTTATATAGCTGCAACGTGTTTTTTCAACTTATGTACTCCATGCTCCAGGTGATGAAGGGAAGCATACCATATGCCTTTTTAATTACCTTGGCTACCTGTGTTGCCACGTTCAGGGAACTGTGGACCTGCACGCCCAGATCCATCTGAATGTTAATGTTCCTAAGGGTTCTGCCATTTACAGTATAATTCACACCAAAATTTGATTCTCCAAAATGCATCACCTTGCATTTGGCTAGATTAAACTCCATCTGCCATTTCCATGTCCAAGTCACCAATCTATCTGTAATCTGTTGTATACTCTCACATTTGTTGGCACTATCAGCAACCCCACCAACCATTGTGTCATCAGCAAACTTGTTTATCAGACCACCCACATTTTCCTCCAGATCATTTATATATACTACAAACAACAAAGGACCTAAGACTAACCCTGTCGAACATCACCATTTCCAGCTTCCTTGTAGGCTACTGAGCCAGATTTAAACAAGATAGTTCCCAAAATTGGGCTTTCTTTTGTCTCCAAATTGATGTCATATACTTTCCACTACAAATACTACTTACCTTTACTTTGGCTACATCTTTTCCTGACTCAACCCATCAGCTGCCAAAGAAAAATAGTTCTGTACCTTTGTCGCCTTAATATTTAGTGTTTCCAATGCTTTCTTGCCTTGGCTTTTATCCTCCATTCAATTCAGCTCATCCAAGATATGCTGCCTCTTTTATAGCCCATCTAGTATCATTTAGCCACCACACTTCTCTTAATAGAAGTCCATTGACCTGTAGGTCCATATGTCTCCAATTTAACATTCTCATCCACATATTCACATCATATTACAGCTTTGATCCTCTACTTTGTAACCCCCTCTAACCCTGAAACTATCTGAACAATTCTACAACTTTCAACTCGGGTGTTTTGTGAATTCCCTTTTCCTTTATCTCTATTGAGATTCATCTTGAAACTGATCTCATTATCATTGTTTTCAGTCACCCTTCTTTTATCCTCTTGATTTGATGGATTTTTTAAATCTGTATGCTTTTGTAAGGAAGTTTGTGGTACTGTATTTTTTCTACATTAAGGTGCTATAATGCAAGTTGTTGCTGTAATTTTGCTTTGTTTTTCAATCTGAAAGTTGAAAGCAACAAATAATGGTTTAAAAAATTGTAATTATTGGACTAGTAATTTGGAGGCCTGCATTATTAATCCAGAGGATGTAAATTCAAATTCCAGAATGTCAGTTTGAGCATATGAATTCAGTCAAAACAAATAAATATATTTGGAAATTAAAAATATTAAATATAACTATTTGTTGGATTGTTGTAAAAACAAACAGATAAGGAAAGGTTGCTCTTGCCTAATTTTGCCTGTATAGCACGATGTTGTTTCAGTCTTAATGGCCTAGAAAGCTACTCAATTGTATCAAGCCACTACAATCTTCCCACTGGCATGTAGAAATTATTAAAATACCTGATTTGTCAGCAATACCAAATCCAGAGAATAAATTAAAAGAAACATTTACTATTACATATAGAAAAGCAAAGATGACAACTTTTTCCCTATTTTTGTACTGTATCTTTCCAAATCTTGTCAATAGCATTTGACAAATCAGTCATTCTACAGCTTCAAATGACAGTAGACATGATCGTACAACAGCTCCTAACCCTATCCCCTATTAGATGTCAATTGACAAGTGAAAGTATAGATATAGTAGTATAGTACTGTCTTAATGAAAAGTTGTTTGATGGGTATCAAACGTTCTGTACAAGTCTGTTTATTTAATTCTACTTTTAGGAGGATGGGAAGGCAGGCTGCTGCTAAATGTTCATCAGAGTAATTGCAATTCTGCGCAGAAAGTTCATCTCAAGAGTAGTGTTGATTGATCCATGTTCTAATGTTTCCTCTTTCCTGAGCCTGTACTTTGCCTTCACTTGGTTCTTCCCTTGTGGGCCAGCCAAGATGAATAAATTATCATTGGGGAAGAATTTTCTGTATGATGCAGGAAGTTTTAAACGTCATCTTTTTAAGTGCTTTTACCATTTCATTGTTTTTTTTTTCTACAAGGTAGGGAATATGATATCAAAAGAATTGACCTTTCCTCTTCATAGTGCCCCAATGTGTCAATTATTTAACCTTTGCTCTTTACAAATGACTTATTTTCTCAGTCACCAAACCTACCCTTGAGGGCTTGTCATCCCCATTATCAAAGTCTGTGATTGACCAAAAACTGCCTGCTACCATCTCTCCCCAGACCCAATTACTCTAATTTCTGTAACCAGCTCATCTAAGTAATTAGTATACCATATTGTAATGTAAGTCATGCTTAGCCATGACAACAATTTACCTTTATTTCTAGTCTTCCAATGCCTCAAGTTTAACATTTTTGTCGTCTCTTCTAATAGTATCTCCTGTGGATTGGCATCAATTTCTCTTTGCACTTCATGGATGCATAATCAGTGGGATTGTTTTTTATGTAAAAGATGCCATATAAAGTTTTGTTTTTCCTTATTTATTTTCTAAGGGTTTTATTTATTCTGAATATGTCTGGTGGTTTCAATTACTTAATCTTGACATTAAGAAAACAGTTTAAAATGAGAAACCTTTGTTTAAATGTGGAGATTCAAGTAGTCTGATGTAATTGATTTTGTAATAGTGGACATGGGCACTTATCAAACTAAAGGCATGGTAAACATAAGCATTGAGATTTAGCTCTTCATTCACAGGAATTGTGCAACATATGCTTGTTTCATTTATTTTCTCTCCTTCTCCTTCGTCCAATAAGAAGCTGCCTTGTGCTGAGATTCGTTCTGTCAGTGCCAGCCACTCTACTTGTCCAAGTAATCATTCTCCATATGTGAGCTGACACAGTGAATATAGGCAAATTATTCAGCACTTGGGGAAGATCATCAAACCTGTTACTATTTCCATGTACCTTTCACCAATGATCATGAGATGTCAAGTAGAAGGTTGGAGTCAATTCGATTGTTCCCTCTTTCAACACTGGGATTACAGTGACAGCTGATGGAGAGTGATTTATTTGGTGCATAATACTTAAAGTCAAATATGATTAATCCAGCAAGTGACAATGATTCAAAATTTAAATATTTTAAATGAAAATGATACGTTTTGTGAGATAACTAGTACTATACAAATTGTCATTGAAAACACTGAGATTAGATAAAAATGCAAGCATATATGCATTTTTATGGTACCAACTTTTTGAAGTTTTTGTTTTAACCACTCAAAATGAAATCTGCATGTTCAAGAAGCTATTGCCTTCAAAAATGATACAACAAGAAAGTACTTTATTTCAAAGCATTTTAATAATGGAACAAAGTTTTTGTTACGAATTGTGCAAATCAAATACGTGCTTTTGAACATTCTGTACCACTATATCAGAAGCATAATTGACAAATATTGCAAGTAAAAACAAATATTTGTCTCAAGTTACCATTTTATAAATGTGACATGCTATGTATAATACGTTTTCAGTGCTTAACATGTTTGAAGTGTTGCATATTTCTCCCATATACTTGTATATAAACATTGTAATACAACTAGAAATTCAACTCGCTGAATTAAAGTCATAATGTAGATAATGCCAAGATAAGAACACCAGTTCAAAATGTGTACACAAACAGTAAAGTTAGGGCAGTTCAAATATTGTTCCATATTTTTCTGCATTCAATGAGTGCATCACAGCTATTTTTATGTAATTATATATATGTACCACAATGTGTCTACATTCTGTTTGTAATTATGAAATTTTGTTGAAGACAGTAAAAATTTGATAGGATAGGAACACTATGTGAAGGTCTTGATATTTTGAGTTTTACATGAATATCAGTGTTTCCATTGTTTTCAACTAAAAGATACAGAACCTTAACATCAAGAAATGACCAACTCAGTATTGCTATAATGATGCATTATACTTGATGTAAAATGTTTTACATTATGTGATATTTTGGGATTTAAGCCAGTTGTTCAGGATGTTTAAGGACCAAATGTTAAGTTTTGATTAAACCCAAAATAATTTTCTGCAGGGAAGGATATAATCATTGACATTTTAGCAGAACAATATAGCCACAAAAAGCTGGTACGAGGATTCTAATGTACAAATCATCTACACCCTTGACCTACAGGTAGTACCACAAAGGATTCAATTATCTCAAATGAGTATCAAGGGCAACGGATGTATTGTCAAATGCAATATTCCATCATTTTCACCACTAGCCCCTGATATCATTTAATTTCTCCATTACTCACATCATAACAATTTCCATCAATCAAAATTTAGACTTAATGTTCCTAACCTCAAGGCACCCTCGCATATTTCATAGTGCTGCAAGTCTCTCATCCAGACGTCATTGCATGAGGACACTTTCAGCTACTTAAACAGGGCAGACATCTCACTGAAATAGATTGTTCATTGAGGAAAGCTGATGATCTAGTGATATTGTCACAAGCTGTTCCATTATAGCTACAACACTGGCATCTACCAAACAATGCAGAAAATTGCCATGGTAATGCCTGTACAAAGCAGGACAAATCCAACCCTGCCAATTATTGTGTCATCAGTACATTTCCAATTATCAGTAAAGTGATGGAAAGGTGACATCAACAGTGCTATCAAGCAGCACTTGATTGGCAATAACCTGTTTCAAAATCCTGGAACTCCCTCGCTAACACTATTGTGGAAATATTTACAGCAAATGGATTGCAGTGATGCAAGAAGACAAATAGCTCGCCACCACCTTCTCGAGGGAAACTGCTGACTCAGCAAGCGACACCTATACCCCAAGAATAAAAAATAAAAAATTTCGCCATATCCCACATTCTATTCTGTTTTAGTAACTTCAGATAATGTAAGGATACAATTTTTACTTCCTCAGCTCTACACTCGTCATAACCTTGCACTTGTGGTTTTCTCCTTCCAGGTGATGAAGGTCTGAATTGTTCCTAAACAGTGCTTGAACAGCCATTGTTGGAAGAGTACTGATGATGGAAAAACAGCATCACTTAGTGTCACATTTTGAGAAAGTGTGATCAGTTGACTTTTGTATTCAATTCAAAATGTTTAATTTATAAGTTTACTTTGTAATGTTTATTTTAATGTGGTCTGTTATTTTTGTATTTTGGCAATCTAACACTGTGATAGTCAGTGACCATGAGAAGGCAACATGTGGGACTGTTGCCGAATGGGAAATTTGGGTTATATTTTCTTCAATATAGCAGATTGATGAAATTTCCATGGACACCCTGGCTAGACAGGACTATCTAGCTTTGTTTCCTTTGCTGTGGCTTCTCCCCGCTTCCCCAACTATTTCAATTCCTCTTCCTTCTCCTTAGCTGCTCACCAAATAACTGACACAAAGGCCTGACCCCTTGATGTGACAGCCGTGAATCTTGATACCACCTAGCTAAGTACTACAAGGCTTCTTCAGAGTGGTTCACACTGCAAAAAACATTATTTCAGCGTGCCAATGGTCTGTTGTATCATATTCTGACTGGCATTCCACTCTCTTTGTGTGTATGTTGTGGGTCATCAGTCACTTGGTCACCATTTGGACTGGCCCAGTGGCTTAAATGCAGATGACACAGAATGAGACATCATTACAACTGCCAGGATACCGTACCACATTGATTCACTGCATTTGATTACACAACAACTGGGAAGTGAGGGAGTTAAATTCATTTCAGTTCTGGTAAATAGCAGTATATGGCTGAAGACACTGGATCCTGCAAAAGCTGTAGGCATTGACAACATCCAGACAATAGAACTATAGTTGTGCTCCAGAACCAGTCATGCCCCTAGCCAAGTTATCCCAGTACAGCTACAACGTTGCCAGCTACCCAGCAATGTGGAAATTTGCACAGTTTTGTGTTGTTCACAAAATGCAGGACTAATCCAAACCTGTCAATTACTGTCTAATTAGTCTACCCTCAATTATCAGTAAAGTGATAGAAGTGGAGTTTGACATTGCTATCAGATGGCACTTACTCAACAATAACATGCTCCCTGAAGCTCAATCTCAGTTTCTTCAGGCTCATGCATCTTCTGACCTCATTCCAGCTTTGCTCAAAATATGGACAAAAAAACTAAACTCATGAGAGGAAGTAGTGACTCCATGCATACCGAAGCAGTCCTTGATCAAATGCAACAATCTAACCATCGCCACCTGACGTTCAATGGTGTTACCATCACTGACTCCTCCACTATCAACATCATGGGGTTTATCATTGATCAGAAACTCACCGGATATGCCACATAAACACAATGGTTACAAAAGGCAAGTCAGAGGCTAGGAATACTGCGGTGAATAACTCAGCTCCTGACTTCCCAAAGCCTGTGCATCACCTACAAGGCACAGGTCAGGCGTGCAATGGAGCATTTACTGCCTCCATCTCCAATGCTAAGTAGCAGCAGTGTGTACTATCTACAAGATGCACTACAGAAATTCACCAAAGATCATTAGACAGCACCTTTCAAGACCGTGACCACTTCCATCCAGAAGGAAAAGGGCAGCAGATACATGGGAACACCGCCACCTGCATGTCCCCCTCCAAATCACTTACTTTCTGGTTTGAAAATATATCACTCTTCCATCACTGTTGCTGGGGTAAAGCCCTGCAATTCCCACTCTAACGGCATTGTGGAATCAACCTACAGCATGTAGACTGCAGCAATTCAAGAAGCAGCTCACCACCTTCTCAAGGGCAACTCAGATGGACAATAAAGACGCTGACCAGCCAGTGAGGCCCATGTCCCGTGAGTGAATAAAAAAAGAGGGTACTGCCCTTGACACCAAGTCAGCATTTGATTGAGCGTGCCATCAATAAACCAAAACAAATCTGCTGTCTTGGGAAACAGGGAGAAAACTCTCTGCTGGTTGGAAAAAAAGATGATGGTTATGATTGCTGCAAGTCAATAAGCTCAGCCATAACACATCCTCAGGGTAGATACTTTCTGATTAACGTGCTCAGAGATGTTATTAGACACTTCTGCAGCAGGTAGGACTTCAACTCTCACCTCCTGATATAGAGGTGGTGACACTACCACAACACCACAGAGCACAGTTCCTCAGGACAGCGTAGGCCCAACTATTTTCAGTTGCTTCAACAGTGACCTTTTCTTGATTATAATGTCAGAGGTGGGGATATTTGCTGATAAGTGCACAATATCCAACACCATCACAACTCCTCATATACTGAAGAAGTACATATGCAAAGATCTGGACAACATTCAGGTTTGGGCTGATAAGTGGCAACTAGCATTCGTATCTCAAAACTGACTGACAATGGTCATTTTCAGCAAGATAGAATCCAACTATTGACCTTTGACATTCAATGACATTACCCTTGCTCAATCCCCACTATCAATAGCCTGGGAATTACCATGGACCAGAAACTGGAGTAGCCAGATAAATAGCTTGGCTACAAAGGCAAGTCCAAGGCTTGGAATGCAACAGTAAGGAACTCGCCTCCAGACTCCTCAAAGCCTGTTTAGGGTACAAGTCAGGAGTGTGATGGAATATTCCTCACTTGCCTGGATGAGTCCATCTTCAACAATACTCAAGAAGTTTGACCACACCCAAGATAAAGCAGCCTGCTTGATTGGCACCACATCTAACATCTTCAGTATTCACTCCCTCCATCTCCAATGCATGTGAGTACCATCTACAAGATGCTCTGCAACAACTCACGAAAACTTCTTCAGCAGCACGTTCCAAACCCATGATATGTGTACCCATTATGGGCTGAGGTGTTCAAGAGGCAGTTCACTTCCACCTTCTCAATGGCAATTTCACATGGGTGATAAATGCTGGGCCAGCCAGAAGCACCTATGTCCTATGCATGAGTGAAAAATAAAATTGATAGTCTGAATGTTTATTTCAGATTACCACAATTTTAGCTGTTAGATTAACACTAATAATCACTATTCTGACTTTTATCCAATACATTAGTGAGTAAGCAAAATGATTCAAAACCTTTCTACATCTCCCTTTAATTCTGCACTCACATCTCAAAACACATTGCACATACTGTAACCCATGACAATCTTTCCAATTCACTTTGAGCACTTAAAAAGTAACGTTTGCTCAAAACGTAAAGCTGTAATGCTTCCCAAGTCATTCTAAACTTCCTAGTGACACACATTATTCTGTACAATTTCTACCAATCTTTCTTAATGTACAAATTCATTATTATTTGTTTCAAGATAATATTTATTTAACTTTCAAAGAATTGCATAGTTGTAGGACTTAAGAGTATGCATGATTTTATTTTGTGGCCAAGTGTAAGCATTCTCCAGATCTAAAAACAAATCCTCAGTACGTTTTGGATAGCTGTAATGGAGCTGGATAATTTTTAAGTATAATTTTATACATATGTTTTCTTTTTCTTTACAATTTACATAGTAAGTATCATAATAATGAAGACTGTGTTAACCTTTGTAAGCTAACTTTTTTTTGGTTGTGACAAACATGCATGATTCTAATGGCTAATTTTTATTCAGGACAGAAAAACTCAAGATTTCTGTTTGTCAAATGGATTAAATTTCAAGTATTTGTTACACCTTTTGCCATAGTTTGTTATTACCTATTCTCCTAGAAATTTCTCTGACATTGCTGTTGTTCACAATATCCTACATGCATAATATTTCTACAAAGCGCAGTACATTTCTCAGCTAAAAGAAAATCTGTTGCACATTGCTTTCTTATCCTATAACATTGCCTGCCTCAAAGTTGAAAGTTTATTTTACTTTCTTTCTTGGTGTGTGATGTCAGTATTGCATTGGATAGACAAGTCCACAAACAAAAGCTTAATCAATTATTGTAAATGAAAAGCAATGTGTTAAAATGTGTTAAAATGCTATAAAAACAAGCCCAAAATTTTTGTCTTGGTTTCTGGCATTTGAAATTTTCAATTAGCCTGTGTTGGGGAAAAATATTTTATACTTCCTCTCATGGTATTGCCTTAACCCTTCTGACCTGTTAGAGAATTGTAACTCATCCCAAGACAACCAGTTCTGTGTATACATTTTATTGGCCAAGTTATTCTCTAATGTTATAAATTGTGCAATGCAAAATATGACACCTACCACTTAATGAACATCCATTTTTATGGTTGCTTATTTTTGTTCAAATAGATCCCAAAGCTGTAATAATCTGTCTCTAGGACCAACGGCTGTATGTTATCTGGGAATAATATCATAAGGTTAATGCTGCAGTGTACAGACCAATCCATTGCATTCTCTGTCTGTAAATGCTTTGTGTGTGCTATAATAGTCTTCACTTGTATACTTTTAACAATTTGTAATTCAATACCTTACTGAAATATGCATATGAAAATAGTTCAGGTGCTGCAGAACACAACGGAAACCCAATACTGAAGGCAATGTCCACCACAAAATGCTTTTTCTTTATCTTAAAGTTTTTCACACACCATGTTTTGAATCTGCTCTCTTTAAAAACCCAGTTCACTTTTCCTGTTGATGCAAACGGTGCAGTAATCTTCAACATGAGGAAATGCCTGACGAATCACAGGTGAAGACATTTTTCTTTTATGGTTTCATCTTTGTTTCTTCCAGCCCCGTGGATAAGGGTTATAATTTGGATCAATTACCTGCTTTCCTGAAGTTTCATGTTCAGAATATGTCCCAGTAGACAGATCTGAGTCAGTCAGTGATTGCTGATAATTTAGTGGCTGTTTATACCTTGAACTCTGTTGGCTGGTGGATGTTGGAATGGATGCTGTAGTTTTGATTGAGGACGATATGCTAGATGGTCTTCTCACCTGGAAAGCAGCAATAGAAGAGTAACTGCTTGGAAGTGGTGGTACATAGGCTACTCGTGCCTTCCATTCCTCTGGAGGCTCAGGTAATGTCTTTCGGCGGGCTGCTGACACAATATTCTTTGCTATTGACTCCTGGATTTTCCTCCTGGAAAATGCTTCCTCTACTGAACCAACAGCAGACTGTGATGCAGCATCCCATGGGGTCAGTTTTTTCTTTGAAATTTTATCTGACTGGGATGTTGGTCTTCCAGATGACTGGGTTGCTGGCCGACTCATTGCTTGTGCTCCAGAAAGCCCATGACAATAATTGTATTGTGGTAACTTTTCTGGTACTTGTACAGGTTGGAAACCTTTTGACTGCACCTGCAAATAGAACCAATGAATAGTGTAAATGATTGTTGAACTTGACAAAAGCAGCAAAAGGGAAACCCCAAATGTGTGAATCTCAAATATTCATGTGTGGTACTTGTGATGTATGTTGTGATGTGGAAAACTTGTTTAGATTTGAGAGTCATTAATGTTTCTTGTAAATTTGGCATCCTTTTGAATGCCCTCAGCCTTGAAAAAATGCTAAATTTGTAAGGAACATATATTTCTGCTTACTTTAAAACTGTCAGAGTTTTTCGCATATATTTATGCTAATTTGGGGATCAACATGTACCTTCTAAACATTATTGCCTGAAGAACATTCTTTATTCCCTTTGATGTTTGAAATCACATAAAATTTCAGAACTTTTACAGAGCGAAACCATTCGGGGGTAATCAGGGGAAACCGGTATGCCACTTGCCATTTGGCCCATGTTTTTGCACTGGGTGTTGAAATGAGCAAATTATTTCATGTCATTAACCCCAACATCTTCCTGTAACCCTGCACATTCTTCCTTTTCAAATGATGATCTAATTCTCTTTTAATAACCTTGCTTGCACTGTCACCTCAAATTCCATTTCTTCTTGAAAATACTCAAGGATAATGTTTCATTTTTTTCTTATGTAATACAAATATATTTTATCACAGATATATAGATCATTTAACAGGCCACTAATGATGATTATGCTCCATGGAAACCTCCTCCGCCCTTTTCTTCTGCTAATCCTTTCAGCAAGTCAATCTATTCATTTCTTACCCTTGCATTTATTATGCCTCCCTTTAAGTGCCTGTGTGCTATTTGCCTCAATTATTCCATGTGGTTAAAATTGAATCAGAGATAGTAGGAACTGCAGATGCTGGAGAATCCGAGACAACAAGGTGCAGGGCTGGATGAACACAGCAGGCCAAGCAGCATCATAGGAGCAGAGAGGCTGATGTTCGGGCCTAGACCCTTCATCAGAAAAGGGGGAGGGGAAGGGGGTTCTGAAATAAATAGGGAGAGGGTGGGAGGCGGATAGAAGAGGGATAGAGGAGAGTACAGGTGGAGAAGAAACAAACAGGTCGAAGAGGCGGGGATGGAGCCAGTAAAGATGAGTGTAGGTGGGGAGTTAGGAAGGGGATAGGTCAGTCCAGGGAGGATGGACAGGTCAAGGGGGCGGGATGAGGTTGGTCGGTAGGAGATGGAGGTGCGGCTTGAGGTGGGAGGAGGGGATAGGTGGGAGGAAGAACAGGTTAGGGAGGCAGGGACGAGCTGGACTGGTTTTGGGATGCGGTAGGGGGAGGGGAGATTTTAAAACTTGTGAAATCCACGTTGATACCATTGGGCTGCAGGGTTCCCAAGCGGAATATGAGTTGCTGTTCCTGCAACCTTCGGGTGGCATCGTTGTGGCACTGCAGGAGGCCCAGGATGGGCATGTCATCTGAGGAATGGGAGGGGGAGTTGAAATGGTTTGCGACTGGGAGGTGCAGTTGTTTATTGCAAACCTCTACATCATCCTCTGACACGTCTGCCATCTGCAATCCGACCCCACCACCAAAGACATCTTTCCCTCCCCACCCTTATCTGCTTTCCGGAGGGACCACTCTCTCCGTGACTCCCTCGTCCGCTCCACACTCCCCTCCAGCTCCACCACATCCGGCACTTTTCCCTGCAACCGCAGGAAGTGCTACACCTGCCCCCATACCTCCTCCCTCACCCCCATCCCAGGCCCCAAGAAGACTTTCCACATCAAGCAGATGTTCACCTGCACATCTGCCAATGTGGTATAATGCATCCGCTGTACCCGGTGTGGCTTCCTCTACATCGGGGAAACCAAGTGGAGGCTCGGGGATCGCTTTGCAGAACACCTACGCTCCGTTCGCAATAAACAACTGCACCTCCCAGTCACGAACCATTTCAACTCCCCCTCCCATTCCTCAGACGACATGTCCATCCTGGGCCTCCTGCAGTGCCACAACGATGCCACCCGAAGGTTGCAGGAACAGCAACTCATATTCTGCTTGGGAACCCTGCAGCCCAATGGTATCAATGTGGATTTCACAAGTTTTAAAATCCCCCCTCCCCCTACCGCATCCCAAAACCAGTCCAGCTCGTCCCTGCCTCCCTAACCTATTCTTCCTCCCACCTATCCCCTCCTCCCACCTCAAGCCGCACCTCCATCTCCTACCAACCAACCTCATCCCGCCCCCTTGACCTGTCCGTCCTCCCTGGACTGACCTATCCCCTTCCTAACTCCCCACCTACACTCATCTTTACTGGCTCCATCCCCGCCTCTTCGACCTGTTTGTTTCCTCTCCACCTATCCTCTCCTCTATCCCTCTTCTATCCGCCTCCCACTCTCTCCCTATTTATTTCAGAACCCCCTTCCC